>NC_134852.1:86587221-86947221 GCF_049852395.1 Peromyscus maniculatus bairdii
TAAGAATGAAGCGTCTCACTCTCGCCTGAAGTCTCATTGACACGTAACAGCAGCGTGGCTTCCAGCCCCCCTTGCACAGCTTCAGACACGGGGTGTGTGGTGCTGATGGAAGTGCTCACCAACACCTTAACTTGGTTGTTTCCAAGGAAACCGAGACTTGATTCAATCCACTCAGCACTGCTTTGTTCTGAAGCCTTGTTTTCATTTTACCCAAGTTCTGCCCTTCCCCCAAATCCTACACCACCTCTGTCTTTCCTGTGTTTGTGTTTGGTAGAATGCCCCCACAGTGCCAGCACGCAGTCTCTATCATAGCAGTGGGGCAATGAATTTGACTTTATTGGGACATAGATCTGTCCCCAGTGATCTTGAGATGACTGAACCAAGGCTGTTTATATTTAACTTTCATTAATCTGAACCTGTTTTTTTTTTTAATGATTGTTTATCCCTTGAAATAAACAAGCAAATAAATGGCAGTCCTGAAGCTATGCCAGAGAGACACTGTCAAGCTGTGACTTAAGTCTTCTGCAGAAACCACCTGGTAATCGGAACCCCCTTCCCTGCACCACCGTTAATGTTACTGTTTGAGTATTTGTGAGTCTGCTTAGTTTCACTGAGGCCCTGATCAGTGCATTATAAGGAATCACATGGGCTCAAACTCCCCCGGATGTGCTTCGCTGCTTATATTCCGTGTCAGCTTGGGACTGTATGCTTGAGACTAGGCAGCATCAGAGGCCAAGGCCGCAGCTCTCATTGAGTCAGCTTGATAAGAATCCTCTGGGTGAAAAGGGACCACAGCCTCTCTCCAGCCTCGTGGAGGAGGGTCTTTTAGTGTAACCACAGGGTTCTCTGAAAAGTGGAAGGATGGCAAGGCAGGACTCTGGCTCACTTCGCCATGGAGCCATCTGCTCCTTTGTCCCTGCCTCCCTGCAAGCATCTGCTCTCTGCTCCTGGGCTCTGCTTCTAGGCTAACCTAAGGCACAGGCATAACCATGCAATGAGCTTTGGTCCAGTCTCTGTGAGCCTCAGAACTCAGTCCCCAAGACCAAAACCAAAGCCACGTTGGGGCCTTCTTTCTCGGTCAAGTGTCCATGAAATACAAACAGAAAGAGCTGTGCCTCCCTTAGGCAGGGATGTGGATTGGGAACAGACCAACAAGAAGAGGCGCATTCTAAATCCATTTCTATGTCAACTTTAATAACAGAGGATCAAAGAGATTCAAGTTTTATTCACATTATGTTTCCGTGTTGCAGATCTTAACAGCTGTTTGACATTTTCACCCTTCAGGAGAAACTATCAAATAGATCGGGGATATGGTTCAGCCACCGCTAACTGAGTGGTTTGGATTGAATCTGGGACATGACTCTCAGACCATACCAGCAGGAGACAGAGAGAGAGAGAGAGAGAGAGAGAGAGAGAGAGAGAGAGAGAGAGAGAGAGAGAGAGAGAGAGAATATCAGTACAAGACATTCCCCATCAGAAAAACAACTTGCAGCCACTGACCTGGTTTGAATTGGTTCAGGAAGCATATAATTATACCATTGTTAAGTTATATTGTGTATTTGAAAGGTTATATTCCAAGGAAGAATCAGACAACCAGCAGGTGTTGGGAAGGCTTCATTATCAGGCAGCCCTGCATCCATTCACAAGAACTTTCCAGCTCTCCAATTGAAGCAAATCCCTCTCTACACCCCAGTTTCTCATCTGAACACAATAGGCAAGCACAACCTTGCCCAAAGTTGAACTTGAATATGATAGTGTAATTTGTTCTCTCTTTAAACTCCAAACACATCAAAGATGGAGAGACCTTGGAGAGCCTCAGTTTATGTTGAAAAGTCAACAGTTCTGCTGTGGGATGTTCTCTTTGCTGTGAATGTGTTGCTCTGATTGGTTAATAAATAAAGTGCTGGTTGGCCAGTAGCCAGGCAGGAAGTATAGGCGGGACAAAGAGAGAGGAGAATTCTGGGAACAGGGAGGCTGAGTGAGGAGATACTGCCATACGCTGCCATACGCTGCCATGAGAAGCAGATGTTAAGATACTGGTAAGCGAAGAGACATGTGGCAATTTATAGATTAATAGAAATGAGTTAATTAAAGATATAAGAACTATATAGCAAGAAGCCTGCCATGGCCATACAGTTTATAAATAATATAAGCTTCTGAGTGATTACTTTATAAGTGGGCTGCGGAACTATGGGGAGGTGGGGGCTTGGCAGGACCCAGAGAGAAACTCTCCAGCTACACAGTTCAATCAAGACTTCTCTCACAGATCTTTCTTCTACCCTTAGTAGATTGTCCTCAAAGAAAATCCCAGACGAGCACAGATCTCTCCTGAATAAAGTCTTTGATGTCAATGTATCATTTCTGAGAGCTGTAATTGATCATTTTAATTTGTCAAGATAAAGAAAGTGGGAGTCTTGGGCTGGAGAGATTTGGGGGGGAGGGATAAAGAGTATTTGTTGCTCTTGCAGAAGACCAGATTTGGTTCCCAGCAACCACAAGGTGGTTGACAACTATCTGTAACTCCAGTTCCATGCCCCCTTCTGACTTCTGTGGGCACTGCACACAGGTGGTACACATACATGCATGCAGGCAAACACTCATACACATAAAATAATTAAATATAGGAAAACAAATTTAAGTGGGGCTGGAGAGATGGTTCATCAGATAAGAGTGCTTGTTATTCTTATGGAGGATCAAAGTTCAGTCCCCAGCACCCATATCAGGCAGCTCACAGCACCTGTAACACCAGCTCCAGGGGACCCTGTGCCCTGTAGGCACCAGCACACAGGTGCATACAGAGAGAGAGAGAGAGAGAGAGAGAGAGAGAGAGAGAGAGAGAGAGAAGAGAGAAGAGAGAAGAGAGAAGAGAGAAGAGAGAAGAGAGAAGAGAGAGACTTTTAAAAGCAGTGATTTTAAAAGCAATGATTGAAGATTTTACATGCAAGTTAATGCTTTACCCTACTCTGTGGAGGACTTTGATGATGCCACCGCATCTGCTGTATCTTCTCATCCAATTGCTTCACAACACCCACTGGTCCTCCAGCAGAGTTCTCTGCAATCCCTGCCTGCTGAGTCATTGGCGAGACAGAGGTATGGAGACTGCCCAGCAGCCCCCAAATCAGGGAGAGGGGAGTAGAATAGCTCCATTGTGTTTCCAGCAGGTTCCCTCTTTCCTAGTTAATGGGATTAGGTCACAGAGTGTCCAGAGATTTCACCAAACATTATGGGTATGTCTTAGGGAAGAAGGTCTGAGTGAGATTAACCCTGGGATCAGTAGACTGTGTAGAATAGATGCCTTATCCAATCCAATCTAATGCAGGCCCCTCAAATACAGTCCACACACCATGCCCCCACACACAGTCCACACACACACGGCTCCCCACATAGTCCACACAGCACACACACACATAGTCCATACACACACATACACACACACACACACACACACACACACACACACACAGAGTGTCCCACACACACGGCCCACCCCCACACACTCCACACACACACACACACAGCCCCACACACAGCCCCACACACATAGTCCACACACACAGCCCCCCTACACATTCCACATATACACAGTCCACATACACAGCTCTACACACAGTCCACACACACAGCCCCACACACAGTCCACACACACACAGCCCACACATACACAGTCCACATATACACAACCCACACCCATACCCACACAGCCCCCCCACAGCCCCACACCCACACAGCCCCCACACACAGCCCCCCACACACAGCTCACACACATAGCCCCCCACACACACAGCCCCCTCACAGTCCACACACACAGCCCCACACATAGCCCCCTACAGCCCCATACACACAGCCCCCCCATACATCCCATACACACAGTCTTCCCACACAGCACCCACACCCACACCCTTTCTAATAAGTGATCAACCTTCTTCTGGTCTAGACTTGAACTCAGAGTAGAACATCAGCTCTCCTGGGTCTCCAGGCTATTAAGCACAGTGCTCAGCCTCCAAAATCACATGAACAAACTCTTTATAATGAATAGATATGTGTATATATACACTATAATGTATGTATATATCTACATATATAATGTAAGTAGATATCTTACATTATATATAATGTAAGTATATATCTACATATACAGAGACCAACACTATAACACAGGCACACACACATATATAATGTAAGTATATCTCTGTGTATACAGAGAACGACATCATATGTACACACATACTTCCCAGCAGTCCCATCACTCCGGAGAACCCAGAGCAACACCTCCAGCTTCTTCCGCTGTCTCACTTCCCCTCTCTCCCAGGGTCTCTTTACCACCCAAACAAACGTCTTGCACTTGAACCTTTGTCTCAAGGTCTGCCTCAGAGGACCCCAGACTTGGCAGCCTGACCACCTGTATTTCCAACCACCTCTCCCTTGCCAGCTTCCTGTGGAGTACAAGGTGGCTGTAGACATTTAGACAATGATACACAGAAAAACCACACTGGATGGAAGGTGCTTGAATATGCTTTTTAAACCCTTGTTAATACGGAAATGAAAAGAAAGAATAAGATTCTATTGTTCCACCCTTCTCTCCATCTCAAACAGTGTGGCAATACCTGCTCACTGTCTTACAAACATAGGGAATCAATAGCCCCTCGAACCCTGAAGTGTTAAGCATCCTTGCTAAGCCCAGTCTAATTATTTCCTCTAAAGCACTGTGTCTACAATATTTTAACTCTCCTTTCCCCTATTCAAACAAGTATGAAAATCTGCCCGATGATATCCAGAGGGGTTTCTGGCCAAGGACAGAGAACACTTTTTTTTACTTGTGTGTTCCAGAAGCCCAAGGCTTGCTAGGAAGAGATTCTGAGCATGAACTGAGTGTCTTAAGGATGGAAGGAAAGAGGTGACATCACTCAGAAAACATAGCGATTCCCCTGTGCTAAGGAAGAAGAGCAGAAGCAAGGTTTGGAGCCAGCACATCTCTAAGGCAATTGACTTCTCCTTCACATCTCAAGAAGCTGCAGGGGATGCCAAGACCAGAAGGACCATGCAGCAAGCAACAACTCAATTCTCAGTGGTAACCTTCAAAGACTGCCAAGGCCAACCCTCTGTTAAGATGGTAAGGAAGTCTGGGTGGTAGGTCTAAGCTCCTTTAAACCATAAGACTAAAAACTCATCCACAGCCAGGCGGTGGTGGCACACGCCTTTAATCCCAGCACTCAGGAGGCAGAGCCAGGTGGATCTCTGTGAGTTCGAGGCCAGCCTGGTCTACAAAGCGAGATCCAGGACAGGCACCAAAGCTACATGGAGAAACCCTGTCTCAAAATTAAAAAAAAAAAAAAAAAAAAAAAAAAAAAAAAAAAACTCATCCACAGCCCAACACTAGCTTCTTAGGCATTTGGAGACCTGGATAGAAGAGAGCTCACCATCTAACTAACTGGGACAATGGCTGATAACCAACTTGTAGACTCATGTATACTCATGGATTGAATTATGAATCTCAGAAGCTTCCCAGACATCAAATGAGATGATTCAGACCAAAGAAGTAGTTCTGTGACACATTTACTGATGAGCAAAGAAGACTCAGAGGTCAAGTGCCTTACCAATAATCCCGCAGTCATGACAGATTGGCATTCAGATCCACATCTGACTGGTTTGGGTGCATGGGTGGCTTCCCCTTTGCTCACCATCCTCTAGGCCCACAAAGAACAAGCCCAGCACGAGTCTGAGAATGACTGTGTACTTTAATCCCCACTCCCCGCTGAAGCTTGCCAGGAAGAATTAGTTATGTCTTGTCATTCAGTGTGAATGTTCTCCAGAGCCAATTGCTACATCTGCTGGAGTTCTAAGTAGCTTTCATGAAAACCAGTCCTATTCATCATACCTTAAGGAGACACAGTAATCTCCTATAGGCACATATTAATTATCCCATTAGAAACAAGCTAGAGTTAATTATAGTGCCTTCCTAGTTTAAAGGAGAAAAAGAGAGATGGGGGGAACTGGTCTGCAGCCAAAGAAGGCTCAACTCTACATTCCAAGACGAGAAATGTATGTCCTTGTCTGTGAGCTGCCTCTTTGCTGGAAAGCAGAAAGTTTGAGAAGTCAACATCTCAGACCTTGACACCAACCCAGAAAGTCTCTCTAGGCATCGTCTGTGGCATATCTCTCTTTAAGGAAAGGCCCTGAGCCACTAGAAAGAAATACCCATCAATTATTAAGAAAGATTATATCAAGGAGGAAGGAAAATTGCATGTCATTTTCCTGGCATTTAAATGTTTTCATTATTTATTACTAGCATCCTTCTATTTAGAGGAGACTAATCTAAGGCAATGCTTTAAAAAACACAGCAATAGCAACAACAACCACACACACACACACACACACACACACACACACACACACACACACACAAGCAGGTCACATAAGCCCATGCACAGAATCCCAGCGGTTGGGAAGTAGAGACAGGAGGATCAGGAGTTTAGCTGCACAGCCAGTTGAACGACCAGCATGGAATACAGGGGATCTTTCTCAAGAAAAGTCAGGGAACAGATCAACTGAAGAGCCAAAGAAATAAGAAAAAGGGTCTTCTGCAAAGCCAGGCAGTGTGTACTCACCACTAGCATCCCTGTGAAGATTTTTTTTTTCCCTCTGCTTTAAGTATACCAAGAAACAGCACATTGAAGCATGCCGTACTCCTGAAACACAGCAGCCCTGAGGTTTACCTTTCAGTTTCTTAAAATAAATACGACATCAACTAAATCTCATCCTTGGTCTTTCTCAGTAGCTCCTGCCCATATCTGAGCATTAGTCAATGTCTTCAAAGTAAAATGTGTTTGTTCTCCTGCAGTCACTCAGAAGCACTGCTGGAGAAAACTAAATTTCCTCCATTGCGAAGACCATGCATGGGTCTGACACTCTAAAGAAAGCTCAGTAGTCTTTCTTCCCCAAGAACGAAATAGAAGAAGTGTTTGACAATTATCCTTTCTCACGTGACTAGAATATTGTGCTTTGCAGGATCATAGAAGATAAAATCCACAAACTTTCACCCACCACCTGTCCAGTGGTCCCCAAACCTTGGGATGTGTTACAATCAGTTTGGAAGCTTCCTGGAGTTTTCTCTAATAGGACCCAGGTGTCTGATTTTGAATACACCTTCCCTGGGTGATTCTGATGGGGAGAGCCCCTTTTAAAAACTCTCACCTGATTTTATAAATAGATACAAATGAGAACTGAACTAAATTCATTTTTAAAAGGACCTTACCACTGGCTGGAGAGTTGGCAAGCAGTTAAAAGCACTTGTTCTTGCCAAAGACCTGGGTTTGATTTCCAGCACCCATATGGCAGCTCACAACCATCTGGAACTCTAGTTCCAGGAGATCTGATGCCCTCTTTTGACCTCTGCAGGCACCAGGCATGAATGTGGTGCACATACATACAGGCATATAAAATAATGAAATCAACTAATCTAAAATAAATGGAACTTGCTGTCTCCCATAGTGGAAGCATTAGTGAGTAAGCATAACAAAGAACTTGGGTTTTAATTCACACTGGGTTGGGTCCCAGATCATTCACGCCTTGCCTTAAATAAATTTCTACCTCTGGACTTTAGTTTAATGGAAATTTGGGGTTAAAACCAACTTGGGATCTATGAGATGGCTCAGCAGAAGGTAAGAAGGCTTGTTATAAGCTCGACTCCCACAAATTGTCCTCTGACCCCCACACCTACACCCTAGCATGTTGTGCGTGCATGCACACACACACACACACATTGTGATAATATGAGACATTGTCACTCGATAAATGTTAGCTCTCCTTCCCCTTCCTTTCGCCTTTTCTCTACTGTAAATTTTTCACGAGATTCCTTCAACTGTCGAAATCTTGGACCCAGTTTGTTTCTCTCTGATACTAACACCTCCACCCACATTATCATCCCTATATTTGTTCAGCATCTCAATACTTAAATACTAAGCTTGGAGGGAGATGAGAAATAAATAGCATTTTAAGAGCAAGCAACATCGTTTCTATCAAGAAGTTCTTCTGTTTTTCCCTGGAGAAGATCTCGGAATGTCACTGAGAGCAACAGATACCTGAGAACAAGAGTTAGCAAAAACAATAACAAAGAGGGAAGGCAGAAGAAACTGTTCTGCATTTGGAGTGGACTGGACACACTTGGCATAAGAGAAGGAAGTGGGGAACCAAGACAGCCGTACTGTGGGCAAGCAACAGCAAGAAGATTCTTACAGCAGCAATCATAGCAGGGGGAATCAGCAGAAGCATAAAGTCAGAAAAGGACCTCCGAAAGCACCCGTGAAGAAGGAAAACTCTCAGCTCTTCCATGTTGTGTCAAATGAACGATGCAGACATACCCATAGAGCTCCGGGGTCCCACTAACATCCAGCCTATACTGTATTCCTGCAAAAGCCACCTGGCATTTCTTTGATGCTCTGTGTGATATGCCTCTTCTGTTGAATGCTGAAGGACCCTTACATGAGCATTGTGGGACCCTATGTGCTTCACCGCCAATGTCTGTTAAAGAGTAACACTCTTTCAAACATAAACATTTGAGGATACCACTTTCATCTCCCAATGTAATGTGCTATAAATCCCAGTCTTAGCTACTTCTCTCATTGCTGTGACAAAAATACCTGTCAAAGGTAGTTTAAGGAGAGAAATATCCCTTCAGGCTCTTGGGTGTGAAAGTATGGTCCATCTTGGCAGGGAAGACATGGTAACAGAAGCAGGAGGCAGCAGCTGGTCACGTTGGGTCCACAGTCAGGAAGCAGAGACGAATGCTGTTGCTCAGCTCCCTCATTCAGTCCAGACCCCCAGACCATGACACAGTGCTACCCACATTTAAGGTATTTCAGTGAACTCAGTCTAGAAACTCCCTCATAGACATACTCAGAGGTTTGTCTCCCGGGCAGCTCTTGATCCTGTTAAACTGACAATATTAACCATCACATTCTCTAAGCAGAAAAATAAGATGTCAAAGTGTGACTCAAGTCCAGAAAGTTCTACTCAACAATGGAACCCTTTGGAAAAGAAATAATGCTTCAGCGTGCACTGGGTACTGAGCACACACCCTGCCAGGGAACAAGCTATATGTGTTACTCACGTTCTCCCATCCCCTCATCACCAAAGGCCCCGGAGGTGGTTGGTATTCCTACTGTTGTTCTAATAAGCCAAACCAGGCTCACAGGATTTGACCATTTTGTCATTGTCTCCACAGTGGTAAGTGGCAAAGCCAACCTTCAAAGCAGGGCCTGTCTGCTCTCTTCAGCAGGCCAGCTGACAGACTCTCCTGTCACGTGGATCAGGACTAGGTTGGAACACCACACTACACTGCTATGAGCTCCTAAAAATTCCAGGTCTTCCTGAAGAACAGCACACAATAGACCTTGGGTGACATCAGCCAAAGATCAGGAAAAACATCTAGCCCTGGGTGCAAACAGCCAGAATTTGGCAACAACAGCTCCACTTGGGCTACACACCAGGATCCTACCAAAACTGGAGTTTCTCATGCCTCTGCACAGGTCTGCTGAAGGGAATTCTTTGGGAACAGGGTGCAAGTAGTCTGAGGGAGTGTGAGTGTGTACGTACTTATTCATGTAAGTACACACATGTATATAGGTGCATGTGCATGCTTACGCACATCTGTGTGGAGACCAGAGGTCAACGCTGGGCATTCTTCCTTGACCACTCTCTATCTTTAGCTTTTGAGACAGACTCTCTCACTGAACCTCAAACTCATCTGTTTAACTAGGCTGCTTGGACAATGAGCTTCAGAGTTCCACTTGTCTCCACCGCCACCCTAATGCTGGGGTTAGGTGCACAGTGACACCCTGTTTTTTGTTTGTTTGTTTGTTTGTTTGGGTTTGTTTGTTTTCTATGTGGATACTGGATCCCAACTCAAGGTCTCTTGCTTGAACAGCAAGCATTTTACCAACTGAGTCACTGCCCCCCCACACCATCTCCCCAGTCCCCACAGCCTACAAATAATGCAGGCCAGTTCCAGATGAGGGCATTAAGAAAGTGTGATTCTCTGTCATTCCACGGTGCAAACTCCACCTCCCTAGAGCTTACTGCACTTCCAGCTTCCCTCACAATAATAGTTCTATTTTAAGAGGACTTGGGGGAAGTGTGGCAAATCTCAGAGTTAGCATATGTTCAACTGAGACAGTGGGGAATTCTGCACCGTTCCTGTGGCCATAAGAAAGCAGAGTTCTATCACTCCAGATGTCAACTCTCAGCAAGGCTACAATTAATGAGGGGCCCGGCCTATTGTGCTTAATACAAAGTGATAAGCGGTCGCTGAAGCATGGCGAAAACATGCGAGGGCAAGTACAAGCACACCTCTGGCAGAAGGAGATGTTTTTGTGGCATAAGCGTACCAGGTACAAGCCCCCAAGTCAATTCTAATTGGTCCACGAAGTCCAGTGTGGAAAGAGATGGACAGCAGTTCTCTTCTTCTGCTGTTGTAGAAGGGCAAAGGAAGTGGACCGTAAGGAGCTGTTCCTTAGATTACAAGCTGGTGACAGACACCCAGGGCATGAGCTAGTACCTGCTAAAGAACTAGCTCCAGCCAGAAATGTGGGAGAACTCAACCACAGGACCTCCATAAACCAATACACAGGAGAGACATGTGCCCAGTTAAAGCCACCTTTGAGGAGAAATCGCTCTCCTATTTATTAAGAATTCCAGACCATTGGACTAAGACAGGGTATCACTACACAGCCTTGGCTGACCTAGACACACTGTAGCCACTATGTAGACCAGGCTAACTTCAAGCTCACTGCAGAGATCTGCCTGCCTCTGCCTCTGGGATCAACAGCAGGTACCGCCATGTCCCGAGTCTGTCTGTAACTGCCCTTAAGGAAACTATCCCGGCGGTGGTGGTACACACCTTTAATCCCAGCATTCAGGAGGCAGAGGCAGGCAGATCTCTGTGAGTTCGAGGCCAGCCTGGGCTACAGAGTGAGTTCCAGGACAGGCTCCAAAGCTACACAGAGAAACCCTGTCTTGAAAAACCAAAAAGAAAAAGAAAAGAAAGAAAGAAAACAGAAAACCATCATTAGCATATCAATGGTCAGGAAATGTTTATCAAAAGCTGGGTGAACACCAGTTCAGAAATGCTTCCAGGGACCTTGCTGCTGTGGTGGTGGTGGTGGTGGTGGCTGCAACTCCGCTCTTGAAAGGTTTTCAAATGATACAGCTTGATATATTAGAAGATGTGGTGATATTTTGCTGTGCTCTAACAAATCAAGCTTGCCCGAAGATCAGAGGGCAGAGCTAGCCACTAGTTAACCATAGAGGCCAGGCAGTGCTGGCTCACACCTTTAATCCCAGCACTTGAGAGGAGGAAGCAGGAAGATCAGGAGTTCAAGGCCACCCTGGGCTACACGAGATTGAATCTGTCTAAAAAAAAGAAAGAAAGAAAGAAACAGAGCCAGGTGGTGGAGGCTCCTGGGACCTCATGTCTTTGATTCCAGTACTTGGGAGGCACAAGCCTTTAATCCCAGGACTAGGGAGTTGGAGACGGGAAGTGATATGGCTGGGCAGAAAGACAAATATAAGGGGGGAGGAGACAGGAGCTTGGCGCCCTTTCAGGCTGAGGAGTCATGAAGGTAAGAGGTGGCTGTGGCTTGCTCTTTTGTCTCCCTGATCTTTCAGCATTTACCCTGATATCTGGCTCTGAGTTTTTATTATTAAGACCAAATAGAATTCACGCTACATCTGGCACTCAACAAGGTCCTGAAAGTTATAAGTAGTTTTAACTCCTTGTGCTTCTCTAGATAAATGTTTGTGAATCTCAAGTTCTGATACAGTTATAGTAATAATCATTAAGTTTTTTTTTTCAAGAAGTTATAAATTATTTTTTTTATCAAAGAAGGTAAATAATGTGTTCCATGGCAATCTGTCAGGACCTAGAAATTGCTGCTTTCTCTGCCCTGGCCTGAGCACAGCAGAGGGGATCTGTTGCAGTCATGTCCGCCTCAATTGCAGCTCTAGCTGCTTCATATGGTTCAAGTTCAGGGTTCAAATCGGACTCCGACAGTAAGGGCAGTCCATGTCCCCTGCCAGCCACCAACTCTGTCATGCATTTGACCAAATCGCCTTCAGCCACTCCCTCTCGACAGTGGCAGTGGACTCGGCTCTGGAGGTGGCAGTTAAGGATGATTTGGAGTTCACTTTGACACTGCTGTCCAAGAAGTTCAATATAATCCTACCTATGAGACCGTGTTTGCTCCTGAGTCTGGACCAGAAAATCCCTTTAGAACACAGCAAATGGCTGCTCCTAGAAATATGCTTTCTGGATATGCCAAGACAGGGCATATCAATGACCTCATGTTTGAACAGCAAAGAAAAACATTTGCCACATAAGGCTATTCACTGGACCCTTCACTAGATAATCATCAAGTGTCTGCTAAATATATTAGTTCTGTGGAAGAAGCTGAAAAGAATCAAGGTTTAACTGTATTCAAAACTGGTCAGAAGAAAAACAGAAAAAAGGAAAAAGTTCAAAGAAAATGATGCATCTAATATTGATGGTTTCCTAGGACCATGGGCAAAATATGTGGATGAAAAAGATGTAGCCAAAGCTTCAGAAGAAGAACAAAAGGAGTTGGATAAAAATCACAGTGAAGAGGCAGAAAAAGGCAGACAGGAAGAGGGGAGACCTGAGGAGGAGAAGACAATCTTAAAAACATTAAAGGAATGTACCTCTACCAAGGCAGATCCTGCCTTCACACACCTCAGGATGTTGATGTTAATCTATGGTCGTCTGTGCCACCTGAAAAATGTTATCTTCCCAAAAAACAAATTCATGTGTGGTCTGGACACACACAGGGTGTCAGTGTGATCAGGTTGTTTCCTCTTTCTGGACACTGGTTGCTGTCTGGTTCCATGGACTGTAAAATTAAGAGACTGACGCTGTCTGAGAACATTTATTTGTCACAGTAAAGCTATGAGGGACATCTGCTTCAACACTACAGGAATACAGTTCCTCAGTGTGGCCTATGACAGGTACCTGAAATTCTGGGACACGGAGACGGGACAGTGTACATCAAGATTTAGAAACCGAAAAGTAGCCTATTGTGTCAAGTTCAATCCTGATGAAGACAAGCAAAATCTCTTTGTGGCTGGGATGTCTGACAAAAAGATAGTGCAGTGGGGCTTTCGAAGTGGAGAGACAGTTCAGGAATATGATCGGCATTTGGGAGCTGTCAATACTATTGTTTTTGTCGATGAGAATCGAAGCTCTGTGAGCACATCTGATGATAAGAACCTAAGAGTTTGGGAATGGGATATCCCTGCGGATTTTAAGTGCGTAGCAGAGTCCACTATGCACTCAGTGGCTGCAGTGACTTTGTCTCCAAATGGGAAATGGCTGGCATGCCAGTCAATGGATAACCAAATCTTAATTTTTGGAGTACAGAACAGATTCAGATTAAATAAGAAGGAAAATTTCAAGGGCCATATAGTAGCAGGCTATGCTTGTCAGGTAGACTTCTCACCATGTGACTTCAAGTCTATGTGACTTCGGGAGATGGGGAGGAAAATTAAATACTTTGAGACTGGAAGATGACCAAGCTCTACAGTCGGTTTAACGCTCACGATGAAGTGTGCATAGGTGCAGCATGGCACCCACATGAAACGTCCAAGGTCATCACGTGTGGTTGGGATGGCCTCATTAAACTGTGGGATTATTAGAATTAGTCCTTTCACAATCTGGGATCATTTTTGATCCAATGTCATATTTAACTATTTAATTATTAGAAAGTATTGGATGACCATTTGACTTATAGATAATCTTTTCATATATGGCCTTATGAAGTTGACCCATGGTTTTTGTTAAGAGCATTGTAAATTTGCCTCATATAAATTCATTGGCAACTTCATTTTGCTCTTTATAGATGTTATTTATATGAAGAATGACAGCTGGCTCTATTTGACAAATAGTTATGTTGGCAGGCAGTTTGCATTTATCCCTGAGATGTCACTGAAAGGATCATTTTGGGAGTCAAGAAGACATGCTTATTGGCTATGGGATCCTAGAGGAAATGATGTAACTAATGACTTAGAAAGGTACCAGACACTTACCAAGGCAACCAGAGTGGAAGGAAAGGAAAAGAATGATACAGTTGGATATACTAAAAGATTTTTGTTTGTGCTCTAACAAATTAAGCTTGCCCGAAGATCAGAGGGCAGAGCCAGCCACTAGCTAACCATAGAGGCCAAGCAGTGCTAGCACACACCTTTAATCCCAGCACTTGGGAGGAGGAAGCAGGAAGATCAGGAGTTCAAGGCCACCCTGGGTTACAAGAGATTAAATCTGTTTAAAGGAGAAACCGAGCCATTCGGTGGAGGCTCATGCCTTTGATCCCAGTACTTGGGAGTCACACGCCTTTAATCCCAGCAATTGGCTGGGTGGAGAGGAGAATATAAGGCAAGAGGAGGCAGGTGCTTGGCCCCCTTTCAGGCTGAGAAGTCATGGAGGTAAGAGGTGGCTGTGGCTTGATCCTTTGTCTCTCTGATCTTTCAGCATTTACCCTGATATCTGGTTCTGGGTTTTTAATTATTGAGACCAATTAGAATTTGAGCTACATCCTGCACCTGTGGTTCTCATGCTTGGTGCTTCAAGAATCTCCGGGATCATTTGTTCCAAAACAGTTTCTGATTTACTGTGTTTAGGTTAGTGCCTAGAATTTTGAATTCCTAACGAACACCATACTAGGTGGTTCTAAGCTATTGTTCTTAGGACACACTTGTAGAACCACTGACTCAGATCCCTGAGACCAAGCTCCAGTGAAAGGTGGGCTCTCATCCCACCAAACTGCAGAAACAAGAGGAGACATAATCTCGAGGCCAGATATGCCCACCTCCGCTTTGGCAGGGAGCTCGTGGGATTTATTTCCCTAAACCAGTCTTGGTGGGTACCTTCTGTCATCAGTTTACACATGTGAATTACCTTCATCCTAAAATGCCTGGTTTCCATGACTCTTCTAGTCTTCCTAATACTCTCAAATATCTGTCTCATTCTGAACTGTAGGAACCCCTCATCTATAAACGAAGATGCTTTCCTTCAAGGAAAGCCTTCTTTTGCTTTCCTTGAGGGTCAAAGACACGGGGACTCAGGGATCACTTCAGCTGGCTCAGAATGAGGAAGTCCTACTTCCTTCCCCAGATGTGACCTTGTCCACAGTTTTCCATCCTTGCCATGGCACTGGAAGCAGTGTTTGCCCTTTGGAGGCCCGGCGCTGCTGCTTCTTCTTCGGATGCTAGTGCACACTCTTCCCTGATCACTGCCCAGCTCTCATTTTAGCTCCAGGGAAGTGATTTCTGTTGCTGTTGCTATGGTATCTGTTGTCATCTGAGATCAGAAAAGGTTCCTTAGAAGTCTCCCTTACCTCTTTTTTTTCCTTCATATTTTATTACAGAAACTACCAAACACATTAAGAATAATATAATACAAATCTATGTATTCTCCAAACAGTCCCACAATTATTGACTCATTCCAATCTTGTATCATTTGCACCCTGACCAAATTCTTCAACCTCACATAACCACTGGGTGATTTTGAAGCAGTTCTCCAATATCCTGTGATTTTTTTTAATCCATAAATAGATCAGTGGTATCTATCTATTAAAAAAACAAAAGAGGACTCTCGAACTGAGGGCAATTTGGCTGCAACTGTTACCCCATCAGTCCCCAGAGCTGATGCTGTTTATTTATCTGGCTAGGCCAGTGTCTCCTTCTCAGACCACTCAATGTTCATCCCCTTGGAGCTGCACACTTGGAGATAGAGGTTGGTGTTCTCCGGACAAAGACACAAGAGTAGCTATTCTCCCATTCCAGAACCTCCAAACAAGCTCTCAGGAATAAGACTCATGCCCAGCATGGTGGCACAGGCCTGTAATCCCAGCGCTCAGAAGGAAGAGCCAGACAGATCTCTGAGAAAGAGGCCAGCCTGGTCTATACAGAGAGTTTTAGGCCAGTGAGGGCTACATAGTGAAGCCCTATCTCAATAACAACAATAATAGGACTCTTAAAAAATAATCCACTGACCATTATCAAACCTAAGAAATTAATAATTTTATAATATCATTGAACATACATAGTCCAAGTTCTCTCAATTGTTTCATGGGGGGTTGTTTATTTGTTCAGAGTAGGTTCCAAATAAGTTCTATACCTTGCCATTGGTAAATACATCTCATCTTTAGTGACTCAGATGCTCCCCAAACTACCTCATGCTAGTCACTGCGTCCTTCTTATAATGAAACCAGATGGCTTGTTCCAGTTTCCTTGGAATATGCTTTGCTATTTTTATGATGTCTTTCGATGTATTTTCTGTCCCCTGTGTCTCCTGGGAATTGGCAGGGTAGATCTAGAGTTGTGCCGCCCAGTGCCGTAGCTCATAGCACAGGCAGCCATTGGAGTTTGAATTACTGAAGAACAATACAATTTAACGCTTGGTTCTCAGAGACACAAATCTTATTTCAAATGCTCAACACACATGAGGCTAGCAATTCCTGCTGGGCTACCCATGTATTCTGTGCACGTACACACACAACATGTTTCTAGCTTCACCAGAAGTCCTATTAGAAACATGTTCTTCCTGAGATTCACCAGTTAAGATTAGAGTTGGGATTAGTGCTGGGATTGGGTTTAGGGTTGGGATTAGGGTTATGGTTAGGGATTAGGCACTTGGTTTAGATGTAGGGTATTGTGGGTTACAGCTATGGTTAAGGTTATGGTTAAGTTAGGACTAGGGGTCATAGTAGGATTAGTGTTAACATTAATATGGGGGATGGGGGGTAACACAGCCAAGCACTTGGCCAAGCTCCTAGAATTCAGTTGAAGAGAGGGAGGAGGGATTATAGGAGTAAAGGGAGTCAGGATCAATATGGGAAAAACCACAGAGACAGCTGACCCAAGATAATGGGAGCTCATGGACTCTGGACTGACAGCTGGGGAGCCTGCATGGGACCGCACTAGGCCCTCCGAATGTGGGGGACAGTTGCATGGCTTGATGTGTTTGTGGGTCCCCTGGAAATGAGACCAAAATCTATTCCAGGTACACAACTGGCTCTTTAGAGCCCATTCCCTATGGTGCAATGCCCTACTCAGCCTTGATGCAGGGAGGAGGGGCTTGGTCCTGCTCAGACTTGGTGTGCCAGCCTGTGTTGACCACCCAGGGAAGGCCTTACCCACTATGAGGAGGGGATGGGGGTGAGATGAGGGGAGGTGGGGAGGAGTGGGAGAAGGGGATGGAGGGGGAACAGGGGTTGCTTTGTAAAATGAAAAAAAAAAATAACTAGAAAAATATGGGGGTAAGTAATGTTATTGTTACTGTTTTGGTTTTGGCCAAGACTACTTCATAGGTAGTCTTGTCCTATTTTTCTCAAGAGATCAAATGGCTCAGTTGGTAAAGTGTTTTCTACACAAGCACAGGGACCTGAATCTGAAAACGTAGCACCCACCAAAAGCCAGATACAGTGATATGCTTCTATAACCCCAGCACTGAGGAGATTGGGGAGAGGTGGGACCCCGGAGCTTACTGGCCAGACAGTCGAGTCCATCAGTGAGGTCCAGGTTCAGTGAGGGACTCTGTCTCAAAACCTAAGGTAGAAAGTGACTGAGGGAGACATTCAGTGTCAATTCTGCCCTCCATATGCATGCACATGAATGAACACACACACACACACACACACACACACACACACACACACACCAGGTGATCACTGCCTAGATTCTGCAATTCAGACTACAAAGTTCTAATTCTCATTCCTTCTTGTATTAGCTGGAATATTTATATGAAGAAAAACTTCCCTTTGTGGTTGTCTTAAAGTATGCTGTATAGGACAGGTAAAGTTAAAACATGCTATTTGCCCCTTGTTTGCTAATTTTCAAAATAGTTGGTTCCCAGCACCTCCCCAAAGTACTGTTACCTAGCTATGGGTTTGCACACAGCTGATATGTCCTGTAACCTGGGTAGATGTATGTGTTTGCACCATTTTTTTTTTTTTTTTTGGTTTTTCGAGACAGAGTTTCTCTATGTAGCTTTGCGCCTTTCCTGGAACTCACTTGGTAGCCCAGGCTGGCCTCGAACTCACAGAGATCCGCCTGCCTCTGCCTCCCAAGTGCTGGGATTAAAGGCGTGCGCCACCACCGCCCAGCTTGTGTTTGCACCATTTTCACTGCACTTTTAGAACAAACTCAGAGATGTGAGATTTCTGCATCTAAAAGTGAGCATCCCTATTGTTTCTCCACTACCTCTTTCCTGACACACAGCCGCTTGGTGGTTATTTGCTGACAGTGTTGTGCACTGTGAGTCTAACTCTGAGTTGAAAGTGAGTGGTAGCTATAAATGCTTAAATGCTATCCTAATCTGCAGTCTCACATCCAGCCTCACCGTTTTTCAAAACACTGGAGCTAGGTGGATTCTGATAGGCAACACAGATTAGTAACCAAAATGATGAGCTGTCAAGAGTCGGGAGGACTTCCCCACTGAAACATTCAAATTTTTTATAAAAAACATTCTTAAAAGGTATGGTGCTGTGCACCTGTAATCCCAGCAATGAGCAGTAGAAGAGGGAGAATCTGTTCATCTTGGCTTACGTAGGGAGTTTGAGGTAAGCCTGAGTGACATGAGACCTTGTCTCTAAAAACAAAAATAAAAGGCCAGAGAGTTGGCTTGACTGGTAAAGGCCAAACCTTTACCAGGTACTACCAAACCTGAGGATTTGAACTCCATCGCTGGAACCCATAGGGTAGGAGGAAAGAGCTGACTCCCAAAAGTTGTCTTCTGATCTGCACACTCATGCTGTGGCGTGTATACACATACACACACACACACACACACACACACACACACACACACACACACACATAAATAATGATGATAACAATAAGAAATGTAATGAAACTTTAAAAACTAGTAACAAAAACAAATAAGTTTAAAAAGAGTTCATAGAACTAGGAAACAAATTACTGTGGTTTGAAAGTTGTGAATTACAGCCCTCTGATTTCCTAGCTGAGGAACCTGAGATTCAGTAAATGATTTTCCCGAGTCACTCCAACCTCTAGTTTACAGTTGAGGCACCCATATTCCTCCCTGCAAAGTCGCTGTAGTGGTTGGTACTAACTGTTGATTTGGAGGAATCCAGAATTACCTGGGGAAAGGACCTCTGGACATGCCTCTGGGCAATTATCTTGATTTTAATTGAGGAGGGAAGACCCACCCACCCTGGGTGGTGCCATTCCCTGGCTGGGATCCTAGATTGTATGTGAGAATCAATGGAGTTGGTCAGCATGCATGCATGCACTCATTCTCTCCGTTCCTGATCGTGAATGCAGTGTGATCAGCTGCTTCACACTCACGCTGCCATCCCACCATGCTGAACTACACTCTTGAGCAGTGAGACAGAATAAACCCTTTCTCCCTGAAGTTGTGTGTTTTCCCCAGCAGCAGGAAGAGGAACTAAGACACACTCAGGCACTTCTATTTCCCCTGCTAGCTGACCTCAGGAGATAGAACTGCCATCCAGGAGCAAACAGCGCTTCCTTAAGCTGTCAAAATCCTAATCAGGGTCAGTATCCTGTAGGCCTGAGAGAACAGTGGGCAGTCCACTCAGACCCTCATGATTCTGGCCAAAGCTGCTGGTCTTTGTTCATTTCCCACCGGATCCCATATGACAGCAATCAATGCCTCACAAGCTTGGCAGGAAAGCCAACTTCACTATCCCCGTCTCTCCCAGAGAAGGAGGCAGCCATTCATGATCCTAGGAGACAGGCATGCTGAAATAAAAACCACGGTTTGCCTACCTCTGGGGAAAGAAGGCCTGGTCCTACAGTGCTGTCAGGTCAAGGTTCAGCAAATTAAGTCAATGAAAGACAGGAGGTCTTGCTGACTATGGCTCCCAGGATCCTCACTGCACAGGGGGTCCTCTGCCAGTCCCAGAGCATTCCAGAGGGCTGTGTCCTCCCTGGTGGTGCTCAGCCAGCTGAGATCAGCACATATGGATAAAGGTTCTCTCCCCAAGAATATACCAAAGGGCCCTGGAGAGTGAGCCACCCACAGACTGACTCCTTTTCTGGCTGTCAACTGCGTTAACCCTGCATCAAACCTCCGAGCAGCCTGCTGGGCCAGACCTGTCTGTTCCTACTTATATCTAAGGCTTATACTCCAAAGCCATGTGCGACTTCCAGAAAGACAGCCTGCTAGATTATCTCCACAAACCATTCTTTGGCATTTCAGAGACCAGGGGCATCAAACCTGGGATTTCCAGAAACGCAGGAGTCTGTGGAGAGAGTAATTGGCAAAGGTGGAAACAGGTATTGTTTGCAGAACAATGTGCTTTATATTTATCTTCATTTATAACCATACCAGAGACAATGAACATGAGGGGATGGAGAAGGCTGCATTTGGGATATCCATCTCCTGTGAGTCCTGCTTAAATGGAGAGTGAAAAGGGTTTGGGGACAGGGAGACCCAGGTTATGACCTAGCTCTCGTGAGCTTCAGGCTTGATGAACTTTGACCAAAAAGGCCTGCAAACTCCTCTTTGGTTTCTGAAACCATCACATCCCTTCCCTTATCAAAGAGCAAGGGCACAAATTTAGAGTTAAGGACACAAAGCACCTAAGCAAACAGGCTCAATTGCAGGAGCTTGGTAAAGACCGTTGCCTTCCGCCATTGCCCCCTGCCTAGCCTTACAGATGAAGAAGCAGTCAGGGTGGTGTTTCCATAGCACAGATGTGATCCTCAATTCACCTGCATAATCATGGTGACTCAGCCTCCCTGGAGCCTAGACTTTCTCATCAGGGAAGGACTTTCTCAGAGGGATGCTACAGGGCTTAGAGAGAGGCCACTGATCATGCACAGCCTCTGTGGCTTGCCCTCACGCCACCATATGGATAAGCTTCAGTGAAGAAGCATGACATCCCCTAGTGGGAGCATCTGAGACTGAGTGGGAAGAGTGGAAAATGATGGTGCTAAGCACTGCACAGTGTCACAGCAGGATGCTCTCTGGGGGTGAAGAAAAGCCAGTTCTCAGGGGGACAATTAGTTCCTCAAGGGGAAAGATTCAAATAAACACTCTAGCTATCACGGTGGTTTGTACTTCCTTAAAAGCACACAACACATGAACACATGTGCTATATCTGTGATATTAATTTTTTATGCATGGTTTCATTATTTTTCCCAGGCTGGCCCTGAGCTCCTGTAGTTTCATTATGTTGCCCAGGCTGGCCCTGAGCTTCAGAGCTCAAGTAATCCTTACTCCTTGGCTTTGCTAGTAGCCTGGAGTCACCTGCACGTGAACTGTACCCAGCCTGCTATTAAAACTTGGTGATGACCATGGCAATTAGCAGAGAGATGGGGGTCTAAAAAGATCACTTGAGAGGTAATAAAAAAAATTAAGAACAATTGAGAAACTGTTATATGGAATCCAAAAGGATCTACTCCTTTCTGGAGTAGAAAGAATGATAGAAGAAGGACAGGCAGCCAGAACAGGGGGGTGCAATCTTACCTGCTGGATGCTGATGAATGAATCTGGATACAGAGAAAGAAGTTTTGTTATTGCTGTTGGTTTTATTTGGTTTTTAAAAGAAATGGAGGCTATACACACACACACACACACACACACACACACACACACATGTTTGTATGTATGTATGTATGTATGTATGTATGTATGTATGTATTTGGTTTCTTTTGCCCTATGGTTCAAGGGCACATGGTCCAGCCCAGCAGGAAGTCACAGCGGCAAGAGCAGAGGGCAGCTAATCCCATTGCTTCACTAGTCAAAGCCAGAGAGAGATGACTGGCACTCACTTTACTTTACATTTGAGGCAGATCCTCCTACCTCAATTAGCCCAATCTAGAGACTCCCTCAGACATGCCCTGGGGAGCTGATTCTACATTCTGTCAAGTTGAGGATCACAATATATGCGGTAGGAACTGAGCCTGGCACATTACGGACACTGCGCCAATCTGCCGATTAGAAGCAGGTTTCAGCTTCACAGTGAGAAAACAGTGTCTTTGTATCAACCATCCAGACAGTCCGTTCTGAAGCCCTGTTCTTTAAAGTGTGCTTGTCTGCCCAAGTTACTCTGGACAGTGCCTTGTGTCATGAAGCCATCATTAAAGAACACTCCCTTTGGTATCCTGGTTTGGCTCATAAATTAAAAAACCATTCCACATTGCAGCTCTTCTATTGCTCTGTCTACTTCTCAGAACAATGTTGAATATACCCAGAATCTTTGCCATGTCCTCTCAAGAACAAAGGTTTCTGGAAAAGCAGAGAGTGTGCAATGGCAAGAAAAGGGCAGTGATAGGAGGGCATGCGTTTTACAGCTCCTCAGCAAGCCTCACTGTTTTAAGTGTGCCGTAAATAGCCTCCAGCACACGTGGGCCTTGCAAAGCCCAGAGAACGCAAAACCGTATGTGCTCACTACTGCCCTAGGTCCGGCTTCCTGTGGTCTAGACACCTAGGAGGTTCCCTGACACCATAAAGAAATGACAACAGCAACCGGAAGCCCCAAATTGGGGGTTTTGTTGCCATGACACCAAACGATGCCAGGTGACCCTGCCCCTTAGAGACTAGAAATGTGGCAGGGTGGGGCTGGAGGTTTCCGGTTACGGATGGCAGACAGCATCCCCCAGCACTCACTTCCGGGCCTCTGGATGGAAGCCCTGCTGCCTGCCTCCTCCCTGGCCAGAGCCTCATCTGTAGACCCTCAGATAATTCGACAAATTGACATCTGCAAGTTCAAGCAGGAAGTCAAGGCTGCTGGAGACAGTCTATTTGTGCCTGCCTCTGAATAATTTAACACTCCCTCCAAAATAGACTATCATTAGAATTTGTCAATTCCTCTGCATTTCAGCAGACAGCTCAAAAAAGGAAAAAGTTCCCACACGTATTACCTCCAAGTAGTGGAACAGACAGGTGGTGGCTCTGTTTTGTTCCCTTTTGCTTTTACCTCACTGATCCATCTGACACAAAAGGAAACACTGTCGTGCTGCCCTTTAATGTCTACCCAGCCCCGATCTGCCTTGTTCTGATTTTTCCCCTTTCTGTGGACATGCCTTGAGAAGTAGACAGAGCGATAGAAGAGCTGCAATGTGGAATGGTTTTTTAATTTATGTGCCAAACTAGGATACCAAAGGGACTGTTCTTTAATGATGGCTTCATGACTGTCCAGATCTGCACTGTAGGCATGAGATATGGGGGGGGGGGGGGCGCGAATCCTAATTCTTACAAATGCGCTGGTGCGTCTCTGCCTCCACCTCTTCCTTTATGTGTGTGGTGTGATGCTATTCAAGGCACTAAGCCTTTTGACCTCAGTTTCTCTGCCCCCAAAAATGTGAAAGTCGATGTGTCCTCTCCTGAAGGGTGGAACAGGATTAAAGGAGCCAATGAGGGCAATGCAGATCTTTGCCGTTGCTTTCTCTATTCCCTACACACTGGACTTAAACAAAATGACGTCTGTTCCCATGAAGAAGTAGCAGGTACAGTTTCTAGACTCCACTAACCCCTTGTGATTTAGCCTGAAATGTCCACACAGGCTCATGAATTTAGACACTTGGCCACGAGTCGGTGGTACTATTTGGGGAGGCTGTAGAACCTGTAGGATGTGGGACATAGCCTGATGACGTAGAGGGGAGGGAGGTCTTATAAGTTACAGGCTGAGTTTGGTTCCAGTCAATGCCTGCTTCTTGACTGTGAGAATCCCGTAGCCATGGAAACACTTCTGGGAGCTGTAACTCCTGACCACAGCTCTACCTTCTCCACCATGACAGACTGTTTCACCTAAACTATGAGCCAGAGTACAAACTTCCTTCCATAAGTTGTCTGTCAAGTATTCCATCTTCCATCATAGAAAAAAACCAATACATCCTTTTTTACCCACTGCCTAGACTGCTAAACACTTACAGAAAAGATAAACCATACAGAGAGAGAGGGGCAGAGACAGAGACAGAGACACAGAGAGAGAGACAGAGAGAGAGAGATGTGTAAGTACAAACACATGTGCTCAACCTCTACCAATGTCTGAATCAATTGAACCCCAGTCCTGGTTGTGCCCCTCTATAGTCCCTAGTTTCATTCCTCAGGAGAATTGTTTCCAACCTCTCAAATGAGTCCAGCCCACTTCTAACCCCCTCCCCTGACTTGCTGATCTCACCCCTCGGTTCACTAAACACCTGCTCTGGGCTCATCATACCCTTTCTCTCCACCCTCCTCCCCTCTCAGCTCTACAATACCACTCTATTTCTAGGGCTAAGCTCCTCCCTCCCTGTGGCTCTCAGCCCCATCCCCTCCTAAGCCATCCCCTCCATCTCTTTCCTTTGCAGCTTCAAGATGTTTGTCCCTTAAAACGTTCTAATAACACACATCCTGCCAACATTGTCCCCGACCTCAGTGTGTAGTCTATGGACCCCTTCTTTTCACCGCTGAACATCACAAAGAACATTGAGGTCATAGACCTGCTGCCCCACCCACATCTTCATATATGCACCCCTAATGATTTGGCTCTTGTTTCAACACTCCATTGACAGCATGTCCTAGAGGCTTACTAGGGATGTCCTAAGAGCCATTTGGAGCTTCCTTTTGATTCCAGACCTTCGGCTCTAGCCACGCCTGTCATTCACACATGGATCACACTTACAAATTTGCAGCAGGCTCTGCTCATGTGCCCAGTGGGCCCATGAAATCCCAACATGGAATTCCTTCACGCATCCTCCCTGCTGCATTAGCCACAGATCTTCAGCTGGCTGGGTTCTGCTACCTTCCTCCCCCTGCTCCCCACACTTGCCAAGCCCTAGCCCTTCCCTTGCACCAGCATTAGTCATTGTTGACCCTCCCTCTTCCCATGCTGATGCCCAGGTTTGGGCCTTGGCCAGCTTTAGCTGCACACTGGCAGCAGCTGCTCACACGGTTCAGGTCTGCTGTTCCTCTTCTTCCAACCCATCCGCCCTGCCCTCCCCATGGGCATCTCCTCAAGAGTTAGGTTGTTAGTGTGAGTTCCCTCTGCTGAGTCCCTCCCAAGCATCAGGCACTGAGATAAATAAGCTCTTATCCTCCCACTCAGCCTTTCCTAAGCCACCACTTGTCCCCATATGTCACCATCAGGAAACAGAGACTGAAGAAGGACATGCTCACGCTATAGTGGCAAGGCTCGCTGAACCCAGGATATGGCCCCAAACTGTGAAGTCATACTGCTTCCATCCACAGACGACACAGGACCAAATTCCAAAGAATCCTCTGGAAGCTTCACATTGTCGACCAACTTCCTCCATGCGGTTCCCTAAGAGAGCAATCTGGGCTGGGCCCATCATGCTGTACCTCCAGGTATCTCTTCCACTTTACTACTGTCCAACTTTGCAGTCATGCCCATGCCATCAGGCCGTGCCCCAGTTTGGGCCTTTCCCCCTTTTTGCTGGTTCTGCCATCTTCCTTGGCTTAGCCTCAAAGCTCCCTCCTCCCCTAGCTCCAACTCCAGACAGCTGGTTTTTTTCTGTTTCGGCACAATCCAACATTTGACTTGTCTCTGCCATATCTTCATTTCACACTATCTTAGGAGATGGACATCTGTGTCCGTGCCCTCAATGTCATGTCCATAATTTGTCATACACTGATGCCAGAGCACACTGAACACTTGTTGAAATGACTAGATCCCCAGGATCTTACATACACACGTGGGCACTGGGATGGATTTCCCATTGGTAAAGCGTCAGGACAAGAGGCTTGTACAAGCCAATGCGGATATCTCAGCTTCCATCCGAAGCAGGCTACAGATCCTGGGGAGTCCTGGTCCATGTGCTCGCTCAGACTCTGCAGAAAACTCACTGTTACAAGCTGTGAAGTCGATTTTGGAGGAAGGAGCAGAACAGCCTTCGCACTGTGACACATCCTCCTGCTCTCCCATCCCACTTTCTCTAAGAATGGCCTCAGTGAGTCATCACTGTGGAAGAGACAAAAACCATTCCTGGGAAAGGCTGGAAATCTCAGCCAGACACAGAGTGCAGCAGCTGATGGCATTCATTCCCCAGAGGGTGAAAATGCTATGTCTCTGAGATGATCCCAGATTTGATTTGAGCCCTGGGATGGGGGGGGGGGGACAGGGTGGGGTAGGGGGAACAGGGCGGGGTCAGGGGGGAACCCAATGCAGTCAAGAACTCTCAAAGGTGTGCCTTCTCCTTTCTCCCAGTGGGATGGACTTAGATACCTTGAGCTGTTTTTCTCTGCAGAGGGACAAATGCCATAATTCACCATCTTCTCCCGAGTCTCTCAGCAGCCCACTTTAATGCTTATGATGAGGAGAGGAAAAGCTCCTCCAGGACCTACTTCTGATCCTCACAGCTTTGCAGAGTCAATACAGACACCCTGGTAAGCGCTTGTAACTTTCTGCACTCCAATATACATTGGTTGTGCCTGAGCTCCACTTAGGTGGCAGCATGCCAGAGCCCTGAAGATGGCACTATACCAAATGTCTCTCCCCTTTATCTCCACACCTTGGCTTCTCAGATTCTTATACATCAACTCCCTGGTGGGTTGAGCCTTGGGTACTCCTTTTCTTTCCCAAGTTACATGAGCCACAGAAAGAGCAGAATCAAAGGAGGATGGCCACCCTGCTTTCTCATCAGTTCCTTGACTGAGCCAACTGCAGAGGAAGAACTGTTGATGTGTGGGTGTAGAGAACAGGATGCTGTCTTGGCACACTCACACCAAGGGCATGACAAAATGAGCTGGCTCTGGAAGCTGCACAAAGGGTTCTGTTGATCTGTTTTCCAGACTCTGCATTCCTTAATCAGAACATCTTAGAAATGTTTCACCTTTCTCCCGCCTTCCTCCAGTTCCTCTGCATCTTTCTCTTCAAGAAGTGAACATCAAGGGAAAGGGGGAGAAAAAATCTCTAGAGTGCTTGCCACATGCCTGGCTCAGAGCTGGAAGCCTGATGTCCATGTAGTCCTTGCAGAAACCCTCCAATAGTGACATGGTCACCATCTCATTGTCTAAAGGAAAACCCAGATCTGAGGAAAGCTCAGAGACCTTAAGTGAGTTGCCCAAAACTATGATTGACAGAACTGGCATTTGAGTCTAAGTTCTTTGAGTCCGAAGCCCATGTTATGTGCCCTGCAATACTGAGAAGTAGAGCTGGCAGGCAGCCTTGTCTTGCTCCTGATCTCAAAGGGACAGCATTCAGTCTTCAACACTAGCTGTGCGGCATTCACTGTGGATTCATCCCAGACGCCCTTAATCAGATTCATGAACTCCCCTTCTAGACCTAAGTTCCATATTTTTAACATGAAAAAGTTTCAATATTGACTAACAAAATGTTTCTTCCATATTGATTGAGATGATCGCGTGAGATTCTTCATCCTAACAATGTGTTCTGTTGCATTGATTGGCTTTTCAGTGTTAAATCAATTTTTCAATCATATAAGAAGTACCATTTCGATGTGGTGCCTAGTATTTTTTATTTGTTCCTTACTTGGCATGCTGGCATTTGTTGAGGGTTCCTTGCATCTCCCAATAAGACATCATTGCCCTTCGAGCTTCTTGTGTGTGTGTGTGTGTGTTGTCTTTGCTTGATTTTGACCACTCAAAGTTTTTGACTTATGAGGCTAATCTAACCAAGCAGTTACAGTGGGCATAATGGTGGCTCCCCAAATATCTACATCTAGACCCCCAGAATCTATGAACATTTACCTTCCATTCTAAGTGGGTCTTGCAGGCATGATTGAGGTTGGGGAGATTATTCTGGTCATCCAGGAGGGTACTCTGCAACCTCAGTATCCTTGTAAGTGAAAGGAGGAGGGGTGGATAGAGTTCGAATAAGACATTAGACTTCTGGATTTGAAGTCAAGGAATGCAGCTGGTCTCAAGAAGATGGACAAGGCAAGAGACTGGACTTCCTCCCCAAAGCCTCCAGAAGGAACACAATACCCCTAATACC
This sequence comes from Peromyscus maniculatus bairdii, assembly GCF_049852395.1. Classification (NCBI taxonomy): domain Eukaryota; kingdom Metazoa; phylum Chordata; class Mammalia; order Rodentia; family Cricetidae; genus Peromyscus; species Peromyscus maniculatus. The sequence goes on from NC_134852.1 coordinate 86,615,172, forward strand.
TTGATTTTTGCTAAATGAAATTCGTGTTGGACTTTTGCCCTCCAGAATCATAAGAGGAGCATTCCCTGTTTGAAGGCGCCAAGGTAGTACTCATTAGCTGCAGCAGCCACAGTGCCTTAGTGATTCTATTGCTGTGAAGAGACACCATGAGCACAGCAACACTTATAAATGAAAACATCTCATGGGGGGGCTTGATTACAATTTCAGAGGTTCAGTCCATTATCATCATGATGGAGAGCATGGCGGCATGCAGGCAGATGTGGTGCTGGAGTTGAGAGTGCTGCATCTTGAAGGCACTGGGCAGTATCCCGAGCATAGTAATCCTCAGCCAGCCTCCACAGTAACACACTTCCTCTAACAGGACCACATCTCCCAATAGTGCCACTCCCTGTGAGATTATGGGGGTCAGTTACATTAAAACTACCACATTCCACTCCCTGGCCCCCAAAAGCTTATAGCCATATCATAATGGGGGAAAAAAGGCATTCAGTCCAACTTCAAAAGTCCCCGTAATCTATTAGAGGTTCAAACATGTTTCAAAGTCCAAGGTCTCTTCTGAGATGCATGGCAATCTCTTAATTGTAATCCCCCTGTAAAACTCAAAATCAAAAATCAGACCACATACTTCCAACATATAATGGCACAGAATATACATTACCATTCCAAAACATAGCGAAGGGAGCATAGTGAGGAAATACTGGATAAAAGCAAGACCAAAAACTAACTGGGCAAACTCCAAACTCTGAAGCTCCATGTCTGATGTCAAAACACTATTTAGATCGCCAACTCTGTTCAGGTTGGTTGACTATAACATGCTTCTTTCCCTTGGGCTGGTTCCACTCCCTATTAGCAGCTCTCCTCAGCAAGATCCCACAACTCTGGCAACCATAACATCTCGTGTTCTCCAAGGCAATTGAGGCTTCAACTTCACAGCTTCACGCAAAGAAAGGCCTCTGTTCCAGGCCTCCATTCAGGGAAACCCCTGACACAAGTCTGGCCTCAGCAGCTTTATTCCGTAACACCTTTCTTCTATCCTTAACGCTAAAGCCAGAACCACATGGCTGAAGCTGTCAAGTTCCACCCCTTCCTGGGGCTAGAACATGGCCCCCTTGTTCAATTACATCTTCACCAGCTTTCTGTCTTTCATTGCCTAAGCTTGGCTGTATTCAAACTTGCTGTAGAGACTAGGCTGGCCTCAACCTCAGAGATCCAACAGCTTCTGCTTTCCCAGTGTTGGAATTAAAGGTGTGCCCTAGCTCTAAGCTTTCTTTTGGTTTTTTTCCCCAAAAGTTGGAAACTTAGCTGGATGGGATCTTGCCCTGAGGTAACCACTTCCTTTATCCCATTTCTTAATCCATTTATCTCCTTGAACAGAGGATTTAGCTCCATTCCACTTCCTGGTGCTCTTTTTCTCCTCAAAATTTACATTTTGTAATTTACCTTGCTCAGCTTGCTCCTTTTCATTATAAATCTTCATCAGCGTTACCACTAATATCCATATGACAGAGACTATACTTGGCTGTTTTGAGATTTCTTCTGCCAACAGATTTAATCCAAAACTCAGGCAGAGTCTTCGGACAAGGGCAAAAGGCAGCCACTTTCTTCACCAAAACATCACAAGAATGATCTCCAGGCAACATACTAAAATTCTTCTCCCCTGAAACCTCTTCAGTGAGCCCCCCATAATTCAAATAACTCTTAGTGCTTCTGTCTTCCATGCTCCTACTACTATGGCCCATTAAGCAGTGCTTAAAGTACTTCACCACTTTCCAAACCCAAAGTACCAAAGTCCAAATTCCTCTAACCAAACACATGGTCAAGCCTATCACAATACCAAGTCCCTGGTACTAACTTCTGTCTTAGTTTGGATTTTTATTGCTGTGAAGAGACACCAGGACCATGACAACTCTTACAAAGAAAACATTTAATTGGGGTGGCTTGCTAACAATTTCAAAGGTTCAGTCCATTATCATCATGGCAGGATCATGGTAACATGCAGGCAAACATGGTACAGGCTACAGCTTGATCAGAAGGCAACAAGAAATGGACTAAAGCACTGGGTGTGGCTTGGGCATATTTGAGACCTCAAAGCCCACCCCCACAGTGACACACTTGCTCCAACAAGGTCATACCTGCTCCAACAAAGCCACACCTCCTAATAGTGCTACTCTTCATGAGCTTATGGGGACCAATTACATTCAAACTACCATAGGGAACAAGTCCCTACAAGGAAGAGTAGTGAGGGTCACAGAACTAAAAGCAGGTAGATGAGTCACGTGTCCAGGTCCCCATTTAAGTTCCCACTGTCCTTAGGCCCACAGTAGCACTGTATTGTTAAGGGAGCATCACAACTAAGCTAGCTAGCAAAAAGTTGCCCTTTCTGGGTGGCATTTGGAAAACATGGTCAATGCTGCCTTCTGAGAATGTCCATTTCCTAAGATGACAAGCTGACCAACCTCTTAAGAGGGCTAGGTGTGTTCTTGAGAGTTCTGACTATAAATCTGTAATATGTTTCAATCATTTTGATCACAGACCAACCAAAGGAAGCACTCTGCAAACAGCCGCCATCACCACTCTTGCTACCATTGTGGTTTATAACATACTCATCCCAGTTATGGTTGAGAACAATGGAGCTGGGAGCTTTTCCTCTTTGAGGTGACTTTCTTTCTCCACTCTGTGCTTTATCTTGACAGAAGCCGTAGCCCTTGCACTGACTTCATAATTATAGCTACACAGATGTCATCTGGGATGGCTCTTGTATGGCCCAGAAGATGCTTTTCAAACAACAAAGAAATGAGTGTGAAGTCAAGTTCAGTGCCTGGCATGGAATGAAAACCCAGAAGATGCTTATACCTTCACTCATAAACTCATTGTGTATGCTGCCAATTCAGTGTGGAGTTTCCAACCCACTTCTACTCCAGAAAGGGTTCCATTTGGAGTCAGGCCCTGAACAGGGGTAATAATGTCAAAAGGAGCCTGTCAAGGTGGGTTGCAGTTCACAGCTGCTACACTCCCAAGAAGAGAAAGTTGAGACCCAGACACAGAAAGGGAAGACAAGGAGAGCATGGTCACTTACAAGACAGGGACAGGTCTTATGAGAAAGTCAACTTCTGTTGTTTCAGTTGGCCAGCCTATGGCTTTCTTTTGCTATGGCAGACATAACAAATGAATACACTCTCCTTTGAATAAATTTGGGGGGAGAGTATTTTCTGAGCAAAGAAAGTTTCAGTGTGTCTATAGTTGGTTTCGAGCCACTGTGACAATATCTGACAGAACAATTTCAGGGAGAAAAGAGTTCTTTGACTCATGGCTTAAGAGGGGAACAATCTGTTCTAGCTCACAGTTTCAGGGGATTTCAGGACATCCATGGGCACAGGAGCATTCATGGTGGCAGAAGTATGTGGTAGAAGCGCTTCAATCAGTCAGCCAGAAGTAGAGACTGAACATGGAACCAGAGACCATAATGGTTTTTTTTTTATTTTTGTGTGTACAGGCATTTTTCCTGTAATAATGTCTGTGTGCCACATGTGTACAGTGCCTTCAAAGCCTGGGAAAGGGTATAAGACCCTCTTGAACTGGAGTTCTAGATGGTTGTTAGCTGCCATGTAGGTACTTACTGGGAATGGAACATGGGTCCTCTGGAAGAGCATCCAATGATCTTAACTAATGGGCTATCACTGCAGTTCTACAACTTTTTTAAAGATTCATTTATTTGTGTGTGTGTGTGTGTTTGTGTGTGTAAGTGTGTACACACATGTGTGTAGGAGCACATGCCTATGTGTACACATGGAGGCCAGAAGAGGGAATCGAGTATCTTCCTCTATCACTCTCTACTTATTCCTTTGAGGTAGAGTCTCTCCCTGAACCTAGAACCTCACGTTTTCTCTATTGTGCTGGAAGCCAGAAAATCCCAACGATGTTCCTAGCTCTGTGCTCCTCAGAACATCAGCTACAGGTATTTGTAGGTCTCCAGGCTTGTTATGTAGATGCTGGACTCAAACCCTGATCTTCATGCTTGTACAGCAAGCACTCTTAGCCACTGAACCATCTCTGCAACTCAAGGCTACAATCTCAAAACCCCTCCCCTAGTGGCCCACCTCCACCAGTATGGTCTCACCTCTTAAAGATTTGACAGCCAGCCTCCCATAATAGCATCATCAGCCAGAAACATGTATTCAAAACATGAGCCTGTGGGATTCGCTTCAGTTCCATACATAACAGTATGAATTATAAAGAGCCCTGGTTCCTAGGTGGATCTGAAAAGCTGTCTGGTGAATTTTCCACAGTCCATACTCCTCCTCTCTCTCTAGGACTTCGTGCTTGGCCTCACACTCAGTTGAGGGTTTCTCACGTACTGGGGAAGGGGATACCATTAGCTTCACAATTCCCCCAAGAGACCTGCGTGGGGAGTCGTGTGTGGCAGCCTGGCAGAGGAAACACCACTGGCATCACAGATATGAAAAACTGTAAATTCACAAATGACAGATTCGTGACTTCCCTGGAGAATAAATAGCGAGAACAGATGGGTCCTGAGGCTGGAAGACTGCATGCAAATCTTAATAGAACTTTGATAATTTAATGAGTGTGGGGAAGAAAGAATGGCACTCCAGTACCAGAACCAGTGCTAGAACACAATTATCCACTCTGGTGTTTAACCCCAGGATAACTTTCCATATTGAGAAATGCAAGGTCACAATGCAAGAGTATTTCTCCAGGATTTTAGGCATCTTTCAGTGGGCTGGCATACAGAGCATCACAGTGCACCCCATTTTCTCTATGCATCTCTGCAAGGCACCTCTTTAGACAGCAGTCCTCGGGACTGTTCCAGGTGATGGCTAGATGAGAGAGATGGCTTGATAGAAACACAGAGGTGCACAGATGAAATGTAAGAACCAAGCTCATGATTGTGCTTCAACAGGATCAATAATCTAGCTTTTCTACCTGCCCAGCCCAGCCTTTTCCCAGTCAATCTCTCTTCGGTCATCTTTGGAGTGCTTCAATGTAGGCATGCTCCATAAAAAGAAGAAAACATGTGATGAGAAATCTAATGGCTGGTCAAAACTCACCAACTCACCAACTGTATCTGGCAAGGCATCACTTGGTTTCTCTGTTCCGTGTGAGAGTTCATTTCCTTGCAGGACTTTGTATAAAAAGCACAGGAGGTCTACTCTTCAGAAAGCGATAGGCAAATGTGTAGCCTAACCTTAGAGCAATGATTTGACTCCACCACTTTGGTGTCTTCATTCATCAAATGGAGAAGATGCAAGTCTTCAGCCATCAATGTGTGTCTCATGAATAGCAGCAAGTTCAGGGACCACTCCCTAGAAAATTACTGAATGAGAGAAGCCAGAGCTCAGTTCTCTTGGTTATTCCTGAATGCATGATGTCCTAGTTAGGCTTACTATTGCTGGGATAAAACACCATGACCAAAGCAACTTGAGGAGGAAAGGGTTTCTTTCAGCTTACACTTCCAGGTAACAGTGCATCACTGAGAAAAGTCAGGACAGGAACACGAATAGGGTAAGAACCTGGAGGCTGGAGCTGGTGCAGAGGCCATGGAGGAGTGCTGCTTTCTGGTTTGTTTACAGTTTTAGAGGTTTAGTCCAACATCATCATGGTGGATAGCATGGTGGCAAGCAGGCAGACATGGCATTTGGAGAAGTACTTAAGAGTTCTACATTCAGATCCACAAGCACCAGGAAGAGAATGACACTGAGCCTGGCTTGGGTTCTTTGGACCCTCAAAGCCCATCCCCAGTGACATACTTTCTCCAACAAGGCCACACCTATTCCAAAAAGGCCACACTTTCTAATCCTTCTCAAGTATTGCCACTCCCTGATGACTAAACATTCAAAAGATGAGCCTATGTGGGCCATTCTTATTCAAACCACCACACATGAATACAGGCTCTGACTTACAACCTGTCCAAAATGCATCTTCTTCAAGTTCTTTATTTTTTTAGTTTTCTAACTATTGGTGAAATTATTAAGGCAACTCCACATAGTTAAAAGGGAGGTTTATTTTGTGGGGTAACTTACAAGTGAAGGGATAGGTAACAGGGTCTGGGAAAGGTGTAGCACAGTCCAGCGGTGTTCTCTGGAGAACTCTGCTCTGTCTACCTCCAGCGTCCAGGATCCAGGAACCAAGAGTGCTCCCCCATTCAGATCTTAGGTCTTCAGGGGTCCTCTCTTGGCTCTGCCTTGTAGGCATGACAGTTACCAAAGCCTCAAAGGGGGTGGTATTTCCAGGTCAAAGCTGGAACGGCTACCCACTACATCTCCCCCTTTTGTCTAAATAAGAAGGTTCTAACCTAATACAAGACTATATACAATAGGAATGATTATCAAATATTGTCCAGGAGTAATAAGGGATAATGACCTAGATAAGATGGAACTACAACCAATGTGAACAATATCAAACAAGAGACACATACTAAAACCCAGAGAAGTCTGGAGCATAGATAAATGGCATGTTACAAGGATCATTCCAAAAGGTGTTCTATCCTAATACTTAATATGTTCTAGCTAAGATATTATATATATATATAGTAAGTTGTAACTATAACTGCTAGTCTTCAATCCCATCAAAGACCTGAGAAGGAATATAATGATACCAGAGAAATGGAAGACAGATGAAAGCAACTTTCAGGAATCTTGCAAGAGTAGACAGAGAAAGCTGGCAGCCTGGAAAGTCACCTAAAGTTTCTCAGCATCTACATCTAACGGACATTGAATGTATTTACCACATGTAACATGCCATTTTAAAATCTGTACACATGTGGACTGTCACATAAAGTTAATTAATGGGAAGATTAAATAGATGGGGGAAAGGAAGAAGGAGTAAGGAAAGAAATATGGGGAGGGACAGCTAAAACTAAGGAGTCATTTGAGGGGTCATATGGAAACCTATTACAGTAGAAGCTTTCTAAAATATATACATATAGAAGAAATCTAAATGGAGTCATCAAATAACAGGAGAAACAAGGCCCCAACTAGATGTCTCTCACCACCAAAAAGCTTCTAGTGCCAGGAATGGGTTACATTTAAATGAGTTGTTGACCAAAAGTGTCCCATGGGAACTTGACAAGGCTATTGTCTGTTCTCTACAAACTGATATAAGTCCCTGCTGCTGAAGACAATATCTATATAACCCATTGAACATGGAGAATTCATAACGGTGCCTATCTAGATCCTTCACCCCTACTGACTAGTGTTCATGGTACTGGGAGGTATAGTGCACTGTAAGAGAGGAGAAAAGTAAACACCAAAGCAGCTACAAACCCTTTGATCTACAATGGTGGCCTACTTTCAAGATACATTGATGTAACAGTGGCACAAAAGTTACGGGAGTGACCAACCACCATCTGGTTGGATTTAAGGCCCATTCCATGAGATGGAACCCATGCCCAACACTGCTCAGGTACCCAAGAACCTGAGACTAGATAGGCCATGGCCCTAGGGGAAAACCTCATACTACTGTTCTCCTAAAGAAATGTACTAATAAAATGACTCCTAACAACATTCTGCTATACTCATAGATCAGTATCTTGCTCAGCCATCATCGGAGAAGCTTCCTCCTGGAACAGATGGGAACAAGTACGGAGACCCACTGAAATAAGCAGAAAGTGAGAGATCTTGAAACACCCAGTCTTAAATGGAATATCTTCACCAAATCCCTCCCCTTAGGGCTCAGGGAACTCTGCAGAGGAGATGGAAAAATTGTGAGAGCCCATGGGGATGGAAGACACCAAGGAAACAAGGCCTCCTAGATGCAACAAGACTGTCACACATATGAACTCGCAGAGCCCTGCAGCATGTCCATGTCCTGTACAGTTCTAAGCTAGATAGGGTCCCAGTACCAAGAGGGGAAGTAGATACAAGCCCTCATCCCTAACCCAGAAGCCATCTCCAATGATAAGCATGCACAAAGAAAAACTTAGTTTTCCCCAACAGAGTGTCAATGGTTCTACAAACCACACTTGAGGGCGGGCTTCTTGCCCAGCAGTAGATGGCCAATACAAAACAAATTCAGTGGTATTTGTTTCTGTCTTATAATGCTATTTGGGGAAGTTTCTGTCTTATAATGCTTTGTCTGGACATTTTTTTTAAACTTACAGGTCTTTTTGCTTAGCTGCTATGGTTTCTGATTTTGTGTTTTTAATGGAGTTTTTGTGTGTTCTAATGAGTGTGTGTGTGTGTGTGTGTGTGTGTGTGTGTGTGTGTGTGTGTCTGTATGTGCTTTGGGGGTTGTTTTATTTATTTATTTTTTCATTCATTCTTTGTGTCTTTCACATCATGCATCTCCATCCCATTCATTTCCCTGTCTCTTTATATGCACCCTCTGCCCTTGCAACCTCCCCCACAAAATAAAGTTAGAGAAAAGAAAAAATCAATCTCGTCATGGGAGCTATAGTGTGACACCATGAGTCAGGCAGTAAACCCTTTTGTCCATATATCTTTACTTGCAAGTGTTCATTGCAGAGAGTCCTTGGTCTGGTTCGCAGCCTCTGGTTTCTGCTACACTGTCGATGCTGGGTCCTCACTGGGGCTCCTCTTGGCTGTCCTGCTGTTGCCCTGTGTCGTGGATCCTGCAGCTTTGGGTCTGCAGGACTGGTCCCTTCACATGCTCCAGCAGATCACAGGCGGGGTGGAGGTTGGGGTCCAACTCATAACCCTAGTTCTGGGCCTGAGTAGTGGCAGGGTTGGTCAGCCCACCAGCTCTCTCTTGCTCTCACCACCAGGGTGAGCTCTCCTGCCTTGCCTTGGTGAGTTCACCCCTTGCAGCAATGAGCAAGGGGCAGGGCCAGATCTCCTGCTTTCCAGTCCTCAGGGTGAGTTCTCCCACACCTACACCTTCAGGGCCAGCTTTCCTTAGTTGCCCAGACGTGGGTAAGGCTTTTTCTTTGGCTCTTTTTTTCTATTTGTTTGTTTGATTGATTGATTTGTCCTGTTCTGGTTTGTTTGTTTGTTTGTATTGTATCTTATTTTAAAGTTTTAGATGCCTGGGGTTTTTTTTCTAATGAGAGAGAAAGAAAAGGATGTGGATTTGGGTGTGTGGGAAAGGAGGGAGGACCTAGAGAAAAAGGAACCATAATCAGAATATATTGTATGAAAAAAATCTATTTTCAACAAAAAGAAAAAAACTAAAATCCATATACATTGTGGAACCATCTGATAAAGCTAATTAATATATATGCACTTTCATGGACTTAATCACTTTGGGAGAATAAGAAAATTTAAATCTATTCTATGGATTTCCATGGGAAAAGATAGTTATTAGCTATAGTCATCACATCATTGTAAAAATGGTTATTAACAATAGTCACCACGTCGTTGTACAGTGTATCTTTTGAATCCATTCCTTCTGACTGAAACTTTGTATGCTTTGATAAAGATTTCCCAAATCTCCCTGACCTTGGGCCCTGGTAAACACTGTTCTACTTTCTGCAAGTTGAGCTTTTCATCTTTCAGATTCCAGACTGAAGTGAGGTCGTGCAGCCTTTATCTGTGTCTGGCTTATTTCATGTGATATGCCATCCCCCAGGGTCTGGATTTTTTTTTTATAGATGAGTTGAAATGTGCGGGAGTAGACACAGACAAAAATTTAGGGATTATGAGCCCCAGATACAAATTGTCTTAATGGTGACCTCCAATTTGGTCAAATCACTGGGAAAATCAAAACAGGTAAGTAAAAGAATCCGGAAGGGAGGATCCAGAGGCAAAAATGAGAGAGCTAGCTGGGCATGGTGTGAGCTGGCAAAGAGGGTGCGGGGAGCTGGGTCCAAAGGACTCCCAGGCAGAGGGACCCGAGAGCTGATGAAGCAGGAGAGACTCCCACAAGGGGGTGGTTTCCAGCTACTCCTGCTTCCCAGCCCGTCCCCGGGAAAGCCATCTGGGATCCCCATGTGTCATCATCGTGACCTACCTGTTCATGGAAGACAGGAAGGATTTTTTTATAAATCTCTACTCTGAGTCTGTCTCTGCTCATCTGACCTGCATCTACTGTCCCCTGGACTTACGAGACACTTATCAACAGGACAAGAGAGGCAGATTGAGTTGAGCAAATGGGGGCATCTTCAAAACACACATGTAAATACAGTCTTCAGGGCCAGACTCTAGAAGTCAACAAAAGTCAACAATATTTTACTGCTGTGGGACGGTCTGTATGTCAAATTGCTCTGATTGGTCAATAAATAAAACACTGGTTGGCCAGTGGCCAGGCAGGAAGTAGGTGGGACAAGGAGAAAGGAGGATTCTGGGAAGCAGAAGGCTGAGGCGGAGAGACACTGCAGCAGCTGCCATGACCAGCAGCATGTGAAGACGCCGGTAAGCCACCAGCCACGTGGCAAGGTATAGATTTATGGAAATGGTTAATTTAAGATAAAAGAACAGTTAGCAAGAAGCCTGCCACGGCCATACAGTTTGTAAGCAATATAAGTCTCTGTGTTTACTTGGTTGGGTCTGAGCGGCTGTGGGACTGGCGGGTGACAAAGATTTGTCCTGACTGTGGGCAAAGCAGGAAAACTCTAGCTACAAATGGCGCCCAACGTGGGGCAAGAGTTTCTACCTAAAACCTGAGAAAAGATTCTAAAATGGAGCTAAAAACAGCTTCCTAATTGTCTCTCTCAAAGGAGTGGCAGCCTGCCGGTTTGAACTACTGGCGGGTTCCTAGCGTGCGAGCTTGATCTGCAGTATGGCGGGAATGAGGCCTCTGCAAGTGGCACATTAAGCTGCATGGTGGATTTAGCCTTTGCTAGTACAAAACAAAAAGAGGTTTCTGGGCTACACACTGCTTGGATAAAAGCATAGACCCAGGATGGCTCCCAGAGCTGGTGGAAAAGGTACCACTGCCTTGTTGGGAAGCTGAAGTGGGCAGAGCCAGCAGCTGCAGCGCCGTTTCAGGCTTAAAAGGCTGCAGTTTAAGCAATAGGCTCAAGGTAATATAAAAAATAAGCCATGTAAAGATGGCTACCACACAGAGAATCTGGATTATGTTCTCTTTGATATTTGTAACTGAAGAAAAACTTTTGATTGCAAAAGCTGTTGAGTTATGCCAAAATGTGTATTTTAAAGGTACCTTGACTTCAAAATTTGGATATAAGGATATGTTGCTTTGGAAAGGAGGCTCTGGTTTTGTTTCCACAGAAAGCCAGAGGCTATGGATTTGTTCCAGATTAAGATACATCAGGTTTGACCAGCCAAGACCACCTGAAAGTTCTCTGATGACACCATGACCCAGATGATTCAACATCCAGAATCGTTTCAAGGCAACTGGCTCAGACAATACGGTCTCACGGACTACTCCATGATCCTAAAATTTTCTTTGTGTCCCCATAAGATACAGCGCCCCCCTCCAGCAGGAAGTAGTAAGAGAAGCTATGCCCAAATTCCCAAATATACCAAGCTGACTTTGGAGATGTGTAAAAGTTAAAACCTTCCTTTAAAAAAAAAGAAAGGGGAAGTGCTGTGGGACGGTCTGTATGTCAAATTGCTCTGATTGGTCAATAAATAAAACACTGGTTGGCCAGTGGCCAGGCAGGAAGTAGGTGGGACAAGGAGAGAGGAGGATTCTGGGAAGCAGAAGGCTGAGGCGGAGAGACACTGCAGCAGCTGCCATGACCAGCAGCATGTGAAGACGCCGGTAAGCCACCAGCCACGTGGCAAGGTATAGATTTATGGAAATGGTTAATTTAAGATAAAAGAACAGTTAGCAAGAAGCCTGCCACGGCCATACAGTTTGTAAGCAATATAAGTCTCTGTGTTTACTTGGTTGGGTCTGAGCGGCTGTGGGACTGGCGGGTGACAAAGATTTGTCCTGACTGTGGGCAAAGCAGGAAAACTCTAGCTACATTTTACTTTTAAAATATTAATGTAAATAGAGGTTGAAGAATATCCCTTATCCACAATGCTTGGGATAAGAACTATTTCAGAAGCTGGATGTGGTGGCACACACTTCTAATCCGAGCACTTAGGAGGCAGAAGCAGGTGGATCTCTGAGTTCAAGGCCAGCCTGGTCTACAGAGTGAATTCAAGGACAGCCAGGGCTACACAGAGAAACCTTGTCTCTAAAAACCAAAATAATAATAATAATAATAATAACTATTTCAGATTGCAGAGGTTTTTTTTTCAGATGTTTTAATATCTGCATATACATGATGAGATGTCTTTAGGAGGGAACCCAATCCTAAACACAAAATCCAGTTACATGCACCTTATACACACAGCCTAAAGGCAACTTCATACGACATTCTTAGCCTGCCTGTGTTTATTACTGCAACCTGTCACACACAAAGTCAGAGATGGAATTTTCTACCTATGGTGTCTTGTTGGAGCTAAAAAACTTTCCAATGTTAGAATATTTCAAATTCCAGATGTCCCATTTGGAAATATTCAATCAGTGGATGGTTTTCTGAGGCAGGTGCAGAGGGGAAGAAGAGGATCCTTACAGAACTGGGGCCTGCCTCTTTAAATTATGGGTGTTCCCTTTCATGATTATATTCATGAAATATAATGGAAGTGCAAGGAGAACACTCTCCCGTCACTGGCTGTAAATGAGCTTTTTGGAAAGTGACTTAGCACAAATGAAGACCTCTTTTTAAGGTTTCCCATTTCCCAAATCTGCTTCCACAGCAAATATTTTCCAATCATAAAAATAATAATCATAAAGGGAGCAGCTACCTGGGTGGAAAACTAGAATCCTCACTAACTTCAGCCATAAACGCAGGTTATTTCCTATTCCCTTACAAACAGGAGAACCGGACCAGATCACATCAGGGATGATACATCAGTTTCGATAACCAGAGCCAGGAGTTGGGATCATCACTTGCTAAATTCAGCCAGGTCGCTGGGCAGCTTAGACCTAAGCATGAGAACAAGTCAATTGCTCACCATAGCTGTGGAGTGCCTTAGATACATCTTAATTTATTTCTTCATCCACTTTAGCCATCTAATCTCCTCTTGAAAGCTGAGAGCTTGTCAAATTAGGAAAGGATTTCTCTTTTAAAAGACAGCTCTTACCATTGGGAGAAGCTTGCTCTCCCAGAAATGTCAGCCTTTTGCTCGCTGCAAAGATAGGCTCCCTGCCTGCATTTTATTTATGTATTTTGGCCTCTACCTTATTCTAAAAAGTAGAGCAACTGGCCTGAGCATCCTGCAGGGGATCCCATCTGCTACAGGCCAGACAGAAGGCGTGGATTAACAGTAAGAGCCAGGAGCCCAAGCAGATCAGTCAGCGTGCCCGCCCACACCCGCAGCCCTGCCTCTGTGCAGACAGAGCTCATTAACCAGTATATAAAAGAATGGAAGGCTCCACACAGAGCTAAAGAGAGGCAGGACAGAGCCATGCAGAGGAGCCAGAGGCAGAGGAGGCCGATGTAGCATGTCATTCACACTGGAAAACCAAGTGAAACATACCAGTAACAATGGTAATTACAGCTGTGATGGTGAGATGCCCCTTTCTGGTGGGGTTGTGACTTAGACAAGCTCTCTGATGTTGATGGCATCTCTCTAGGCAGTTTTTCTAAGGCCATGTTGTCTTGGCCCTCTTCAGTACCTGTGAGCTTCTCAGTGAAGAAGTCCCTTTTCAGACGGTCCTTTTTTGTGATTCGGCTACTGTTGCCGCATCCCTGGGGCTTCTGCTTCCACCCGAAGCATCAACCTTTTTCCTGGGAGGCTCATGGACTTTCCCAAGCCCTCATAGAATCCAACAGACACAGTTGATTTATTCCCTTAGCCTATCTCCCATCTTCCCCCACAGGTGCCGGCTCTCCATGAAGCTATCGCCCCTCGTTTTCCAAGCTAAATGTACATTCTGTGTCTTCATATGGTCCAAAGTCAGGGGACATGCCAAGAGCTCTTGTGCATGGTCATCCCATTCTTATAGTATCACAGGTCAGGTCAGCAAGTTTCCAAGGACAAGTCATTGTTCTGACTCCCTTCTTATAAGAGCCTGCAGTGTCCATGAGGGACTCTCCCAGGACCTTCACCTGGGTTTGTAAAGCAAAGCATGTGTATTCTTGAGCAAGCACTTGCTATAGGTGAAGAAGCCAAGGAGCCTACCTTCCCTTAAGAGCCCTGTTCTTACAGGGACCAGGGAGCACTAAGGCCAGCTTTGATACCTCTTAGAAAGTTTTGCGGGACCTCAGAGGCTGAAAAAGTAGAGCGTCTCTGCATCCTACCACAGAGAAACTTGCAGATGTGTGTTCATTGCTGCATTATTCACAAGAGCAAAGAAACCAACCTGCCTAACTATCCGTCAACAGATGAATGAATGCCTCCTTAGCTTTTTGGCACTGTAATCAAAGACTGACTGTTTATTTCCTCTTACACTTCACAGTCCATCACTGAGAGGCGCCAAAGTAGAAACCCAAAGCAGGAACCTGGAGGCAGGAACAGAAGCAGAGAGCAGAGAAAAACACTGCTTATTGGCTTCCTCCCTGTGGCATCCTCAGCTTGGTTTCTTATACAACACAAACCCACCTGCCTGGCACTGCTCACAGTAGACTGAGCCCTCCCACATTAACCATCAATCAATAAAATGCCCTCCCACACATGCCACAGGCCAATTTGATGCAGGCAATTCCTCAGTTGAGGGTCCTTCTTATCAGGTGACGCTAGTTTATGTCTCACCAGCACAAACGGATGAACAAAATGTGTCTTATATATACATGATGAAATTTTAGTCAGCTAAAAATAATTAAAGCACAAAGTCAGTAGAGAAATATGTGTATCTGGGAAGCATTAATTGAGGTAACAAAGACTCAGCAAAACAAAAAGCTCATGTTCTCTCTCAAATGTAGAGAACCTCTACAAATCCTCATGTCCAGTTTTCAGATTTGTCCATTTAAGTTGGAGTGTCTGAAGTGGCAAGAAAACCAGAAAGAACCCATTAGATCATGGTCTCAAGGGAGGGGGTAGAGCACGTGTGATATGGAAGGAGGGGGAGAGATAACTGGGGAGGGGTGGAAAGGTTCAAATTGGCATAAGGGAGAAGAGAGGTGTTGGGAGAGTTAGCCCAAACCAAGGATTACGAAAGCCCATATGGAAAGCTACGGTTCTGCAAGCTGATTAAGAACGTAATTTAAGTTTGAGGCCAGCCTGGTCTACAGAGAGAGTTCCAGGACAGTAAGAAACTAGGTTTCAAAAAAAAGAAAAAGAAAAAGAAAGAAGGATGGAAGGGAAGGAGGGAGGGAGGGAGGGAGGGAGGGAGGAAAGAAGGAAGGAAGGAAGGAAGGAAGGAAGGAAGGAAGGAAGGAAGGAAGGAAGGAAGGAAGGAAGGAAGGAAGGAAGGAAGGAAGGAAAAGAAAATTATTTAACAAAAGGGAGTTTGAAGGGAAGCACCCTGACCCTGCACAGGTGGATAATTCTTCATCCAGAAGCCATAGATTATTGAACAAAAATCCCAGTGCTAGGCATGGGGCACCTCCCTGTGAATTCTTGGTCAATAAGGCCCAGAGGCCTCCAAAATAATACAAGCTTCTGGCATTGCTCTTGGTTGCCCACCATGACTAGACAATGAGATTATATTCCTGAAGACACCACATACAATATTTTTACCATCCTGGAATAACAAAAGGGAAGAGGCCAAAGACAGCTCTTTGCTCCCCACATCATGGTATACTCTGGCACTAGCTTTGGGCTCCATCTCAGGGCTATTTGCAGATTCCCGATCAGCAACAGCCCAACCAAATCCTGAGAGCCAAGGCCATTTTTCTGGGTCTGTCAGTGCACACAAAGATGAGACAGTCTTCCCTTCCAGGACTCGTGACCCTTCTCTGCACTTTGAAGAGAGGAAACCCCACTGGGAATTTGATCCACGGAACAATCCTGTCATTGTGAAGTGCAGTCAGACATGGCATACCTCATCCTCTGCCTATTTTTATTCACTCTAAGCAAATATCTCCACGGCTTCTTTTTTTTTTTTCCTCACTTGAAAGTTATTATACCACTGCCAGCTGCTGGGATTACACAAATAAATTGATAATAGCAAAGCAATATGCTGCCCCGTGTTCAAACATCACCACACAACAACAAAGCAGCCCGCAGTGCCAGCTCTCACTCACAGCCTGCAAACAGAAGCGGCAGAAATGAAGGCCACCCACTCTCCCAGCCTCAGGGGGACAGGGTTGCAGGCAATGTGGTCCCAGGGTGGAGTTTCACTCTTCCCTTGCCAATGTACTCTGTGTGCAGTGAGAATGTGCAAAGTCATGCTCTTGAGCAAAGTAACTCCCAGCAATTCAGACGCACCTCTTCCTTTGAGTGGGTTAGCACCCTGATGTCTATTCATCAAGCATATGGGTCTTCTAGTTATAAACAAGCTAGCGATTCTGAACAACAATGTAACAAATTTCATATTGAAAATGTTTATGTGTACTTTATAGACATGGAAAGGGATTCCTTACAAATTACTAGGCTATGATACACTCCCCTGGGAACAGGGATCATGTCTCCCATGCCTACCACTAATCCCAGTGCCTGGCACCATGAGCCATCAATAAACATTAACTGGCTAAATAAATAAATAAAGGTAAAAGAAGTTTAAGGAGGAAATCTGCATCTTTGAATTGCTTACTGTAGGGTTGCAAGATGGTTGTGAACACTTGTGCCCCCTAAGAAAGGAAGAAGAGCTAGAGAATTAGCCAGATTTTGAACGTCTTTGATGTCCTCCCAGGTCCTGGATGTCCCACACACTTTATTTCAGCAGGAGAAGTCAGCCCAGTGTGTGCCAGCTATCTGTGGAGTTCGCCTGCCCAGCAACTTAGAGTAGCAACTCTCTAATTTCCTTTTGGGGAACTCCCCACTACCCTCACCACACACAATTTTGGCTTTTCACCTTTGGGCCTTTGGGTCTGGGCATGGACCCCAACTGGGCCAGGCTGAGTTCTCTTGGCCCACAGTATGTATCTTAATCACACAAAGCCAGAAAAACCATTGTTGGGGGGCATTCCTCATGCATGAGAGGGAGAAGGCTGGATTGTTACAGACACATGGAGACCTTGCTAGAACAGAATAGAGAATTCACACCAGTGAGGACTCTTTCCACTGATTCACTATTTTGCACCCTCAGCAGAGGTCCTTGGCCTGACTCCTTCATGGGAGACCAGAGCAGTACAAAGTAGAAAATTTCAAGACAGAAATGATGGATCATAAATCTACCAAGGGTAGCAAGTCACCTCCCCTCTTGCATCCTCAGCCTCTTTCTCCATAGCATGAAGGAACTGGGATGAAATGCCCACAAAGGAGCCCTATATGTTAGGTCAACAGAAATTGACCCCCTGAATCTCGGGCATCGGCAGCACAAAACGCACATTGTCCGGCCGGCAAAGCTTTGAGTTTAAAGCAGTTAATCCCTTGGCTGATGACTCGAACAAAGAGGATTAACCTCAGCTGAGACACTCAGCATCCAAATATAGAGCAACCCCAAGCACACAGGAGAGATAGCACATGCCCCCACCTTCTCTCAGACGTTCTTTTTCTCCTATGTTCTTTCTCTCGCTCCCTTCAGTAAGCAGAGAGTTTAACCAGCACCTAAAAGCTAACCAGTTAGATGGTCAGGATCTCCTCCACATTCCTCCACTGCCTTCCTAAGACCTCCAATCCAACATCCATTGGTCCTTCTTTGAAATACACAGGTTCAAGGCTCTCCATGTTCAGTACTAACTAAACAGCATACATACACTGTGTGCAGGTAACCACATTAGACACCTGAGCTACAACAGAGCCTCTCAACTCTCAGAGCCATGGGAATGGTCCTGTAGTAAGCTGTATGTATACCCTACTCAGTGCTTCACACTCTCACCTCCTTCCGGGTTCTGCGACAAACGCAGGAAGCAGCTCTTATGGTGACCGTTCCACAAGTGAGGAAGTCGACACTGAGCAGTTAAACAGTTTGCATGAGGTTAGGTAGCCTGTAAGTATAGGGGAAAGCCTCTTGGTTTCAATATGAAAGGAAATTCTAGTACATTCCCAACATTTTGCAAAAGTCAGAAACAGTGGGAGAAAGAAAAGGGGGGTTGTTGGATTTTGGTCTTTTGCCAGAGTATATTGTATTTATGCAATAACTAGAAAGACCCTGGAATCATAGACAGTGGTGAGCTGCCATGTGGGTGCTAGGAATTGAACCCAGGTCCTCTGGAACAGGAACCAGTGTTCTCAGTCGCTAGGCCATCTCCCCAAGCCCTGTACTTATATAAACTTAAAGCATACCAAAAGAACAGACAACCTGAGTCATCCCACCCATAGCTCTTTTTTTTTTTAATATCTGTATGACCAAAAAACATTCTATATCTTCTGCAGCGTGTTGCCATAAGCTTGCAAAAAATTGTTTATTGAACTCCAGGCTCTGTGCTGGTAACAATCACACTAACCATGGCAGAGGTGTCAGCGGGTTCCCATTGTTTCTTAACTTGGTTCAGCCCTGTACAGGGCCAATCAGTGGTGAAAGACCCATTCTCATATCATCCAACAAAGGAACTGTAATGTGATCACACCCACCTGAAGTCTGCATGGTCAGGAAAAGGAAGCAAAGATTTCTGATGAACAGTTTCCCAGTATTTGTCACAGGCTCCAAATGTGCATAGTAAATATGGTTATTTCCAAAAAGAAGAAGAAGAAGAAGAAGAAGAAGAAGAAGAAGAAGAAGAAGAAGAAGAAGAAGAAGAAGAAGAAGAAGAAGAAAAGAAAGAAGGAAGGAAGGAAGGAAGGAAGGAAGAAAGAAAGAAAGAAAGAAAGAAAGAAAGAAAGAAAGAAAGAAAGAAAGAAAGAAAGAAAGAAAGAAAGAAAGAAAGAAAAACAAGAAAAGAAAGAAAATAAGGCAGTGTGCTTAAATGCATAGTGGGAGTTGTGGATGGGTTTTCCTCTTCCTGGTTCTCTGGATACCTATAATGTGGTTTTCATATAATCAAAATGGCCAGGAGGAGAATGGGGTGAAGTCCCTAGTTGGTAAGGCTTTGAACAGGTGGAACCACATAATCTGAGCAACTAGCTGAGAAATCAATCCAATCCTTGCTGTTCCCTGCCTCTCTAGAACATAGGATGCCAGGCCCCACTCCAGACTTGCTGAATCAGCACCTCCTTTTAAAATCTCCTTGTTCTGGGGAGGCACTGTTGAAGCTTGCCCCTCTCCCACACCTGTCCCAGAGTGCACAGGTATTTCCACATTGTCTGTTCTGGGCAGTGATGTTCTAGGGACTTCTTTTTCTTTGTTAAATGTTTTCCAGAGTCTGTGCCTTAAAACCTCACCAAGCCACCCACCATAGTTTTTGGGGCTGAGTTTCCTTATATGGATGGCTATCTGAGATCAGGGCCAAGTCTAACTCCTGATCTACTCAGGTCACACACAGCCCAACCTGTGACTGGGGAGCTGAGGATTCAAGGGACAGAACAGTTAGCTTCTCTGCAGGGCACAAGGCTCCTTGAGTTCTTTCCTACTTGATGCATTCAGTGATGACTGAAACCCAGCTAGCTCTTTCTGGTTCTACCCGGGAGTTTGTTAGCTAATATTGCCCTGAGCTACTGTTTTGTTTTGTTTTGCTTTGTTTTGTTTTGTTTCCATTGCTTTCTTATAGATTCCCTCTTCTTAAAGCTTAATTTTTATGTCTTTCAAGAATAGAAGGGGGGAGAGAAGGAGAAAAGAAGAGGAGAGGAGGGGAGGGAGGAGGGCAGGGGAGAGGAGAGAAGAAAAGAGGAGAGGAGAGGAGAGCAGCAGGGGAGGACAGGGGAGGGAAGAGGAAGACAGGGAAGGTGAAGGAAAGTGATGGGCAGGGAGGGAAGGGGTAAAGCCAAGCATGGTGGCATGCGCATGTAACCCCATCACTAAGGAAGTGAGGCAGGGGAATCACAAGTTTGAGGCCTGGATGAGCAATACAGCAAGAGAGAAACTGGATAGATTAAATAAATAGAAGATAGATGAGGTGAGGGGGGAGTGCATTTACTCTTTGGACACTTAAGTGGCTGTGTGGAAGACACGTTTTCATTTATCACAGGGATAAGATATGTTCTCATTTATCACAGGGACAGGAGTGCCATGTCCCCTGCACCCTCCAGGGTCAAGATCAGGAGCTCCTGACTTTGCTGTGTCCTCTTCAGCCCCGTCTCCCAGGCCCAGAACTCCACCTAGAACATACTGCTTTTTCCTCTCCCTCAGACCTGGGCCATATTCCAGCTGGGCTCCCCACATCGGTGCCATCTGCTACCCCCCCACCATCAGGCAACCGTCAGCCTCAGTGACTGCCAAGAGGGCAGAGGCCTCAGGCCAGGCAGGAGGAGCAGCAGCAGGAGGAGGCTTCACTGGGCACAGCCAGGAGAGTCCCGGAACACTAACACATTCAGAGTAAGCTGCTGTGGAACCCACCAGGGCCTGGGAAAGCTGGTAAGCTCCTAAGAGGCTTTCTGAACCTAATGATGAAGGGAATCCAGGCCCCATTTTCCTATTCTCTCTTGATCTCTCATAGAAAGTTATATTTCTGCAGTCCCATAGTGGGCCCTGGTCCTCTCTCTATTTTTTTTTTTTTTTCGAGACAGGGTTTCTCTGTGTAGCTTTGCGCCTTTCCTGGGACTCACTTGGTAGCCCAGGCTGGCCTCGAACTCACAGAGATCCACCTGGCTCTGCCTCCCAAGTGCTGGGATTAAAGGCATGCACCACCACCGCCCGGCCCTCTCTCTATTGTTAATTTACCATAAGATCTTAAGTAAGTTATTTGCTTCTCCCTGGACAAATAAGGAGTAAAGACTTCTTGCTTCCTAAGCTCCCTTCAGCCCTGAAACACTAAGATCCTACAATCCAGCTCAGGCCTGCCTCTGCCTGGGACATGTTCTGGATCTGAAAGGGAATGTGGCCAACATTTCCCTAAGGCAAAGCCAGTCCAACCAGAAAGAAATGATGGACAACGCCATTATCCAGGGCAGGTTCTCGTCCTTCTCCTTAGCAGGTTCATTTGCAGCTTCCATCGTGGAAAGACCGTGGACACAGAATCGTGACATCTTCCTACCTACAGGAGTTCTGGAAGTGTGGCACTTCTGTCCCTCACTGACCTTCCAAAGACGACAGCTGAAGCACCTGGTAGCACCCGGCTCCCACACTCAACAGTCTGCTTCTGCCACTGGACACCTGAGGTGCAAGGCTATACATTTGGAAAAACCACCTTGTCCAGTATCTATGCAGAGCTGATGGAGAAAGAAATGCAGTTCTGTAAAGGTACTTGTGTCTGTGGGTTCTTGTCTCTCAGCCTCGGGCTATCCCATCCCTAAAATGGGTGCAGGGAGAAAGTTGTGGTGTCCTAAAAGACACTAAGTTCTGAGGCATTAAACAGTCACCATGGTATTAGGGAGAATTTTTTTTTCAGGAAAAGAAAATGTACACAGGAAGCTGAGGCAGAAGGATCAAAAGTTGGATGCCAGAAAAAATTCAGTGGGCAAGAGCAGTTGCTGTGCAAACCATGAGGACCTGAGTTTGGATCCCAGCACCTGCCGAGCACGGCCACAAACACCTATGACCATAGCACTGTAGGGAGTGGAGACAGGAGGATCACTAGGATCTTCATGCCACCAGCTTCCAATGAGAGATGCCATCTGGAAGGAATATGGTGAAAAGTGACAGATCAGGACACCCATT
This sequence comes from Peromyscus maniculatus bairdii, assembly GCF_049852395.1. Classification (NCBI taxonomy): domain Eukaryota; kingdom Metazoa; phylum Chordata; class Mammalia; order Rodentia; family Cricetidae; genus Peromyscus; species Peromyscus maniculatus. The sequence continues at coordinate 86,636,781 of NC_134852.1, forward strand.
GTCCTTCTCTGACCCCTTCATCCATGCTCACAGGTAGGCATATCCACATAGGCAAATGCACACATAATACACAAAGTGAAAGAGGAGAGTGGGGGGGGGGAGGGAAGGAGGGAGGGAAGGAGAGGGAGAGAGAAAGAGAGAATTCGATTTGGATTCAAACGTGAATGAATGCTGCTGTCTTTCCTGCCACACAAGCTCTGAAGACGGACAGGCACTGGCGGCAGCACAGCAGACATTTCTACAGCAAACAGGCAGCCTCCAGAGGCACAAAGCATGAAGGCAGGAGGCAGGGAGAAACCATGAGCTCCTGCATGCATGCTCATGATATGCTAATGATCAAGTCATCGCTGTTTAATGTTTGCCCAGGTCAATGAAGAACAACCACAACAATCTTTGGCCAGTAGAATAAGGGCCATGTCATTTGCTCATTAGTGTATCTAATAACCACACACTGAGTGTATGTCTCTCTGTGGTGTGGAGAAAGAAAGCCTCCTGGTATAAGACCATGGGGCAGATTTTGGGAGAACAGTCCTCAGGAAACTCTGATAAGAAAAGCTGGGCCTCTACACTCCAGGTGACTGTGAGATTTCATTTCATCATGAAATGCCAACACACTATGCCCCACTGTAGAACTGACTTAGGAGGCTGGATTGTGATATAGAAAATAGACTGATTTCCCTCAGAGTCACGTGGGCCATCTCTGTCCCACAAGGTTCATTAGTCATCTGTCTAATGCTGAATACTAGATGCTTTATACAAAATACCTAACAGCAATGCCAATGTCACACACAAGTTCTCAGGTCTCCCTTCACATGGAATCACCACATCCTCCAGCTGATATGGTGATGCTCTGGCTAACACTGAGTTCAACACAGTTCCAAATCAAGGAATGAGAAGAGTACTGCAGAGCCCTTGGGTGGTATTCCAGTCATCGTTGTCGTCCTTATCATCATCATCATCATCATCATCATCATTTGATAGCTGAGGAAAGCAAAGCTCCAAAGAAATTAAACAACTTGCTCAAGTTTACACAACCAGAAAGTAGCAAAGCCTGAGTTCAAACTCAGCTAGGTCTGATGCCAAACCCACTGCTCTATCATAAACTCCCTGTCGTCAGACCTAGCAGCCACATTTAAACATTAGGTGAGCTTATTACGTCTTCTGAGTTTCTATTTGTCTATTTTCTATTGCTGTTATTGCTATAACAAAATACCTGGGGCTGGGAACCTTCTGAAAAGCTGCTGACCTGGCATGCAGTTTGGGAGGCCTAAAGGCCATGACTGAGTGACATCTGTTTGCCCTCTGGCAAACCCCAACATGTCAGAGAAGCAGACAAAAAAAACAGACGTGTGGAAAAAGGCCTTGCTTCATTCAGCCTAATCCTATGAGAGCTAAGTCACTCCATGAACCCAACACTAATGCTTTTGAGGACAATGGCCCCAGGAGCTAATTACCTTGTTCCACTCGCTAGCACCTCAGTACTATCACACCAGTGAACAAGCTCCCAGAGGATGAACTTTGGAGGGTGCTGTGTGACTTTCCTTTATGGACGTAAACAAAGTCTTCTCCCTCCAACAGGGTACCCAACTTGAGCTTGATGAACTACTGAGTTTCTTTGGCTTAAGAACAGAAGCATGGGAGAGAGGTTGCTGACGGCAGGATGGGTGACCCCAAAGCAACCACATCACCGGAAAGTTCTCACCTCAGCATGGATAATGACTTCCCACAGCTACATCGATGGAGTCCCCCATTCAGTTAACCTCCCAACCTCAGATCAGAGACCACAGCACCTGGTTCGACATCTTGAGATCTCCGACCTCTGTACCCTAAGACCATGAGACCATATACTGCTGGGGCAGAATTGCATACAAGGAAGAGGAGGGGATGCAGAACTGAGTGACTGGAATCTCAGATGAGGGTCAAATGACCATTCTCACCCCCTGTTTCTATGAGGGAACCTCAACCTTGTTGAAGGTCTCCTGGTGTAACCATGGGTGCTCTGATTAAGATAGGAATGGCTATTACTCTCACATGAACTAAAACTAAACCATGGGAGGTTTCCACTTTTCTTCACCTCTCTCTCTGTCTCTGTCTCTGTCTGTCTCTGTCTCTGTCTGTCTCTCTCTGTCTGTCTCTCTGTCTCTCTCTGTCTGTCTGTCTCTGTCTCTGTCTCTGTCTCTGTCTCTGTCTCTGTCTCTCTCTCTCTCTCTCTCTCTCTCTCTCTCTCTCTCTCTCACACACACACACACACACACACAATCACTTTCAATTACAGTACCTGCTTTTTCTTATTCCAGCCCTCCTACCCCAGATATTACGAACATAACTCACACTCACTCCAAATCAGCCTCTCTCTGAGGAGTCATTGAACAGCACCTAGTCTGGGATGGAAACCCTTCCAACCTTCTCATTTTTTTCAATAATGCTACTGCCTATGTCTCCCCTTTTATAAACAGAAACACATTATACAAGACACTGTAGACGTGCGATTCTTCAAACAAGCTGGTGACATGCTTTCACTCAGCATAAGTTGATTTAAATAATGTTCTCCCCCTTCCAGAATTTTTCCTTGCTGCTTCTGCTTCGTCTCAAATTAAACACAGTACAATAATAATCCAAGAACATCACACCCCTGAATTTCAGCCGCTTCTCCCTGAAGAATCTTTTCTCCTTTTTTTGGAAGTCTGAGCTATTTTTTGGCTTCTCCATGTCTCCTGCTTTGTTGCTCTCTCTGAGACGTAAGCAATTGGAACCTTCACATTTAAAGTCAGTTTTTATTCCCCAGGATCTACAGTAAGTCTCCCATGAGACATTGAGAAGAAAGGGGATTTCTTCAGGGAGGGACTTACCCTTCAAGGCTCACCAGAGCAAGCCTTTGCAGTCACGTCTAGTGAAACCACTGCTTTCATTCCCCCTGCAGATGGTCACTGAGCACATGGCTGGCAGGATTCTGGACCCCGGCCACATAGCAGTGACTTGGCTCATTGACCGGACAAATAAAGACCTTGTTGGTATTATTCAAACTTACGTCTCCCTCCTGGGCTTCTTCCCTGAACTCTACACCTTTAATATATCTATGAACCTGACCTCTCCTTTGGCTATCCATTGGCTCATCTTCAACGGCAGTAATGGCTAATCTATCCAGCCCCTTACCTCAGAGCAAGGAATCAACTTTTCTTGTGCCCAAAGTGCTACTCGTTACAAATCTTGTCTGCTCTACCACCAAATATATCCAGAATTTGATTGCTTTTTACCATTATAACTACCATCCCATCTGATCCAGACCACCATCACCTCTTCCCTGCATCACGGAGGTAACAACACCCTGACTGATGTCCTTAGTCTAAGCTCCAAAGCTCAAGTGATTGCTCTGAAACATAAGTCAGATAAATGTAGCCTGTGCTCAGAATTCTCCAGCGGCTTCCCATCTAACTCAAAATCAAAGCCAAAGCCCTGGATTCCCCAGCTCTCCTGATATCACAAACTATTGTGCTCACTGTTTCTCATTGGGCTCATTCTACAGAGGCCTACCTCCTGTTCCTGAAATGTGCCCACCCTCTGTTGCCTCAGGACGTTCACATTTGTTTACCTTGCTTTGAATGGTCTTCGGTGGCTCATTCTTCCATTTCCCTCACACCTGTCCTCACATCTTATTTCTACCCCTTACTTTGCTGTACCTTCCCAACCCCATTCAAATATCTCCCTCCTCCTTTCCCTGTTTGGTGATCCTTAATTGTCTGATGTAATATACATATATTCATGTATTTATATATTTACCTCCCCTATTGGAATGAATGTTCCATGGGGTTATGTGGTGATATTTTGTTGTACTCTAGTAAAATTTGCCTGAAGATCAAAGGACAGAGCCAGGCACTAGATTAAACATAGAGGTTAGGCAGTGGTGGTACACACCTATAATCCTAGGACTCCTGAACCCTTGTCCCTTCCTTACCCAAGGAGACTTAGTTATTAAGATCCAGACATACCAAATCCTTCCCCTCCCTGCACCCTGCTCTTTGCCATGCTGAATCTAATTGCTTCTTAACCTTTCAGCTAAGATCAACTGAAGAAGTGGAATCTGTTTCTTTACGCCTCACACTGGCTCCCTCATATGTTGTTGTTGTTGATAAACAAGGGTCAAGTGATGGTATGTCACCTATATGCTTAGGCTTGGAGAGTCCATGAATATTTCCATCCTCTTTCTTTCTTTTCTTCTCCTCTTCTTCTTTTTTTTTCCTAGACAAGACCCCATATAGTTAAAGTTGGCCTTGAACTTACTATGTAGCAAAGGATGACTTTGTACTTCCAATATCCAGCCTCTACCTCTCCCATGCTGATATTTCAGACATGCATCATTGTGCAGTTTATATGGTAATGGGGACCAAATCTGGGGCTTTGCGCATGCTAGGCAAGCCTTACTGGCTGAGCTACATCTCCAGCCCACACACTTCCACTTTCTCTTGGCTCTCTGTCCTTGCAATGTGAAAACTCCCAGCAATACTTGGAAAAGACAACGATGATCAGAGCCAAGCCATCCCAGCTCAGGTCATCCCAAATCAGCCGTTTTTCAGACTCTCTCTCTCTCCATCAATTTGTTCATCCAAGCCACATGAACAGGCACAGCAGAGACCAACCAAGCACAACTCAGATCTGAAGATCTCTCAGCCACTCCATACACATGAGAGAAAATAATAAATGCTGGTTGCTCAAGGTCAGTGAGTTTGAAGGTGGCTTATTCCTTAGCCTCAATGAGAAGACAAACCCTAAGGTGTGTGACCAGTCCTTCAGGTAGGCATCTAAGCATCTTTGCTCCCCATGGCTTGGCTGTCATAATGGGGGGGGGCGGGGGGCCGAGGGGTAGGGGACACGTCTTGCAGGACTTACATACACTAGCAAAGGAACACAGTGTTTCAGCCACTGCAGATCAATAGCCTGGCATGCAGATGAACAAAACCACTCTGACATAGCCCAGAGAGACAGATCAGGTTTCTGAGACTAAAAAGTATGACTAAGAGCCAGACCTTGGATAGGAAAATGCACAGAAATAAATGTTTTCTCCTGAGATGAATTGGATGATGGCCAGCCAGTCACCCTGACCTTGACCCAGCCTCCCCGCATCCTATTTCACAGATGCTTTGACAAGGCTTGCAGCCATCAACCCCCCATTTTGCTCATGGAACACTGCAGTAGGCTTACTGCACCACAGAGAACTGATGGAGCCCTCAGATCCCCAAATACTGCTTTCTCCAAAGGGCAAAGCAGCAAGCTGTGATCTTTATATTAAGCTTCTGGATGGAAGCCCCAAATAAATTCACCACCCAGCCATACATAAATGCACTCCATAGTGCACTGAAGGTCAGTATATTTCCAGATGATTCCCAATTGTTTCCATAGTCACAGAAATTCTTGCCAAAGAAAAGAGAACACAGGCTAGCAAGGACAACACCTGCTGAACTGGTCACTAAAGGTGACTCTTTGGTTCATTTGAAAAAGGAACAAATGCAAACACAGCTCTCAATATGGGTTATAGGAATCTCAGCCATCTCTTCAGTCTCTGTTTGTCTTACAAAGATGCAGCCCCCTGCTTGCTGCATTAGATCATGTTTTGAAAGACCCAGGTACCACTTCCTACCAAATAACCTTCTTCTAAGCACAGAGCTTAGGAACTCGGCCAAGTCCTTAAACAAGAAGTCAGTGCCACATCTTAGTGGCAAATATGTAAACATAAATCACAAGAGGCAAGACAACATTGACCTTGTCATGTTGTCTTCAGTCAGTCCCCACCACTATCCCCCTCATTCACACAACTCAGCTTCCTGGGTCTCTTTCTTGTTCTCGTCTGAACATATTTGTCTCTTGTCTCTGGCTTCTGTGGGTTCTGTTACTCTACCCACCATGCCTGGCCTCCTCCCTCACTTTCCCCAGAGCTGATCAGAAGGACTCCCTGACCACATACATAGGTAGAGACAGATAGATGATAGATAGATGGATAGATAGATAGATAGATAATAGATAGATAGATAGATAGATAGATAGATAGATAGATAGATAGATGACGGATAATAGATAGATTCCAAGACCACTCCAAACCCTTGCAGCATTCCTCATGCTTCTTACTCTGTTTTCTTTTTCTCCATCACACTAGCCTCTGATCTAATATGCTAAACACTTACTTAACTGTTCATCACCACACGCACACACACACACACACACACACACACACACACACACATACACACACACACTTTGCTCAAGTCTATAACCCCTACATTTAGAGAAGTACCTGGCACCATGGTAGGAACCCAATGAACAAACTTTCATTTCTTAAGCAGTGACTTCATGCCAGATGGTTAATATATGACAATTGCTTAACAACGAACAAATACTTTTAAGTGTGTTTTACATAATTATCATGACAGATCCCGAAATCAAAGCTCAGATAAAGGCTAAGATACTTGCCTAAGACCCACACCAACTCTCTTTAAGTAGTCAAGGCCACACTACCCACAGTGTACCAGGCTATCATTCAAACATCATCATCTGGTGGTTTGGGTTACAAAACGCATGTAAGGCACACTTCTGGCAACAGGAATATCCCATGAGCACTTATTTGTGTCATTGGCCACTCTTTATCCCAGAAGAATCAACCCCAAAGCTAGATGTTGCTCTCCCAGAGTAGACTAGTGGTAACAACTTTAGCTTTCCTTTATTCCACCATGGGGGACAAACGGGGTCAGAGTTGTCCTGAACTGTACTGGGACATGAACAGCCATGAAGGAAGGAAGGAAGGAAGGAAGGAAGGAAGGAAGGAAGGAAGGAAGGAAGGAAGGAAGGAAGGAAGGAAGGAAGGCAGAAACCGATCTGCTCTGAAACTCCCTTAGAGTTTTCCAGAGATCTTGCCTTGGTGAAATGCTATTTCCATCTTTCATAGCCCAGGAATTTAGGGAAACACTTATTTTTTAAAAAAAAAAAAAAAAAGTACAAAGCCTGACCTGCACTGGTGTGCTTCCCCCTCGGTGCCAGCCGAGTGCCTAGTTGGCACTAGTCTTGTTCTACAAACATCAACTCGGCCTTCCCATCAGCAATGATGGTGATGGGGTAGGAGAGGACTGTAGGTCACTCAAGACCAATGGACCAAGAGACAAATCCAATCTCTGCTAAGCCCCGAGGGGGCTTCGTTTTAAACTAATCCCCTTCTCTTCTCTGCCACCACCCACTCTGATTTTCACCCCCACGGTCCTGAACTGGTTACACCTGCTCACTACAGGTGTTCGTCCGCCACCGGGTGTGAGCTGGTGCAATGTTAGGACTTCATTTCCATCACCTCTGCGTCCCTAAGGATCAATCCCACCTCTGACACTTATTGACGACGTTAGGTAAGTATTTGCTGACTCAGCGAAGCTGCAGCATGAGCCTCACATTACCAACTGAATCCCCTAGCAAGCAGAATAAGTCGCCTCTTCCGCACAGGGCAGGCAGCAAAAGCGTAAAAGAGACCTCTGAGCTGGCCGCAACGTCTAGTTCGCCACCAAACCACACATCTCTCATCCCTTACCTGCCCCTCCCTGAGGCCCAGAGCCACCCACGTTCACCTTCCAAACATGCTTAGGAAAGAGCAAGCATCCCCTAGCGCCCCACCCTACCTTACCAGAGCCCAACACATCGACGTTAAGTTACCTTTAAACTGAGCCTTTTCGCATCCGCGATTTCTGGATGAAAGATAGCATTTGGGCAGCCGCTCTGCTGCACCCCGTCAGATGAGAGATCTACCACCCATCTGCTGAAGGAACAGCAGCGCCTTGCTCCTCCCTGGCTAACTGCATTTGCTCACCCATCCCTGCAAAACAAATCATGTTCTTTTCCTTGCGCTAAAACCATCCGTCAATAAATCCTGAGTCCCTAAGAAACGGCTCCCACGCCCGCGGAGGGCGCCCTCCACACAGAAAAAAAACACACACTCACAAACCCCAGTCCAGAGTCAGCAGGTGTGGGCATGTGTTTAATCTGTTCTTTGAAAACAAACCGGTCTATGAGGAGTAGGGTTGAAACTAAAGGGATGCCCAGGAACCGTGTGGAAAGCAGCTACAAATGTCAGTAGCCCAAGTTGGGAAACTATTTACCGCGCCAATAGTTCACCGGGTTTCACTCCTAGTCCTGGGGAAGACCACGTTCAAAACAGCGCTCAGCCCCGGGCAGCAGCAAGTGCTTCCTTTTCGGAGCTGCTTTCCAACTCCGCTGTCCTTTGAGGTTTTCCCCATCAACCGCACCCAGCGGTCCCAGCCTAGGGCTCAGCCTGTCAGACCTGGGAACCCGGGTCTGCACGCACCGCGTCAAGGATCGCTATCCCCTACCTGGGTGGAAAATCCGCAGCGAGCCGGGCAGCAGCCAAGCAGCGTCAGTCTGGACAGCCGCGGCTAACGCAGCGCCCGGGCGATCCAGACCAAAGCAGGCAGGCGCTTGCGGGAGACACACCTGCACCGCCCCGCCCTCGTCGCCGTTGCCACCACCCGCCTCTGTGCAGCGCGCTCCCTCCCCTCTGCAGCACCCCAGCCCTCCCGGGGCTCCTGAGTTCTCTATTCAGCAGGATCAGAGCCTAGCCCAGGCACCAACCTTATTCACTGCGGAAAGCTCTTTGCGTCTAAGCCCCTTTCGGATTCAAGAGTTCAGGATAGGTTGGAGGGGAGCCCGCGCCCACTCCCAAGTCCCGCCCTCCGCTTTCTGGATTTGCATATGGACAGATCTGCAAACTTCTTATTCCATTAGGTTGGTTCCCAGTTGACTATAGTTATCTTGTTTTTTCCACCCTCCCATTTAAGGCAACAAGGTGCATATGACTCTAAGCTTGGTCCCCAATGCCTGACCAACCAGGGTATGTCAGAAGACAAAGTTCTTGGGCAGTGGGACCCTCGGTTTATGCCATCCCCCAAACAAGCTGAGATCATGAATGTTGACAGATCGCTCAGGCCTTGTTAACTCCTTTGGAACTGAAAAAGAGCCTGCTTGGCCGGTGGAGGGCCCAGAGGGGAGTGAGGAATATATTGGAGGGGTTTGGATATATTGGAGAAAGGCTCTAGCAATTTTCTTCTTTCCAATGCCCCCCAACTCTTGTTCAGAGCCGGCTCACAGCCACAATTCAGCCGGCCTGGAAAGACTTTTTTTCCAAGCACGGGGCTCCTTCTAGAAGGAAATAAAGAGTCAAATAACCATTAAAATCTATTTAGGGGAATAAAGGGGACGACTGGGAGAAGGATGTCTATGCACCGCATGAGTAGGTCAGAAGAGGGCATCGAACACCCTGAAAATGTAGTTACAGACAGCTGTGAGCGGCTGCATGGTTGCTGGGAATTGAACCCTGGTCCTCAGAAGACCAGCGAGTGCTCTTAATCTATGAGCCATCTCTCCTGCCCCAAATCTTAATATTTTTTAATAACAAAAGTAAAGAAAAAAAGAAGGTAATACAAATGTCTGTAAATAAATAACAGGGTAAATAAATTACCATAGTAATATTAAAAATTATGCCGGAGAAAATAACTAAAAAAATGAAGTTAGATCTTTACGTCATATATCAAAACTAACTCATAATAAGTCAAAGACCTAAATACAAGAGCTAAAATCATAAAATCCCTACAAAAATATGACATTGCATTTTGCAATTATTTATTGAATATAATCCCAAAAGCCTAGATAATTCAAAATTAGTTTATTTTATCAATATGCCAGTAGTCCTAGCACTCAGGAGGCTAAAGCAGGAGAATTTCAAGTTCAAAAATAAAGACACTATCTCAAAAAACCAAGTCTTTGGTGTGTGTGTGGGGTGTGTGTGTGTGTGTGTGTGTGTGTGTGTGTGTGTGTGTGTGTAAGAAACAGAAAGAGAGAGGGAGAGAACAGCAAAATCAGAACTCCTGTTTTCACACAGGTGTGCCCGAGGTTTGACTGTCTCACTGTGCTTATCACAGGACTGGCCCTCCAGGGAAAACTTTCATTCTCATCCCACAAAGGCACAACATAAATTCATCTGCCTTTTTAGGACCCCACCCACCCGCAAGCCTGTCACAACTGGGCATTCAGCAGATTCCCTGAGCACTTCTGACGGCAAAGCAGCTCCTGGCACCAGGTGCTGTTCTAACGTGTCTTCAGTACGGCCCCTCGGTCTACAGCAAGCCTGGCCTCCAATCCATCCTCGACCTCAGGGATACCCAGCCCTAAGAGAGAAAAGAGCAGTTCTGGCTCTCTGAAAAGGGTTCTTCCAGCTTGGAACTTAATTTACCTGGTCCTCTGTGCTTCCAGTGACCTCCGATATGTTTTAACACCATTTCTACAACTGATTCATTTTTAGTGGATTTTCGGCTGCATGAGACAAATGACTTGTTACCATTGATTAAACATTACTGAGAATCAGGAACCAACTTGCTGATTTTCTGTCCTCACAATATTTTATGAGGTCTGTAGCATTTTCCAACAGGTTATATAACCTGCCAAAGTGTGAATAATAGTACATAGTGAAACCAAGAGAGAAAGAGAAGCTGTCTGGATCCCAAACCAACTGTGGTAACGATGGCCACAATCTATGGTCTCCAGTGTTGGGAACAGCCTTTTCTTTAAGGGAAAAGAAATGGAATCCAATGTCTAACTGAGAATCTAAATGAGATATCATTTTAAAAGGCTCTTTTGTGATCTGCTTTGAGTCAGATGCATAAAGAATTGGTTTTAAATTCAAGGCACATCTCTCAACAAAATTCTAGTGTAGAAAAGTAAATAAGTTTTCCCTGTTCCTCAAGACCCAAAGAACAAACTTCATGCACTCCATAGAGGCTTCTGTTTCTTTCTTTTTTTCTTTCTTTCTTTTTTTTAATAAGCACAAGGGACCATTCAATTGTCAGCATCTTCCTGTCACAGAAGATTATTATCAAGTGTGAGTACCCACTTCATTAACATGAATACTTCTCAGAAAGCATGTTTGTCATTTCAGTTTTGAAATGTAAGAACAGCAACAACTTAAACTCTTAGAAGAGCAAAAGTTACCACTAGGCGATATGGGAAAAGGCTCATTGTGTTTGTGTTTTGTAAAGCCCAGACACGGGTGAAAGCACAGAAGCCACTGGACAGACAGCTTTGGGCTCCTGCCTGCAAAGGGCAAGCGACAGCTGAAGTGGAGTGGAAGCCACACATTCTGAAAAGTCCTGGGATTCATTCTGCAGGCCTTTGACTAATAGAAATCATAATCCCTTTTGTGGTTTTCTAGGAGAATGAATCTCCTCCACTTCCTGCCCTGCCAGAGAGGGAGTTCAGATAGTAATAGACCCAGAAGTTTTGGAGGGGAGGGGTGTGTTGTGTGTGTGTGTGTGTGTGTGTGTATGTGTGTGTGTGTGTGTGTGTGTGTGTGTGTGCGCGCGCGTGTGTGCGCGCGCGCGCGCGCGCGCCGCGCGCGCGCTCAGGTGCATGTGCTTGTCTGTGAATATGTGCTCAGGTGCCCTTCAGGCACCATTTGCCTTCTTCTGTGAGGCATGGTCTCTCATTGGCCTGGAATGCAATAATTAGGCTAGTCAGGCTGGCCTTTGAGCCCCCAAGATCTTCCCGTCTCTGCCTCCTCATACTGGGATTACAAGTGTGTCACCATGCCTAGTTTTGTTGTTGTTGTTGTTACTGTTGTTTGTTTTTGCTTGGGTTCTTGGTTCAAACTCAGGTCCCTGTTCTTGCACAGCAAGCTCTTATCATCCGAGCTATTTCCTCACACCTGGTAGTTGGTATCTAAGAGGAAAATATAACCCAATACTACAGGTACACTGAACAAATTCTAGAGATTTTGGTCTGCAGATTTTGAATATGAAATCAGGAAAAGAAAGGGAATCTACCTGGTCTCTCTCTGCTCAGGATATGCTCTGCTCCCATTGCCCTCTCCTGCTTCCCAGGCAGCTAGAAGAGGCAGTGACTGCCACACACTGACAACTGCTGACAGACTCCCCAGTTCATCCTGAATTTTATCACTGTTTAAATTTTGATGATTCAATTACGCTATCATCAAACAGTGTTAAAATGCCACAGCCCTGTATCAAGAAGCTCTCAACAGTAATGTCCTCACTAACAATCAACTTCAGTGGTGCCTTTAAGTGGTGTGCTTGCCATTGAAAGGGTTCTCTGTATGTCCATGCTAATCCCCAAAATCCTGCAGGTGTTTGTGCATGCTGTTTTTATTTTAGAGATCAAAACACTTAGAATGGTCAGTTTGTTTTCAAGCAATAAATGATGGAGTGGAGAGGTACATCATACTACAATCCAAAGCCTGGATTCCTTCCAAAAAAAATCACTCTTCTAGTCTGTGCAGATGCATCAATCTATTCCTTATATTTTGTACTTATTCTCTCTTGTGTGTCTTCCCACAAGCATCTTCTCCTCCTAATGCTGCTGGAGCTCTTAACTGTAAAAGTCAATTTTTGACAAACTCCTGTTGAGAGTCCACATTCTCTGAGAAATCTTTCCCGGGTTTCTATTCCTGCTCCAGTTCTCCATGGCAATTCTCCCTTCCAGGTATATAGGGAGAGTGTGTATTATGTCTTCATTCACCCATTCACCCTTTGGTGTCTTTATTCTCTTCAGACAGAGGAAACACAAAAATGACTACAAGTAATGTCATAGGACACATACAAAAATAAACTATATTTTGATAATGATATATGTATGAAATATCACAATAAAACTCATTTATTTGTGTGCCAAGCAAAAAAGTCAAATATACATTTTCAATGAATATTTTAATATATATTTATACATTATATATTAATATAAATATTTTTATATTTTAACATATAAAATATATATTAGCTGAAATTTTGAGCACATAATGTATACCAGACAACATGCTAAATTACTTACATGTTCTAGTTTATTTAGTCTTTATAGCAACTTTTTAAAGGAAGTTCCTTTTCACCTATGAAATAAGTATAGAGATTCATACAGTGATAAAAACAAGTTCCAAAAGTCACATGGCTGGGCTGAAGAGATGGCTCAGTGGTTAAGAACACTGGCTGCTCTTCCAAAGGAAGTTGGCTTCCCAGGACCCTTGTGGTGGCTCACAACAGTTCCAGGGGATCTGATACACTCTTCAGGTCCCCGTAGGCACCAGATGCACACAAGGTACACAGACGTGCACACAGGCAGAATACCCTTACACCTAGATCAGAAGTTAGGCAAACTAGTTTAAGAAGCTGTACTTTTAAACCACTGCTGAACCCTTATAGACTCCAGCACAGGATGAGGAGATGAACTGGCCTCTTAGAAGTTTTCACAGAAGACATTTTAATGATGTCCTAAAGAATTACCATCAAGGGGCCAGGAAAATGAGGGTACAACAGACATTGTGGTATACAGTAGGTGCTCAATAATGCCAACTATAATATAAATATATATTCTAAATGTGTATTGATGTGTGTGTTTCAATTTTTTGGTTATGTATAAAGAAATGAGCTTTATTGTAACATTTTCAGCTATGTGCACCAATAGTGAAACAATTTATTTTTGTATACCTGTTATGTGCTTTTATGTCTAGTCATTTTTGTGTTTCCAGTGTCCAAGGAGAATGAAGATGTATTTGGTAAAGGAATAAAGACCCAGCACAGAGAATCCATATACCATTCAATCCAGGCTCCTTCAGCAACTGTAGAGTTAGAAAGAATTCTGTGTGTGATCCATGATGACTAGCAGTTCTAGAGGTAATCACAGTCCCCTTCCCTACAACTTATTCGAAAACCCAGGCCTAACAGCATTCATTTGCACAGAGATTAATTTTAGACATTTGCAAGGTCTTACTGCGGCTCCTCCTGGAAGCCCGGTCTCTGTTCTTCTGGCTATGAGAGAGGAAGCGGGTCACTCTGCTTGCTGCTGGCAGCCATTCTAAGCCATGGTGAGGACCAGCATCTACACCAAGGCTGCTGCCTTAGCCCAGGCCCTTCTGTTCAGGGCTCCATTGTGTACCTGCTCTTCATCACAGTACTCAGTCACTGAAAGTTTCAATGATTGTTCCGGTGTGATCTTCCCACGGCAATGAGCTCCTCATTGACCAACTGGTGTCACACCAGAATCCATCCTGAGAAACTGCTTTCCAGGACACTTCCTGGTTCCAGATGCCATTGCCTCCATTCCCTCCCCCCAAAGCAGAGCCCTTGCGTGCAGAATGCAGGGTCCAAAGATGGGGATACTCTCAAGGATGAAATACGGGAGGAAGGAAAGCAGCTGTTCGGCATATTATTGTACTAGTCACCCCTGTTGACAACTGAACATTAGCCTTGCAGGAAAATTCAAAGAAATGTGTAAACCATGACACAGAAATACTGCCCAAGGGTTAGAGGAATGAAGCACTATGTGCCAGCTTTCATCCTACATCAGTCAAAATTTGTGCTCTGTACTGTTAACTTTTTGTTTGTGCTGGTTACCTTATTCACAAGTGTCCAGATGATTAAATGTAGGATTTTTTCTAAGAGTTCCTCATCTAGTATGAGAAAAGCCCTGGGACAGAAAGGGGAGAAATACTCTGTGTAGCTGAGGTGGGTGTAGAGATCCTTGCACACAGCTGGTACCTACACTGCTGTGGATATCGCTCTGTATAAATAAAATGCTGATTGGCCAGTAGACAGGCAGGAAGTATAGGAGGGACAAGCAGAGAAGAAAATTCTGGGAAGTAGAAGGCTGAGGCAGAGAGATGCTGCCAGCCGCCACCATGAAAAGTGAGATGTAAGGGTACCGGTAAGCCACGAGCCACGTGGCAACTTATAGACTAATAGATATGAGTTAATTTAAGATATAAGAACTAGATCACAAGAAGCCTGCTGTGGCCATACAGTTTTTAAGCAATATAAGTCTCTGTGTGTTTACTTGGTTGGGTCTAAGCAGCTGTAGGACTGGTGGGTGAGAGAGATTTGTCCTGACAGTGGGCCAGGCAGGACTGGAGAAAACTTCAGCTACAAATGGCGCCCAGTGGGTTGGCAAGAGTTTCCACCTAAAACCTGAGAAAAAAGATTCTAAAATAGAGCTAAAAACAGCTTCCTAGTTGTCTCTCTCAAGTTATCAGCAGCTTGCGGGTTTGAGCTACTCTATGGTGGGTTCCTGGCGTTGGGGGGGGGGGGCGGCAGCTTGACCTATGCTATGTTACACAGAGGTGTCTCCAAGTTGTGCACTATGCTGCCTGTTGGCTATAGTTTTTGCTAGTGTAAAAAAAAAAAAAAAAAAAAAAAAAGTTTCCGGGCTACACAATGCTTTGATAAAAGCATAGACTCACTGTTTCTAGGAGTTGATGGCTCCCAGAGCTGGCGGTAAATGTACCACCACCATGTTGGGAAGCTGAGGTGGGCAGAGCCAGCAGCCACAGTGCTGTTTCAGTCTTAGAATGCTGCAGTTTAAAGCAATAGGTTC
The DNA here is from genome assembly GCF_049852395.1 of Peromyscus maniculatus bairdii. NCBI lineage: Eukaryota > Metazoa > Chordata > Mammalia > Rodentia > Cricetidae > Peromyscus > Peromyscus maniculatus. The sequence continues at coordinate 86,652,183 of NC_134852.1, forward strand.
ACAATAAGACAGATCCAGATGGAATGAATAGTTTACAATGTGTGTAAAATATACGTAGGCTTGAAAGAGACAAAAAAAGGGAATATGTACAATTATATAAAGAAATAGTTTTTAAAAATAAAGCCTTTAAAGAGACAGTAAAGGTAGTATTAAAAATAAGCCACATAAAGATGGATATTACAGAGAGAATCTGGATTGTGTTGTCTTTGGAATTCTTAACTGCAGAAAAAATTTGATCGTAAAAGCTGTTGAGTTAAGCCAATATGTATATTTTAAAGGTATCTTGACTTCAAAAGTTGGATATAAGGATATGTTGCTTTGGAAAGGAGGCTCTGCTTTTGTTTCCACAGAAAGCCAGAGGCTATGGATTTGTTCCAGATTAAGATACATCAGGTTTGACCAGTCAAGACCCCCTGAAAGGTCTCCGATAACAACATGGCCCAGATGATCCAACATCCAGAACGGTTTCAAGGCAACTGGCTCAGACAATACACCCTCAAGGACTACTCCATAATCCTAAAATTTTCTTTGTGTCCCCATAAGATACAGCACCCCCCCTCCATGAGGAAGTAGTAAGAGAAGCTACGCCCAAATTCCCAAATATACCAAGCTGGCTTTGGAGATGAGATTGGCTCACTCCTTCTCTAAACACAAACATATTGCTTAAAAAAAAAAAAGGTTGAGAGATTCTTTTGTTCCATATCAGAAGAGCCCTCTGGTGTGGGACAGAGAAAAACCATTATTTTTATTTAAATCAGGTTGATTATAAATGTGATCTCTTTCTAAAGAAGAAAAGGGGATATGATATAGATATGATAGGATGAAAGGATAGATTATTGAATCTACTTTTAAAGAGCAACTTGTTTAAAATGTTTTACATTGCTATGGATTTTAGTTTAATGATACAAGTTTAAACTTAATTTTGTTATACTGAATATATATTTCTATTCTCCTTTGAGGTATTATGTTTATGTAACTCATTTAGATTATAATGTATAATTAAGAAATACAGATTAATAATTAGTCTCCTATGATAGTCAACCTTGTAGTCATGTTGTTTTCTAGGTATACATAGATATAATTAAATTAGGTGGGTAATCTTCAAACACTTCAAAGACCTACAGAATATGGCACTTAAAATGCTTTTAAAAATTTAGACTTTCTAGACAGTGAGACATGTCTGCTCCTGGCAGCACCGATTTACTTCAGAGAGGAGAATGGGCATCGAAGACACTCCATATGAAGTTTATCTTCACCTTGGCAAAAACAGCCATTTGGGCAAGAAACTGTTCTTGCCTGGACTGCTTGATTGACTAGACATGCAGGACCCATAGGAAGGTGGCCACTGAACTTTGCTTGGCAAAATGGTCCTTCAGGTTCCTGCTTCTCAGAGGAAACTGCCAGACATTCTACAGGACACAGAGAGAAGTGACTGAGAGACTCTAGGCCTGTGGGCTGAAGACAGATGCTCCAACTTTACAAAGGAACTTTGGATAACTGTCCAGGCTGCCAGCTGTCTCTGTCTACTCTCACAAGACTCCTGAAAGTTGCTTGCATCTTTCTCCCGTTTCTCAGGTAATATTATATCCTTCTGAGGTCTTTGATGCAGTTGAAGACTAGATAGTTATAATTTTCCTTAGTTATGATGAAAGATAAGTTAGATATAAAACCTTAGACTCACAAATATAGGATAGATAGGATAACTTCTTTAATTTTGCCAAATACAAATAGACTGGATATTATAAATAGACTACATATTGTAACTGTAATTCTTGCTTGATAATTTTTTTATATGTAATTTTACTATGTGAAAGTTAAAACCTTCCTTTTAAAAAAAGAAAAGAAAAGGGGAAGTGCTGTGGATATCATTCTGTATAAATAAAATTCTGATTGGCCAGTAGACAGGCAGGAAGTATAGGAGGGACAAGCAGAGAAGAAAATTCTGGGAAGTAGAAGGCTGAGGCAGAGAGACGCTGCCAGCCGCCACCATGAAAAGTGAGATGTAAGGGTACTGGTAAGCCACGAGCCACGTGGCAACTTATAGACTAATAGATATGAGTTAATTTAAGATATAAGAACTAGATCACAAGAAGCCTGCTGTGGCCATACAGTTTTTAAGCAATATAAGTCTCTGTGTGTTTACTTGGTTGGGTCTAAGCAGCTGTAGGACTGGTGGGTGAGAGAGAGTTGTCCTGACCGTGGGCCAGGCAGGACTGGAGAAAACTTGAGCTACACTACACCAATGACTATTAAAGTAGACTGAGAGGATCTGAGGCAGCTGCCCAGGGCACTACCAGATGTCAGAGGGAAATAAGGATCTGTAAGTTCAAATCCATCATTCATTACAACCATCCTACTACCTCTCCAGGAATGTGAACACAGATAAGAGACTATTAAATCAAGTGTGTGTGTGTGTGTGTGTGTGTGTGTGTGTGTGTGTGTGTGTGTTAGATAAATGATGACAGGGCTGAAGATATAGCTCAATGGTAGAGTATTTGCTTATCCTGAGAAAGGCCTTAGCTTCAATTCTGAGCACTAGAGATGGAGATGTAGGGGAGAGTTGGAAAGGACAGCAGATGGATCACAATAAATGAACTATGGCATCAAAGGTAACAGATAATCAAAGATACAGGGATTATCTCTCATTGGTTATAAACCCTTAATTTCATCACACCATCCATGCTCAAGAATAGCATATAAAGACTGCATTGCTTTTCAGTTGCTTTCAGCTTCTCAAAACACAGTGCCTTGCTAAGAGTGGACCCTAAGAGAACCAGGAGACATAAGACTACATAGAGTTCCATGCATGAAATTTGTCCTGTTCAGCATATTTTGGATGTTACTTCAGAATACTTTTTGTTTTGTTTTGTTTTGAGACAGGGTTTCTCTGTGTAGTTTTGTTGCCTGTCCTGGATCTCGCTCTGCAGACTAGGCTGGCCTCGAATTCACAGAGATCCACCTTGCTCTGCCTCCCAAAGGTGTGCGCCACTACCACCCAGCTATTTCAGAATAATTTTACTTGTTGGCTTATTAAGATTTCCCTCTGGGATTCATTAATGTCAGCTCCTGCAAAGAAAGCTGGATAGAAGGCAGCTTATCTATGAATTAGACTAGCATCATGATCAAACAGAACCTCTATAGGTCAGATGTCATTTAGAAGCTAATTTAACTATGTTTGGACCTCCCACATTAACCATTTCATAATTCATAGTTGCAAATGGTTACGATTCCTTGCCAAAGAATTCTTTTCCTGGGGGAGACGCTCAGTTCATGGAGAGCCCTGTGGTTTTGTAATGGAAAGTGTGTGCTGAGTGAATGGCCTATGACTCTAAAGCCAGATGTCTGGGACTTGATTTGCCTTCACTTCTCGGAATGCTGGAGTAAAAGGGAAAAGGATGGCCAGTTAGGGATCATTGGGTGACCCTCTTGTCCAAAAGTAGTTGGGACAAGTTCTTCCTTTAAATGCAAGAGCCTGGGAAAGTGTGAACCCTGCCACAACATTTATTTGCTTGTGTTTGTTTGCAAGGTAACGGGTCTCATAGTGACGTTTTCATACAAACGTATCACTGTGTTTTGTTCTTATTTCCCCCCACTCACCATTCCCCTCTTCCTCATCCCCTAAATAGTTCCTCTTGTGCTTTCATGTCAGATATATCTCCTTGCCCTCTCTTGTTCCCACCTCCCCTCTTTTTAGACTTCTTTGTCTGCTCTAATAGTCCCCTTTCTACTTTTCTATTATACAAACACACAGACTTACATATGCACATACATGCATGTGCATACTCTGCAAGTGAGAGAAACCTCCACGCTAATTTCCAGTTTATGCTCCCACCCATAGTTGAATAAAGAGTCCCTTTCCCATGTCCTCACAACCCTTTGTCATTACTCGCTTCATGGATGGTATCCACTCTAACTGGGGTAAGATGGAATCTCAAAGTGGTTTTAATTTGCCTTTTCCTGGTGGAACAGTTTGAAATGTTTATTGGCCGTTTGTGTTTCTTCTCTTGAGAACTGTCTGTTTGGATGATTACCCATTTATTGATTGATTGATATTAACCCCTGTCTAGAGTACAGCTGACTAAAATTTTCCCTTGTTCTAGACCAGCAGTTCTCAACTTGTGGGTTGTGGCCCCTTTGGGGGTCTCCTATCAGATATCCTCCATATCAGATATTTACATTGTGATTAATAACAGTGGCAGTATTACAGATATGAACTAGCAATGAAATAATTTTATGGTTGGGGGTCACCACAACATGAGGAGCTGTATTAAGGGGTTGAAGCATTAGGAAGGTTGAGAACCATGGCTCTAGGTTATCTGTTCTCTCTGCTGATAGTTTCCTGTGCCATGAAGAAGTGAAAAGCTACATTCCAAGTCAAACTTTTAGATGAATGACATTCTCCCCCTCTGATAGTTAATCTTCCTTGTCAACTTGACTGAATTTAGAATCACCGTGGGAACACATCTCAGGGTGTGTCTATGAGGGTATGCTGAGAAAGAATTAACTGAGAAAGGAAAACCAGACCTGAATATGGGCATCATCACTCCATGAACTCAATTTAAAAAAAAAAAAGTGAGCTGAATATCAGCACTCATGCCTCTCAGCTTCCTGACTGTGGGTGTAATGGGACCAATGAGCTCATGCTCCTGCACACAGCTTCCTAGATATAACAGACTATACCTTTAAGCTGCAAATCAAAATAAACCCTTCTGTATATTGCTTTGGCCAGGTATTCTGTCACAGCAACTAGAAACTAACACCTCCATAAGTCACTATGGCAGTTTGAGAGAAAATGGCCTCAAAAGGAGTGGCACTATTAGAAGGTGTGGCCTTGTTGGATGAAGTGTGTCACTGTGGTGGCAGGCTTTGAGGTCTCTTTTGCTCAAGCCTACCTCAGTGTGGCACTCAGTGCACTTCCTGTTGCCTTCTGATCAAGATGTAGCCAGCCCCATGTGTACCTGAAAGCCACCACACTCCCTACCATGATGATAATGGACTAAACCTCTGAAACTGTAAGCCACCACCTCAATTAAATGTTTTCCTTTGCCAGATGATGGTGGCACATGCCTTTAATCCCAGCACTTGGGAGGCAGAGGCAGGCGGATCTCTGTGAGTTCAAGGCCAGCTACAGTCTACAAAGCAAGATCCAGGACAGGCACCAAAACTACACAGAGAAACCCTGTCTCAAAAACAGAAGAAAGGAAAGAAAGAAAGAAAGAAAGAAAGAAAGAAAGAAAGAAAGAAAGAAAGAAAGAAAGAAAGAAAGAGGGAGGGAGGGAGGGAGGGAGGGAGGGAGGGAGGGAGGGAGGGAGGGAGGGAGGGAGGGAGGGAGGGAGACAGAGAGAGAAAGAAAGAGAAAGAAAGAAAGAGAAAGAAAGAAAGAAAGAAAGAAAGAAAGAAAGAAAGAAAGAAAGAAAGAAAGAAAGAAAGAAAGAAAGAAAGAAAGAAAGAAAGAAAGAAAGATGTTTTTCTTTATGGGAGTTGCGTGGTCATGGTGTCTCTTCACAGAAATAGAAACTCTAACTAAGACAATCATAAAGTTAGGTATTTTGGCAAAAATCCCACATACTAACCTTGTTCAAGTCCATGTAGACTAGGATTTCTTGAGCATTCCCCATTGGCTTGGCTTACTGGAATGGCTTTGTTCTACAAAGACTCATAACTATGAGTTCTTGTGTGGTTTTTAAAGAAAAACTACAGCCTTTGGGACAAACAAACTAACAATCAACTTGTTACATCCTGTTGATCCAGGTCTTGTTTCTTCAATGCATTCTGGATCTTTATTTTCCTTCCCTACCTTCCTGCTCCACATCCTCAGCTGTCACCTCTACTCAGGACACCTTCCTTGGCTTAGTCTTTGCCTCGCTGAATTCTTGTCATCATTTGAAATGTAGCTAATGTTGCCCTTGGTTACCCCCCCCCCAGAGGTGGAAGGTATTGCTGAAGATACCATGCACTTTAGAAACAAGGTCCAGAGACCCCCTCAGCTGGAACTGACATAAATGCACTCTCCCTGAGGACAAGCTTTCATGGTACCATAAGATGCCAAAGGAGGTAGGTGACCAACAGTCCTACCCAGTTATATCACCTATGAACTACATCAATGACCAGCATGGCGCAATATCCCTAGGGGTGCAGTAGTGGTACCCAGACCTTGGCAGTAACCAACAGCTCTCTAATTAGGCTCATAACCCACTCAACAAGAGGAAGACCATTCCTGGTACTGAGAACCTAGCTAACTCCTCAGTGTCAGTGAAGTCATCATTACCGAAGGAAAATCTACACCACTACTATAATTCCTAACAACGGTTTGTAAACATTTGTCATTATAATCACAAATAATTGGTGGTTCATTGCTCATCAAGAAAACTCCTCTTTGCAACAGAAATCAATAATAATAACAATAATAACAACAATAATAACCAATCACAATGCAGAGTTGTGAAGCCAGGTCCCAATGGATATATCTATAAAAATACTCCTGCACCTAAGGCTCAGGGAACATTGTGGAGGAGGAGGTGAAAAGAACGTCAGAGCCAGAGGATCAGGGAGTTTGCTGTGAGATTCTGTCTCTTTATAATGTCAGAAGCTATACCCATAAAGTCTCACCCAACATGGCTGCCCAGACATAAGCAGAACCAGATTGACACCAAACAGGTCAGGGAAAATCCCATGAGGCCTCCACCCCACACAAAGAACTATAGACAACTGAGGAAACCTGAGCGTGGGAGAAGTTGTTCTCCCCACGGAGGAACACACCAATCTGTTGTTCCATGCCAAACAGTCAGCTCTGAAAAATACATATGCAAGTAACACTACACAGACTGAACAGGTTATATTTAGGAATGTATATGTATTACATACACACATGCAATAGCAATTACTAAAAAAGGAGACCGTGAATTTAAAGAATCCTAGGGAAGGTTTCAAAGGAAGAAAGGGAAAGGAGAAATGCAATTAAATTATAAACTCAGAAAATTTTTTAAAAATTAAAGCATACTTTAGGTATTTGTACTGTTATTTCCATGACTGCTTTAATAAAATCTGATACATATCAAAAATAAATAAAAATATTGGCAGCAAAAAAAAAAAAAAAGTTTTAGCTCAATTGCCATCGTGTAAGGAAGCTACCCTAGCTGAAAAAAATGATTTCCCTTTGCTTTTCAGAATATTGTGTCATAAGTATTCCATGTACATAAGTTACACCATAGTACTTACCAGTTTTTACTATCATTATAAATTAGTTGCAAAAGCTATCTGTGTCCTATTTATCTTTATATCTCTGTAACCTCAACCCAGATGACTGATAATGTACAAATTTTGCAGGACCAAAATAATTTTATGTCACCTTAAAGGCTCAGAGATATTTTTACTTATTTATTTATTGTGGTGAGGTGCATGCCACAACACACTTGGGGTGATCAGAGAACAACTCGTGAGAGTTGGTTCCCTCCTTCCACAGTGTGGGTCCCAGGGATAAACTCACTGGGTTTGGCAGTAGGTGCTGTATCTTGCTGGCTGCTATTTTTCCATGCCCAGCTAATATTAAGACACCATGTAGAAACCGGCTGTTCACCCACGTGCAGCTTATGTCTTTGTATTTTATGAACATGACACTGTCTGTTCATGAATTACTAGCAAAACTAACTGGATCATTAAGCTCAACTCATTGAAATTTTGGAAGGTTTTGGTTTTTAACATTTTTCAGATGTACTTATTTATTTAAAGGGCAATCCCTGCTGTGTCACATATCTAGAGATCAGATGACAACTCCTAGGAATCAGTTCTCTCCTCCCCCGGGTAAGTTCCAGGGATCAGACATGAGTTGGCAGGTTTGACACAGCACGTGCCCTTACCAACTGAGCTGTCTCAACTTCCTAAACCTTTGTTTTTTAACAGCAAGGTCACCGACTGTAATATATGCACCACTCTGGTATGGGATCTTGCTATTGGGGAAGAATTGATTACATGTATAGTAGCAAGAAATATATGGGACTTCTTTGAGCTTTCTGTTCAGTGTTGCTGTGAAGCCAAAACTGTTTTAAAAGTAACACTCGTTACTTTGTATGCTAACCCAAAAACTAATCTAAGAAGTAACATTTAGCACATGTTACTTGGTATGCTGACCCCAAAACTAACCTAAGAAGTAGCATTTGTTTAAAATGTCTTTTTACTTTCATTTCTGTGTGAACATGTACGTGAAGGGACGTGCATACCACAGCATGCATGTGGAGGTCATAGGTCAACTTGTAGGAGTTGGTTCTCTCCTTCTGCTATGTGTTCCAGGCGTCAAACTCAAGGTCATCCTGTTTGGAGGCAAGCATCTTTACCTGCTGACCCAACTCACTATCCTGCCATATTTACTAAGTGGAAGAAAATTTTATTCAAATCTTCTGCACCTTCCAATTTTATTAGAACGGATATGTGTTCCTTCTGTGTATGGGGAGAAACAAAATACGCTGAGATTTACCAGTTCTCCCCCCTAGGAAAGAGGAGGAAAACTCAGAGTCCCCATGGGCTTCTTCCAATCTCATGCTTTCCAAGTCAGGAACTGTTGGATGAGAGACACACTTCTGGCACAAACTGAATTTGTTCTGCAGTGACAATCTGCAGCCAAGGGACTATGACTCTTGCTGACTGGTGTCTTCCTTGGATTGCTCTCCTAGTTCCCTGGCCACTCTAGCCTGAGGCTTAATGATAAATGTGATTTGGTGATACTGTCATGCATAATTCAATGCTTATTGACTTGCAAGGGACCGGCATTCTCCAAGTGTTTGCAACAAGGCCATTAATCTTTTATGCTTTTTCTGTTCATATGTGAGGACAGCTCAGACCCAACTTCCCATCAGAAGCACGAGAGGACAGAGGCTACGGGCAGGTGTGGGATCTGTGCAAAAACAGCCTCAGGACCTCATTTCCTATATGCTAGATATCGCACGTTCTCAGACAGGGGTGAGAAACCAAGATGCGTATCTAGCCAGGAAGAGTGTTTCCATGGCGATCTCATACTCCTGTGCCTGCCTTTCTTCTCTCAGCCAGGGTGTTGAGTCCCTTCAGTCTCTGCAGGCTCTGCCCATCTGCAATGCAGCTGGGGCCTCAGCTGCCTCAAGAGCTGCTAATAAGCCTAGAAAATTAACCCAAACGCCAGACAATAATGTTTACAGTAATTACCTTGTGATTGTTTGCCATAATATTTTTTTTTTAATTTGAAGACAAAAAGATTTGGGACCATGAAAGTCCTTGTCTCATTGGTAGTAGCAGCAAAACACTGGGAATCACTTTAATGCTCAGCAAAAGGGGAGTTTTGAAGTAAATCATGATGCAAAGCTGCATGTGATGAGACACTCTAAAGCTGTTAAGTCACTTTCTGGAAGACAGTGTAATGGTGAGGGGAAAGTACATGGGAAAACACCGCCTCCAAACAGAGTGTACAGAATAACAGGGGTGAAGATGTGAGTTATATGCGCCAAGGGGCTGATTTCACACAATTCCTCCAAAGTCCAAAGCAGAGGATTTCCATGTGGCCTCTCTACTGCCCTTCCAGGAGTCAGATAGGCTTGCAAAAAAATTCAAAATATTTGAAGAAGGGCACTGCCCACAGTCACCCAGGTGGACTAGCAGTGTCTCAGAGAACAGATGGCCAACAAGAGACTGTCCATGTGCCGGAGACCCACTAGCTGATCTCTAGAGCACGGCAGGGAGGGAACTGCTGGCTTTGTTCTGTGGCACTAGGAATTCAAACATGCACAGAAGGTCGGTGGTCAGTGGCTGCATACTGACCCAGCTCCCTCCAGGCCAGCAGACGAGGCTCATAGGAGTGAGGCCTGGACAGCAGCTTTGCACTGTCCCCCTTGCTGGGCCCTGTGATCCCTCTCAGAGGCACTAGCCTGTCCCCTTGCACAGGTTCTATGTCCCATTGCTCCCTAGCTGAAGGATCTTCTTTTTTTTATTGGAAGTTGGAGACCTTAACTCACTGGTTGAGATCACTTGTGGCTCTTGCAGAGGACCTGGGCTCAATTCCCAACACCCATATAGTGGCTCACAACCATCTGTAACTCCAGGTGCAGAGGATTAGATGCACTCTTCTGACATCCATGGAGACCAGACATATAAGTGGTACACAGACATGCATGCAGACAAAACACTCATACACATAAAATTAATAAATCTTTGAAACAATTAAGATTGTTTTAAAGATGATATATTATTATTATTAATATTATTATTGTTATTATTATAAAGGATCTCACTACTATGTAGATCTCGTTGGCCTAGAACTTTCTATATAGACCAGGCTGGCCTCGAACTCATAGAGATCTGCCTGCTTCTGCCTCCCAAGTGCTGGGATCAAAACCTGTGCTACCAATCTAGCTTATTTTCATCCTTTTTTAGTTATGTGTTTATCTGTGTGTGTCCCTGTGTGGGTTTGTGCACACTGAGTGCTGATGCCCAGAATCCAGAAGAGAGTGTCAGCTACCCTATAGATGGAGTCACAAGCAGTTGTAAGTCAGCTGATGTGGGGGCTGGGGACTGAACCCGGGTTCTCTGAAAGAGCAATATGCACTCTTCTTTGGTTGGTTGGTTGTTTTTTGTTTGGTTTTTGGTTTTTGGTTTTTTGTTTATTTGTTTGTTTTGGGGTTTTTTTTTGGGGGGGGTGTTTTTGTTTTTTGAGGCAGGGTCTCTCCATGCAGTCCTGGCTGTCCTGGAATTCACTATATAGGTCAGGCTGGGCTTGAACTCCAAGGTCCTCCAGCCTCTACCTCCTAAGTGCTGAGATTAAAGGAGTGTGGTGCCACCATGCCTGGCAATATGTACTCTTGACCACTAAGCCAAGTCTCCAGCCCTCTCTGCAGCTTCTTCATCTTCTCTGGAAGAAAAAGCTTTGGCCCTTTTCCTATTCTTCCTGTTTAACACACACAAGTGAATTCACTGAGCTCTTCAAGATAAGGATCTTCAAAATATTGACATCCAAAGCATGACCTTGAAGACATCATGGTTCTGTTTCAAAGGGCAGTGCTGGACTTCTGAAAGGCAGTGGGATGGATGGAGGCAAGGGATGGCACTGGGCAGAGTGCAAGGGAATACAATAGGGCAGGTACTTAAGGTAGTCAGACTTGCCTCCTACCACATAAATATTTGTGGATGATAAATACTAGAGAGATACACACCATTGACAATTATTACCACTTTTATTTAAGTACTGAGGGGTGGCAGATTCTTTAGACATACTTCTTTAAGTTTTCTGCAATAAACATATATTGCAATAGAAATACATTCTCACCTGGCAGTGGTGGTTCATGCCTTTAATCTAGGACTCAGGAGGCAGAGGCAGGTAGATCTGTGAGTTCCAGGACAGCCTGGGCTACAGAGTGAGTCCAGGACAGCCAGAGCTGTTACACAGAGAAACCCTGTCTCAAAGAAAGGAAGGAAGAAGGGAGGGAGGGAGGGAGGGAGGGAGGGAGGGAGGGAGGGAGGGAGGGAGGGAGGGGGAGGAGGGAGAAAGGAAGGAACAGAGGGAGGGAGGGGGAAATTCATTCCAAACCAGTATTAGTTTATAATGACAGTTCATAACATGAAAAAAAATCACATATAGACAAAACTGAATGTCTCTCTTAGTCCACCAAACACTCAAGCAAGCCCTGACCAACCCAGCAATTCCTGTGGCTTTGAACATATTGATACTGTTTCATCTAAGCACTAGATAATGTAATCAGTTTGCAGCTAAAGTCCATGATGAGGAGCTAGCAAGGTGGCTCAGCAGGAAACAGAGCCTGCTGCCAAGACTAAAAACCTGAGTTCAATGCCCAGGACCCACTCAGTAAAAGAAAACCAACTCCAAATTTGTCTTCTGACCTCCATGTTTATTTCTTCACATATGTGCAAGTGCACACACCCATGCAATCATGAAGGCACACACAATAAATAAAATGTAAATAATAAAAGGGTAGGACGATACATGCCTTTAATCTCAAGCATTTGGGAGGTAGAGGCAGGCAGATCTCCATAAGGGCAAAGCCAACTAGGTCTACATATCAAGTTCCAGGATAACCAAAGCTACATAGTAAGACCCTGTCTCAAAAAAAAAAGTAAATAAGTAAAAATAATAAAACATGAAAATAAAGTATATGTTGAATAAAACATAAGTGTGTGATAACATTAAAATTGTATGCAAATAGCTGAACTTGCTATGTTAAACACATTCATAATGGAAGTCCACTGTACTCATAGTATCAGGAAGGGAGGAGGAGTAACGAAAAGCTTATGGCTGAGAATGTAGGTCAGTGTTAGATCATTTGCCTAGCAAACACAAGACATTGAGTTTACTCCCCCAGCCCCACCACACACACACACATACAACACACACACACACATACACATACACACACACACACACACACACACACACACACACACACACACACACATCTATAATGCCAAAATAGCTATTGAAGTAAATGGAATAGCTTCCATTTCGATAAAGCCCTCCGGTTATTTGAGGGGCTCATTTAATTCTAAAACTGCTGCCCTGCTGTCACCAACTGAGATGCTAATTAAGTGGGGGTTATCATCCTGATCTAAAGAATGAGCACAACTGGACAGAATACATACTGGGTGATGCTGGTCTCAGTGAGCTTGGGCCTACAGGAACTTACTAGAAACCAGCCTGGCTAGAATGGATTAAAGTTGTACTTTCTCCTTGGGTTCACCAGCCTGAAAATAATGACACAGAGAGTTCTTGTTAATTATGAAAGCTTGGCCATTAGCTCAGACTTGTCCCACTAGTTCTTATAACCTAAATTAACCTGCTTTTGTTAATATACGTTCTGCTGTGTGGCTCAGTTATCTCTCCTCTGTACCGTATGTCCAACCTCTTCAGTGTCTCCCTGGAGTCCCCTGCATGCCTAGATTCCTCCTCCTCTTCCCTTCTCTCCCTGGAAATCTCACCTATCTCTCCTGCCTAGCTATTGGCCATTCAGCTTTTTATTTACACCAATCACAGCAACACATCTTCATAAAATATACAAATATCCCACAACAATGGATCACTTGGATAATGCTTACCCAGTACGCGTGTCAGTATTATCAGACTCCGGAGTTTCAGGGATGAAAAACACAGAGCAGAGGGGAATCTGGGCCATCCTTCATGAACAGTTGCAAGCTCTGAGAGTTCAGTTCAAGGAGCTGCCCAACAAAGTGAGAGCCCAAACCCAGTTCTAACTGTCCATCTTGATGGAGTCATGAAACTTTTTTCAGAGAGAATGAAAAAGAAACAGAGAAAGTGAGTGATTTGAATACATAAATTGCACACCTAGATGCTCAGCATGCCTGCAGGAGTAGCACACGGGAGGACTGATTAGGATACACTAATGACATCCACTTTTCAATGTGAAGTTTTAAATTCATAATAAAAGGTGCGCATTATAACAAATGTCGAAAGGGCTGGTGAGGTGGTTCCATAAGTAAGGGTGCTTGCTTCTATGATGCCATGAGTTCGGTTCCCAGAACCACATGGTGGAAGAAGAGAACAGACCCCTGTGGTTGTTCTGTGACCTCCACAGTTGCACGATGGCACTTATATGTACATACATTCGTGTCCATGCACACACACACACACACACACACACACACACAATTCTGTTTATACCTATTAAAAATATATTTTATTAATTCTTTCATAAATTATTGCAAAGTATTTTGATCATTTTCATCCTACTCCTCCCCAAAGTGTAATTTTTTTAATTATTTGAAAATGATAAACTATACAAAGGAAAAAATCAATACTTCTCTACCTTGGTCTCCCTACAAAAGGTAACTGCAATCAGCTATTATCAACAATTTAAAAGCTGTGCTTCTAGCCACTTTCTGGGGCACACATAAACAATTCTTACATAAAATTCTGTACCTCTTGTTTACTAGCATAAAAAGTCATTTTTTATGTCATCATGCGCAAGTTGCCTTCTTTGTCTTAACACTGAGGAGTATTTATGCAGTGCCTTTATGGTCACATTCCCCCTTGAAGTACTATGCAAGAAAATAAAATGAGCACAATAGGGAAATCCAGACCTCCTATAAATGGTGTAGGGAAATGTGAATGCTCATTTCAAACATACGAAATGAGAGCCATCCTTCAAAACACACACAGGAACGAAGTTCCAGTGGATCAAGATTTAAGCATGAAAAGCTGAGCAAATGTATCTAGCATGGGGGGTATGGGAATGTGTCCCAAAGCTGCAAAGCCAGCATGGATGGGTTTGAGCACACAAATGTTTTACCATCAGGAGAGGGAAAAGAGAAGGAAAGAGAACTCAGAGTTTAAAAACATCCCACAAAGATAAATCAATCAGTGAGCTGGTCAAGAAAGCCTGCCTTGGGTTTAGCAGGCACTTATTTTGTTGAACGATCGTAGGTGAATACAAATTTCTTTACATTATTGAAAATTACATACTGCCTTATCATGCGAGTAAGGTGTGCAGAGTTCATCTCCCAGTTCACGTCCAAAATATAAACATCAGGAATGGCAGGTCTTCTCTTTCCAGCTGTGCCCAACTTAGAATAAAATTAGATTAGAGAAGATTTCTCACATTTCAGTACATTTTAAATTTTACTTACTTGTTTGTGTGTGTGTGTGCTGAAGTCAGAGAACAACTTGCAAGAGCTGATTCTCCCCTTCCGTTACATGAAATCACTGATGGTTCTATATCCTTCGCAAGCATCACTTGCTTTTCTGACTTGTAGCTGCATCACATTGCCTCCCATTACCTTCTCCCCATGTCTCTGACTCCTCCTGCCTGTCACACAGCATACATATGATGGTAGTCCAGCCCACTTATCTCACATTCCTTGTTTAACCTCATCTGTAAAACGTTTCTGTACAAGATAACACTTACAGGGTTTAGGGATTAGGGCCCAGTATTCTGGGGGCCCACCCTTCTGTCCCCCATAGAGAAGAGTGAGAGTCACTCTGCGTATATGTGAACACCAGCCCTGTGACTTCTGTTTATTACTGAAGTCACATGCTGAAAGAAAAGAGGTTTAAATGATTCTGTCAATAGTACTTTGTGAGCCACGAGGTTCACGTAAGTAGGGTTATTGGGAAAATATTGATGGAGTGCCAGATAATTTATAGCAGGAAAGAGCTGTGTGACACAAATCCAGGTGGCCCTTGAATGTCAAACCACAAAATGCTTCTTCAGAAACAAAAATGAGTATTGAATGAGATGCCTCCTAATCTTGATTGAACATTGATGGAAATGTTAAAAACACTAAGGATGGACTGCAACCCCTTTTTAAAAGGACATATCCTTCTAGCTTGTCTGTGGATCAACAGGCCATTAGAGGAACACTCTCTGTTGTTGGGAATGTATACTCCTGACCTTGAAATAAGGGATGACACCCCATAAATAAGTGTAATTATTATAAGTTAATAATAAAAAATGTAAGGGTTACAACTGGGGTTCATTGGGAGAGCGTTTCTGGAGTATGTGCAAGGCCCTGGATTCAACACCCAAACAAAAAATTAAAACATTTTATTATAGTAGTTTTAAAAAATAGAGGGTTCTACGATAATGAAATAAAGATGAAATTGAAGTAACTGTTTTTTTCATAATGTCATGTTTTAAACTTCAGTTTCTTGAATAATATAAACCAGGGTTCTGGATACACATTAGGGACAATATATCACTATGATATGAGTACTCAGGACAAGATACCAGGATTGCTTTAGTAGGATGAACTATGGGCAGAGAGTTGATCTCTGGGCATTTGATCCCCAATAGCTAATGTTTGTCTTCACCAGCTGGAAAAAGAACAACAACAAAAAAAACATCTTATATATATTGCATATTTTAAAAATTCACATTATATTCCAGTAGTGCAACAGACAGTGGAATAGTACTTTTGTGGGTGTGCACATATGTATGTGTGTGAGGGTAAGTGTGCACACTGAAGTCAGAGCACAACCTTGGGTGTCATTCTTCGGGTAGCATTCTTCTTGTTTTGTGAGACATGATCTCCCATCGGCCTGAAGCTTGCCAAGTAGGATAGGCTGCCTGGCTAGCCAGACCCAGAGATCTGCCTGCCTCAGCCTCCCCATCACTGGGGGCATGAGCACTCATGTTTTCTGTATTTTGCTTACTTGTTTTTGTTTCATGTTAACACGGATTCTGGGGCTCTGACTTAGATTCCCATGCATGCAAGCCAGGCGAGCACTTACTGGCTGAACTATGTCCCTCCAGTCCCCAGAACAATACTTCCTAGAGTCGCTGTCAAGCAAACAGTGAGGAAAACGTGTATTCAAAGCCATCTCCTGAGCAGAAATGTCCACTCTTTGTGTTGCTGTCCGAGAAGTGTCCGGCATGATGGGAAAGGCTGGCCTCGCTGGAAAACTACATTTTCTGTTGATTTCCGCTTGCACTGACATTCCCCGTGATCGGAAGTGTAGGTTGGGATTTTCCCACTTATCAGAAATATAGGCCAGGTTGAGGTGGCACACACCTTTAATCCCAGCACTCAGGAGGCAGAGCCAGGGAGATCTCTGTGAGTTCGAGGCCAGCCTGGTCTACAGAGCGAGATCCAGGAGAGGCATCAAAACTACACAGAGAAACCCTGTCTCGAAAAACCAAGAGAGAAAGAGAGAGAGAGAGAGAGAGAGAGAGAGAGAGAGAGAGAGAGAGAGAGAGAGAGAGAGAAGAAAAGCAAATGTAAAAGGAGGGAAGAGATGGTGTAGACTTTGACCTACATGGCTCAAGTGTATCAGTCACCATTAGAGACAGTCACACCAGGGAAAGATGTCAAGAACAGGCAGCACTATATAGAAGGTTAGACATTTCTATTAATGCCAGCTTTATCCTTACGATCTTAGATGCTATATTTATCACTTGTACCTATAATATGTGTGATTAGAAGTATTTTTTAAAAACTTTTTTTTTTTTTTTTTTTTTTTTTTTTTTTTTTTTTTTTTTTGGTTTTTCGAGACAGGGTTTCTCTGCGTAGCTTTGCGCCTTTCCTGGGACTCAC
The DNA here is from genome assembly GCF_049852395.1 of Peromyscus maniculatus bairdii. Taxonomy (NCBI): domain Eukaryota; kingdom Metazoa; phylum Chordata; class Mammalia; order Rodentia; family Cricetidae; genus Peromyscus; species Peromyscus maniculatus. The sequence continues at coordinate 86,669,199 of NC_134852.1, forward strand.
TTGGTAGCCCAGGCTGGCCTCGAACTCACAGAGATCCGCCTGGCTCTGCCTCCCGAGTGCTGGGATTAAAGGCGTGCGCCACCACCGCCCGGCCCCTTAAAAACTTTTTTACTAACTCTTTGTGGACTTCACATTATGCATCCTGATCCCATTCATCTCCCCATCCCTCTCTGCCCTCTGCTCTTGCAACCTCCCCTCCCAATAAAATAAAATTTAAAAGAAAAACAAAAAACAAACAAACAAAAACCCAACCAAACAACAATGAAAACAAAGCTCATCATGGAAGCTGCAGTGTGACACAATGAGTCACCCAGTTTACCCTTCAGTCCACACATCTTTACTTGTAAGTGTTCACTGCAAATGAGTCATTGGTCTGACTGAGGCCTCTGGCTTCTGATACATTATTGATACTGGGCCCTCACTGGGACTCCTCTTGGACATCCTGCTGTTGCCTTGTGTCATGGAGATCCTATAGCTTTGGATCTGCAGGTCCAGCCCCTTCACATGCTCCAGCAGATCATAGATGAGGTGGATGTTGGGATGGGTCTGGGTGGTAGCTGGGTTGGTCAGCCTGCCAGCTCTCCCTCATCAACACACCAGGGCAAGCTCTCAGCACTGTCTCGGCTAGCTCACCCAATGCAGCGGGCAGCAAGAAGCAGGGCCAGTTCTGCTCTCTTGCCCTTGAGGCTGGCTCACCCGAACCCACACCACCAGGGCCAGCTCTACTGTTTTACCCAGGTGAGGTACGGGGCTCACTCCCCTGAGTGCTGCAGTTGGTGAGGGGCAAGGCCAGTTCTCTCTTGTGCAGCAGCCAGTGAGGGATGAGGCTAAGCCTGGGCAGCCCTAGCCCTATCCTCACTGTCTTTGGTGGAACAGGAGCCACAGACATCAACACAGACCAAGGTTGTGGCATGGCCACGGACCCAGACACGGCCCTTGGCAGCAGCCCAGGCCCAGAGGACACCATAGCTCCTGGTGGCAGCACAGGCTGCCCAAATCTGTGGTCCTGGCAGCAGCACGGCCCTTGGACACTAACATGGCCCTAGGTGGCAGCCCAGACCCCAGATGTCCTTGTGGCCCTTGGTAGCAACATGGGCCACAGGGCCCCGGTTGGCAGTGCAGGTCACTCAGATCAGCATGGACCTAGAGGCTGCATCACAGACCAGCCACCAGAAACAGGAAGAAGTGAGGGAAAGATTTCCCCTGAGCCTCCAGTGTGACGGTGGCCCTGACAGTTTCTGCTTAGAGAGAATGGTTTTCCTATGTCTGGCTTTCAGAACCACGTGTGATGACTTTGAAAAGCAACCCAGTAAACGGCACAGCCACGCAAGGGTTCTACCCAAGTGTAAAGTCAAGTCTCTCCCAGGAAGGTCGGCACCAGCAACTGCTCATTCACACTGTGTATTACTGATAAGAGTAGCATTAGACAGCGTCATCACTGTAATTCTGTCAATAACTCCTTCTGTCCCTTGACGGGTGTGATCCTTGTGTCAGCGCAAAGGATGACTTTCTAAAGCTCTTCAGCAGTTGCTGTAATTACGCTTCCTCTGAATTTGGTCTCTGTAGTTTTGATCTCTTTGCTGACTTTTCCCTTCCCTCTATGGTCCTGGGGATGAAACTCAAGACCTTGTGCATGCTAGGAAAGTACTTGTACATTCAGCTACACTCACAACTTGTGACTTGGGTGTTTACTTGTGTGCTAGTTTGAATGTAATTGGTCCCCATAAGCTCATAGAGAGAGGCACCATTAGGAGGTCAGGCCTTGTTTGGAGGAAGTATGTGACTGTGCAGGTGGGCTTTGAGGTCTCATACATGCTCAAGCCATGTTCGGTGTCTCAGACCACTTCCTGCTGCCTGCAAGCCAAGATGTAGGATCCAGATGTAGAACTCTCGGCTCCTTCTCCAGCACCATGCCTGCCTGCATGCCACCACGTTTCACACCTTGATGATAATGGACTAAAACCTCTGAAAACGTAAGCCACCCAATTAAATGTTTTTCTTTATAAGAGTTGCGGTGTTCGTGGTGTCTCTTCACAGCAATAGAACCCTAACTAAAACAGTTTGTTTGTTTGTTTGTTTGTTCATTTCAGTATCAAATTCTGTAACCCTGACTGACTGACCTAGCAATCACTATGTAGACCAGCCTGGCCTTGAGCTTGCAGTAATCCTACTGCCTCAGCCTCCCAAATGCTGGGATTACAAGCATGAGCCACCATGCCCAGCCTTTCTATTGATATCTTTAATTACCAAACTCATCATCTTCTGAGTGATGTATATGCAAATTACTCATATTTGATTATTATACAATATAAATACATATCAAACTATCACAGCTATGTGCCATAAATATATAACATTTATCATTTTCTCATTAAAAATAAAATGGGGGCAGCAAAATGGCTCAACAGATTAAGGCATTCGCCATGCAAACCTGACCAACTGACTTTGATCCCCAGAGCCCACAAAGAGGTGGAAAGAGACAGCTGACTGACCCCATACAGTACTGACTTCTACACATGTGCCATGGCATGCACACACTCATACATGCAATAATACCAATGTTTTACATTTGTGTGTGCACACACATACATACATGCACACACACCCGTCAAACACACTCAAGTGTGCCATGACTTCTGTGCAGAGGTCAGAGGACAACTTTGGGGAGTTCTTTCTTTCCACCATGTAAGGTCTCAGAAATCCAACTTAGGTCATCAGGTTTGGAAGTAATCACCTTTGCGTGCTGAGCTACCTCACCAGCCCAAGTTTTAAAAATTAAATATAATTAAAAATTTTAAATGAAACTTCCTCTTACATGTAATAGATTTTCATTTTAGAAAGAAACTTTCATTTTAAAATTTTTCAGGAAGAAAACTTGATTGATTTATAAGAGGTCATTGCATGAGTATATGTCTAAAAACTTCAGGCTTAAAGAGATGGTTCAGTAGGTAAGAGCACTGGCTGTTCTTCCAGAAGACCCAGGTTCAATTCTCAGCACTTATATGGTGGCTCACAGCCATCTGTAACTCCAGTTCCAGAAGGCCTGGGACTCTCTTCTGGCCTCTCATGGGGCACTCATGGGGTACACAGACTTACCTGCAGGTAAAAACCCCATATGCATAAATTAAAATGTTTTTAATATTTAAAAAAAATAAATACAATTTCTGGGTGTGATGATGCATGCCTTTAATCCCAGCACTCAAGAAGCAGAGACAGGAGGATCTCTATGAGTTTGAGGCCAGCCTGGTCTACAGAGTGAGTTCCAGGACAACCAGAGCTACATAGTATGACCCTGTCTCAAAATAATAATAATAATAATAATAATAATAATAATAATAATAATAATAAATAAACATAATAAAAAACCCTCAGTAGCTTTAGTCACTATGAAAAGAATCATAATAGATCATCCACAGAGCTGAGGGCAAATGGGTCAATAGTTTGTTGAAATCCACTTTTCGGCTTTTCACTGCCCTGTCTCCTTTGGAAAGTCAACTTTTTGAGCTATTTGTACAAAAATCAATAAGCTAGCAAACGCCACTGTCCTGAGTCAGAATATTTACAGTCTGATTTTACCTGAAATCTATTCACTATTCATGTTTGCAAATTGTCACAAATTGCAGCCTTTACTGATTTTTTTTTTGGCATCAAAACCCACTAGGGATGGTACAAATACACATGGCAATAGCCCAAATGTTCACACCCACAATGACACAGTGGTTCCAAGTCTAGATTTGAAGCATGAAGAAATGTTTGTGTGTACACCTGTCTTAGCAGACATGAACAAGACTATTTATGCAGTGTGACTACCAGCCCGAACGCCCATCAACACTGGAGCTGATCAGTTTCTTAGAGTGTGTCCATCAGCACACTCTATTTAGTGAATGTGTTCAGCAGTGAAAATAATTCCAACCTAGGTATGATGAACCTCAAAATTATGCTGAGCAAGAGGAGCTAATCACAAGGACTGGATAGGTAGCTCAGTGGTTAATAGCATTTGTTGTTCCTGCAGGGGACCAGGGTTCAGTTCCAAGTACCCACCTGAAGGCTCATAACTGTTTGTAACTCAAGTTCCAGGGGATCCAATGCTTTTATCTGACCTCCTCAGGCACCATGAATGGATGTACATACAGACATGCAGGCAAAGAACTCATAAATAAAATTTTAAAAAGAAGCAAGTCACAGAAAAATAAGTATTATTTCACTTCTGTAAAATGAAAACTAACAATTTTTCTAATTTTATTACATGTATCTATTTACATGTGTGGCCTGGTTTGCTCTCTATTACTGTGATAAATACCATGAGCAAAAAAGCAATTTGAGGAGGAGAGGATTTATTTCATTTTAAATTTTACACTCTATTATCAAGAGACGCTAAGGCAGGAAATCAAGGCAGGAACCTGGAAGCAGGAACTGAAGCAGAAGCCATGGGGAGTGCTGCTTACTGAGTTGATCCCCTGGCTTGCCCAGGTACTTTCCTTATACAGCCCAGGCCCACCTGCCCGGGGATGGAACCGCCCACAGTGGGCTGGACCCTCCCACATCAATTAGCGAGCAAGAAAACGCCCTCACAGAAATGCCCATACACCAGTCTGAGGAAGGCAATTCCTCGGAGAAGTTCCCTCTTCCCAGATAACACTAGTTTGAGTCAAGGTGATAAATAATAATAACCAACACAGGGTGTGTATGTGTGTGTGTGCATGTGTGTGTCCGTGTGTATCTGTCCATGTGTCTGTGTGTGTCCATGTGTGTGCATGCATGTGTGTGTCCATGTGTAACTTTCCATGTGTCTGTGTGTGTCCATGTGTGTGTGAGTGTGTGTGTGTGTGTATCCGTGTGTCTGTGTGTGTGTCTCTCTCTGTGTGTATGACATTGTGTGTGTATGTGTGTGTGTGTGTGTGTATCTGTGTGTCTGTGTGTGTGTCTCTCTCTGTGTGTATGACATGGTGCATATATAAAGGTGGTCAGGGGACAGCCCATAGGAATTGGTTCTGTCCTCCACTATGTGGGTCCCAGGGATCACACTCAGGTTGCCAACCTCAGTGGAAAGGCCTTAAGCCTCCGAGCCATCTCGCCATCTCAAGAACACATCTCTCCGCACACATGTGCAGGTGGTAGAATTCTAAAGGCAGACGCACAGCTATGGAGACAGGCAAGGAGGGGAGACACCGCCGGGGAGGGATGCCCAAGCTCAGGGGAGGCACCACCAGTGGTCTGGTTCTTAACCCAGATGTTAGGAGGACAGCGCTTTGTTTGGGAATTAATTTTAGGCAGGTAGGCTTATGTTTCTATAGATATCTGACTACATCATGCACACACTAACATGCAGTATTCTTTGAAACACCAAACCACTTCTGTGAATTTTGTCACTAACACAGACAAATCGTATGAAAGCGTCATCTAAAGCAAAAGGTGCAGATTTTACCTGGGGCATCATCCTCGCCAACATAGACCTTCAGGAACAGGTACAATATTCAGAATGTGAAAAATGCACGTCAAATATTCTGAGGTGTAATTAATAAAATTTTACCATAACTTTTTATAAGACTAGAAACCAGTTATTTGATATAGTAAGTATCAGTGTGCTGGGCATGGTGACGCGTACCTTTAAACCCAGCACTCAGGAGACAGAGGCAGGAGGATCTCAGTGAGTTCCAGGACAGCAGGACTAAACAGAGAGACCATGTCTCAAAAAATAGTAGTAGTAGTAGTAGTAGTAGTAGTAGTAGTAGTAGTAGTAGTAGCAGCAGCAGTAGTAGTAACTAAGTGGTTCCAGTGAAGCAATTGATTAACGTTCAGTACTTTGATATAATCAAGGATAATCGGTAATCTGACAGCACAAACTGAGCCATGCTGGTGGAACAGGAAAAGGGACTTCAGCACCAGACACATGTGAAATTAAGTCCCTACCCTCTGCAGCTGTGTTGTCTTGTAAACATTCACTTCATTCAAATATTTCTCCATTTCCTAATCTGCCAAACAGAAATAATTATAGTGCTGACTCCGTAGAGTTATGATGAGGAGTAAATAAGGCCATGTGTGAAGAGCCCTTGGTGGAGCGCAAAGCACTCAGGAAACGCTGTCATTTACTACAGCTAGGATGCTTATTGGTTCTGCCTGATACATGCAATGCTTCCCTTTCCCTAATAACTACACCCGCCTGCCTTTGAAGCAGCGTTCCTCTCCTTCCAATGAGGTGACTCCAGAGGATACTGTGCCAATCTGAGTCTTCCCAGTCAAGCTGGAATGACTGGCCAATAGTTGCATGCACAAACCAACAACTACAATCCTTCTTCTAGATGTTTCTACAAGTTCTAGGAAGGGTCTCTTTATTTATTTACTTTTTAACTTTATGTGTATAGATATTTTGTGTGCTTGTATGTCTGAGTACCACATGTGTGCCTAGTGCCCAAGGAGGCCAGAGGTGGGCACTGGATTTTCTGGAACTAGAGTCATAGACAGTTATGAGCCATCATGTGAGTGCTTGGAATTGGACCCTGGTCCTCTGGAAGAGCAACCAGTGCTCTTAACCACTGAGCCATCTCTCCAACCCCAGGAGATTTGATTTACATTATAGGATGGATACTCAAAGCTGCCAGTCATCATGGCTCCAGCCTCATAATAAATGCCAACCTTGAAGAGGGTGATCAAAACTCAAAGAACAACATACCTAACAATGGCAGGCATCACCACAGCCCGCTCAAGTCTGCCCTCATGGCATGTCCCTTCCCTTTATTCTTATCACTTGGAGTTGGACTGCAGTATTCTAGTCAGCTGTTCCAGTGATGTGTAGCAGCTGGCATGTGCTTGATAAATAACTACTGCTTAGGGGCTCAGCTTTTTAATAACCATGCAATGGCAAGTGATTTTTAAGAGAAAGGTATCAACCTGCCTTGAAAGCTTCTTGGAAAATGATAGCCTGTTTTTGTCTTTCCTTTTGATATGAATAACTCCAGGGCTTGGGTGCTCTCTGTCCTTCAATCCTGTGAAGACAGACCCTTATTTAATATCTTAAAATTTAATATCTTATTTAATATCTTAAATTTAATATCTTCTAAAACTAGCACTGCTTCATCTCTTTTTATCTAAAGTAATTTGTTCAAAAATTTTATTGTGAATGTTATATTTTCAAAGAAAAATCATGCTCACTCACCAGTCACTCAGAGAATGCAAAGGTTGACATTATTTTGGTAAAATCACTACATTCCTGAGTCTATTGCTCAAAGAGGTAACTCACATATTAAGACAGAAAGAACATTGCAGTTCCTCAATAATGACTTCACCCTAACACAGTTTGTAGAGAGTAGCAAGTAATTTAGAATGCCAGCATATTAATTTATAATGACAGACACATCTATCACACCAACCAAAAGACATGCTTGTGCAATGCGTAAATAATCAGAATGCTGCTATCAAATGGTGTACTAGTGTGTATTAAAGAAAAAGAATCCCTGTATATGTGGTTCAAATATATAACAAAGTTGCAATTGGAGTTCAGCTTTGACAGACACTAGGAAAGTCAAATGTATTAGGGAGCGAAAACCTCCTTGGGGCAGACTGAAGGAGTACTGTGATTTTTTTTCTTTGCTTCTTTTCGTATTTAGTGTGTGTGTGTGTGTGTGTGTGTGTGTGTGTGTGTGTGTGTGTGTGCATACGCGTGCACACACGCACGTGCGTGCATGCACATATATAGAGGTCACAAGAGAGCACTGGATTCCATGGAGAGAAGTTACAGGTGGTTGTAAACCACCCATTGTGAGCATTGAGAGATGAACTCGGGTCCTGCAGAAGAGCGACAAGCACTCTTAACCACTGAGCCATCTCCTCAGTCCCTAGTACTATGATTTATCTGCTTCTCATGTTGTCATGCTTCTGAAGACATGGCTGTATCACAGTAGTGGAACAGAGTATCCATACTTACATATACATAGATATACACATAAGTATATCTAATAGGTATAAAGTAAATACAGAGAGAAGAAAATATCACTATTCAATCTCAAGGAAGAATTTCTTCTGAAAGTATTAAAGGTGGGCAATTGCTAATAATATTAAAGAGAGTATATGCACCTATATTCAAAATGTTGTGTTGTGTCCTGTAGATAGCACTGACTGTGGAAATGAATGAAAAATTGTAGGCATGTTTCTGATAAAATATTAAACCAGTTGAAAATGTTTGATTACAGATTGGCTTCCAGCTGTGCCTCTGTACTCTCAACAGTGTGAATCGTGGTCATCTGCCCGGCTCTCAAAGTCTGTCATTTTCCTTCCCTTCTTAACGCAATCAGTCAGGCATTTATTGCATGCGTATGCCTTGAAGGGAGGGTGGCAAAGTAAATGGCTCAGAGCACCAGCTATGGCGATAGAACATGGGAATTGACATCCCACCACTGGTAGTGGTCACCCTACTTCTGTGCCTTAGTTCCCTGTTCTGTTGTATGTACCATTAAAACATAAACATGCACGCATGTATTTACATGTGTGTATAAACATATATGTGTACATATATGTGTGTATATATATAATTAGGAAAGTGTATGAGATATATAGGTATATCACATGTATGCATTATTATGTTAATACATACTGAACAGCATTTAGTCCAGGGCTTGGCATGTGCTAAGTGATTCTAAAAATGTTGACATTTGTTTTTAAAATCTTTTCTATATATGTTTTAACTTTTAAGCTACAAAGAAACTTAAAACTCAAGAAATTTGCTAGGGCTGTGGTAGCATGATTGTCTAGCATGCTTAAGGCCATGATTCGTTCCCCAAACCTTCAACAATTGAAGAGACTGAGAGAGAGAGAGAGAGAGAGAGAGAGAGAGAGAGAGATATTTGTCGAAGATTAAACAAACAGTAGATGGTGGAACTAAGATCTGAAACAAATTCTTTCCAACTATAAAGTGAGTGTTTTAACACTTGATTGGAGTCTGGAATGTCTTCAACTCTTTGCTCAAATACTTTCCTTTTTTATTGTATTTTCTTAGTGGGGTGTGTACACACATGTGCTATGGTGCACATGTGGAGGTCAGAGGACAGCTGGGAGTCCATTCTCTCTTTCCACTGTGTGGGACCTGAGAATAGAACTCACCTCTGCCACCTCAATATTTTCTTATCTTACAATTACTTTACAATTTATTCAACAGATAATCAACCCTATCCAGACTGGCTTTTCCAGTTTTTTTTAATGTGACCTCATTTCCCTGATAGGCAGAGGAGGGAGGACAGCCTCACTGCGACCTTCTTCTTCATCTTAGAGAATACAGAAAACAACAAGAGAGAGCAGGCGTTCATCAGAACTGTGCTCTCGTAAACAGATGTGTTTCAATGAAAGAGGTTTGCCTTCCTGGAAAAGAAGAGAACCAGGGTTGCTTTGACCCTTTGGGCTGTAAGCAAGCCAAGAATTTCAGATTAAACACTGAACAGTGTGGCAAGCCCTCATCAATCAAACAAGGAATTCCATGACCCTGAAAATGAGAAGAAAATTGCTCCTTGAAGAGACGCAGTTCCCCAAATTTAAGAGCCAGACTCACAACTTCCCTCTGCACCTGTGGACCCAGAGGCCCCCATACGTGTCTTCTGCTTCCTTGTCACGGATGTTCATTCTCCTCTCCATCTCCACAAGGCCACTGCCTCAGGCTCAGCCTTCCCAGAGATGCACCTGCTAAAAGTCCCAGATACGGAACCAGATTCTCTGGAAAACTGGTCCTGTGTGAGAGGGCCACAGAAGAGTGTGTGGAGAGCTGACTCAGCGTGATCCCTGACCAGTCTCCACAGCCCAGGATGGCAGGCCACGTCTCAGCCTTAAAAACACTCTTAGGGACGCCAGTGAAATGAGCTAAATGTAATTAAAACTTGACCAGCACAGCCTCTGGAAGCATTTCCCAACACTGTCTTCATTTGGCCTTCCCCAAAACACTTGGAAACGGACACTGTTGTTCCTATTTTACAAATGAGGTGACAGAAAACTTGTGACAGCTGTGGTCTGGGGCCAACTGAATGACTCTGCAGTGTCTCCTATTAGTGAAATTATTAAGGCCACTCCACGTAGTTAAAAGGAAGATTTATTTAGTGGGTGACTTACAAATGAAGGAATAGGTAGATTGCGGGGGTCTGGGGAAGGTGTATCGCAGTCCAGCGGTGTTCTCTGGAGCTCTGCTCAGTCAACCTCCACCATCTAGGGTCCAGGAACAGAGAGAGAGAGAGAGAGAGAGAGAGAGAGAGAGAGAGAGAGAGAGAGAGAGAGAGAGAAAGCTCGCCCATCCAGGTCTCGGGTCTCCAGATGCCTCCCTTGGCCCACCTTGTAGGCATGACAGTTGCCAGAGTCTCAATGGGGGTTGGAACTTCCAGATCCAAGCTGGAATGGCTACCCACTACAGTCTCCCTTTGCTAACCTGTGCTCAGATGCATCCACTGTAACACACATGGCAAGCTCCAGCTGCAATACAGGCCATATCCTGGGAGCTCATAGTAGACAGAGAGTCTTGAGAACATAGTCCACCAGACAGAAACAGGAGCCCATCAACCCCCTGCACTGGCTGTCACAACAGGGCAGAGGAGAAGCATGTCTGCCCCAGGAAGAGGTGGTGACACCAAAGTCAGAGCTTGGGAAGTGACAAGAGGATTGGTCACAGGACAGTGTTCTGTCCTCTGTTCATGGTGTTCTGTGAAGGCTCTGATTGGTCAGAACCCACCTTGAGCAATCTCCAATCTGACAGCCATGACCACCAGGGTTCCCTGCTCCTGAAGGCTCATGGGGGTCATATCTTTCCCATTTCACACCACCAGGCAAGTATTTTAAAAATCATCTTTTCCAGATGGATATGTAATACATGAATATGCATCCATGTGTACGTGTGTATTTTGTGTGCATGTTAACAGGGAAAATAATATAGATACATGCAGACAGATAAAAAGACACTACATTCATTGAGTAATTTTTTCATGTAGAATGTTACCTAGTCAGCTGACTTTTTCAGATATTCTATTATTTATTTAAGAAACCTTAAAAAATGGAGGTATTGCTCAGTGTTTGAGTATGTTCAGCATACTTGAGGCTATAAAGTCTATTACTAGCAGAAAAAAACAGGAAGAAAAAAAGGAGAGGGGAGGGAAAGCGGGAGAAAGAATAGAAAGAGAAAGGAAGGAGTGGAGAAGGGAAAGGGGAGGAGAGGGAATGGAAGGGAAGAGAGGCTTGGAAAGTATTAACTGGGCATCTACACATGCCATCAGTGTCTAGGCTATGCAATAAACAAGATTCCCCAGCCTTGTTCTACTTGCAGCCTACTGAAGAAGATGGATGAAGTGAGCTTAAATAAACAAGGAACTAACAGGCTGGATATTATGGAGTAAACAGTAGTGAAAGGGAGCGGGATGAAGGGATGACTGCAGAAAGGAATACTGGGAGAGTCTACTCAGAATAGGTCATGTCCAAGCTGAGGCCTGGCAACTTCCCAGATTGGGAACAATGGCCCAGGGAGAGGAGACAAGGGACAAAGGCCTGGGGCAGAAAAGAGATTGGTGTATTACGCTCTGGTTCTCAGTCTTGAACCCCTTAGACTCACCTGAGAAGTTTTGTTTAAAACTTCCTAATAGGGGCTGGAGAGATGGATCTGCAGTTAAGAGCACTGGCTACTTGTGGTGGTTTGAAAGAAAATGGCCCCCCAAAGGGAGTGGTACTATTATAAGGTGAGGCTTTGTTGGAGTAGGTATCACCTTGTTAGAGGAAGTAAGTCACTGTGGAGGCAGGCTTAAGGTCTCATATATGTGCATGCCATGCCCAGTGTCCCAGACCACTTCCTCTTGCCTGTGAGTCAAGATGTAAGGACTCTCAGCTCCTTCTCCAGCACCATGTCAGCCTGCATGCTTCCCTCCTTGATGCTAATGGACTAAACCTCTGAACTGTAAGCCAGCCCCAATTAAAAGTTTTCCTTTGTAAGAGTTGCCATGGTTGGGCAGTGGTGGCACATGCCTTTAATCCCAGCACTTGGGAGGCAGAGGCAGGTGGATCTCTGTGAGTTCGAGGCCAGCCTGGTCTACAGAGTGAATTCCAGGAAAGGTGCAAAGCTATGCAGAGAAACCCTGTCTTGAAACACCCCCCCCCAAAAAAAAGAGTAGCCATGGTCATGGTGTTTCTTCACAGCAACAGAAATCCTAACTAAGACACTGCTCTTCCAGAAGACCTGGGTCTGATTCCCATAACCCACATGGTGGCTCAAAACTCCCAGAACTCCAGTTCCAGGCCCTCTTCTGGACTACATGGGCACCAGGCATGCACATGATGCACAGAAATACTTGCAGGCAAAACACCCATACATGTAAAATAAATAAAAATTATTTTTTAAATTATGTTTTAGGAAAAAAAATCTCCTGCCTAGCAGTGGTGGTATACACATTTAATCCCAGCACTAGGGAGGCAGAGGCAGGCAAATCTCTAGTTCAAGGCCAACCTGGTCTACAGATCAAGTTCCAGGACAGCCAGGGCTCTACAGAGAAACCCTGTCTCAAAAAAACAAAAAAAAGAGAGAACAAATAGAGAGAAAGGGAGGGAGGGACGGAGGGACAGAGGGAGGGAGGGAAGGAGGGAGGGAGGGAGGGACGGAGGGAGGGAGGGAGGGAGGGAGGGAGGGAGGGAGGGAGGGAGGGAGGGAGGGAAGGAGGGAGGGAGCTCCCGATAGCCCAGCTTCACTGTCATGCCAGCTGTATTGTAAGTTCCCAGGTGATTCTAATGTGTAGGTCAATTATCAGTGCATTCAAATGAATCAAAGAGAAGACAGAATCTGATGCACAAGGAGTGAAGAAATTGAGCTGAGACAGTAACAGAGATAGTCTGTCCTGGTCCTTCTATGCCCTGGGAAGGAAACAACTTTATTCTAGTCCATGAGGGAAATTTGGGGTCCTTTATTCAGAGGCATTTCGTTACCAATATTTCTAAAAGATAACTCTGATCACATAGTGCAAACTCAAGAATGGACAATTGTAGGGCTAGGGATATAGCCCAGTTGGTTCAGTACTTGCCTAGCATGCAAAAGACCCTGGCTTGGATCCCCAGCATCATACAAATGGGCATGGTGGTGCAAGCCTATAATCCTAGCGTTTGGAAGATAGAGGCTGGAGGATCTAACATTCAAGGTCATCAATCAGCTACATAGTAAATTCAAGGTCACTGGGGCTGCATTAGACCCTGCAAAAGACACCCAGCAGGGAAAACAGTGGAAGAAGGAAGGACAACAAAGAAGCCATCGTTCAGGAGAGAAGAGACGGGAGTTTTATCTGGGTGGTAGTTGTAGAAATGGATCTGGGCTACAGGGTGGAAGTAGAAATGGGAGATTTTGGTTGACTGGGCATCATAAGAGAGGGTCATGAAAGGACTGGGTGACACCTCACTGTGAAGCTTTATCCAGTGGGTTGCTGCTATACAGCCAAAACTCCAACTACATAGAATCAGGACAAACCAAACCTTGAAGGCACCATTCCCAACAAAGTTCCTTTCACTTCAGATGGCAGCCTCTATTTCGGGGGTCACAGGCCAACAAATTTAAGTTGATGGTTCTTGCTACCTTCAGGTTTGAAAATGTGTTAGAAGCACTCACAGAACTATAAATAAGATAGATAGAGAGATAGAGATAGATGATAGATATAGATAGATAGATAGATAGATAGATAGATAGATAGATAGATAGATAGATAGATAGATAGATAGATAGATAGACAGACAGACATAAAACCATGAACAGTTGCAGTTCATTATAAAGGATGCAGATCAAGGCCAGACAAATGAAGAGTGCTGAAGTGAGGTCAAGGAGTGCCCCAAACATGAAGCCTCTGCACCCTCAGGATGCATGGCCCTCCTGCCACGTTTGTGTAATCCAGTGGGGTAAAGTTTGCCCCAGCTGCCACCCATAGTTTTTATGGGATTTCGTTGAACAGACATGACTGACTGAATCATTGGCCACATAACTGAACTCAGCCTCCAGCTCCTTTCCCCTCTCCAAAAGAAAGCTAGAGCCCCTTTTGGCGATACCCAGAAATACAGCTGGTATTTCTGGCATGGCCAGCCTGTGCCCAGAATCTCATTATTACAGATTCAGGTGCAGTCCGAGGGGCTCACTATGGAAAACAAAAAACACTCCTGTAACATTAGAAACTCCAGAGGTTTACAGACTCCCCTCGGGAACTAGAGACAACTAAACAATTCTTGGGTTGTTGCTGTTAATTAATGTTGTTGACAGTTAGTCTGCCAGTACTGAGATGGAGGAGGGCAGACTTGGTGAGAACTGGGAGCTGGAATCAAGAGCATAGTTTTAACTGGGTGTGCTGGTTACATGCTTGAATCCCAGCACTTGGGAGGCAGAGACAAGCAATTCTGTGAGTTCCAGGCCAGGCAGCACTACATAGTGAAATCCTGTCTAGAGAGGTGGGAAAGGTTAGTTTTGAACTTGTAGAGTTGAGATTATAACTTAGACAGCCACACAGAGATGTCAAGGAAGAGATGAGCAAGAAATGGGCAGGGGTGGCCTGCATGGAGAGATCTGGGCTGTCAGTGAAACTTTCGAGTCATCAGGCACGTTAATAGTATTGAAAACCAGATGAGAGGGTAAAATTGCTCAGCAAGTTGACATGAAGAAGAAAAGTGGTCCAGGTCTACCTGAGTCCCAAGCAAACCAGCATTTGGAGTTATCCCTATCGATGCTCTGCCTTCCTACTGTTCCTTCCGTATCTGCTCTGATAGAACAATAAATAATAAACATTTTCCCCATTGAAACAGGTTCCATCTGTTACATCCACAAACCTCTCCCAACACCAAGTATCATTGGGCCAGAGGCAGAGGACCTTACTCTGGATACTAGGCTTAAGCCAGTGATACCCATTGAAGTCAGTTACTAGCTAAAATAGACAAAATAGAAAAGTATGATCTAGAACATTATTTTTCTATTACATTTATGTGTGGGTGGATGAGTGAGTATGTGTGCATAAATGTATGTGTGCATGAATATGTGTGTGTGTGTGTACTATGAGTACATGTGCATGTGTATTGCATGTATGTGTGTCTGTACATGAGTGAATGTATGTGAATAAGGAGTGTGTGTATGCATGAGTGAATGTATATGTGCACAAGTGTGCATGCATGAGTGTGAGTATATGTGCAAGAGTATAAGAGTATGTATATGTATTTATAAATAAACCTGTTACTTTTTTTTTGCACCACACAATAAAGCCCCATCCATCCCTAGAAAATGCACAACTGTTCTCCCCTTTATATGCTCACCCCTCTGGCTCCTTTCTTTTTCCTGGATCTGTGATTTCTAAACCCCAATGTGTTGACGGCTGCTCTCTGGGCCCTTCTCCTGGCTTCCATTCGTTCACCAAGCATGAACTTTCCTTCAGTGTAGACAAAGTCTTATACCATTCACTGGTTCTGAGACTAAAAAAGGATCAAGTCTGAGGCTGAAATTGGTAGTAATACCTTAATCATGATTTTTGAAAAATGATAATACTGCTTGAACTTTTGCTAAAAAAAAAATAATAAAATAAAAACAAAAGATACTTGGGCCAGCAAGATGGCTCAGCATTTGCCACTGATCCTGACAAAATGTATCCACATGGCTAAAGGAGAAACCTGACTCCTGAAAGATGTGCAAGTTGTCCTCTGACCTCCACATGCTTGCCATGGCCCACATGATCACAGACAGATAGACACACACACACACACACACACACACATACACACACACACACACACACACACACACACACACACACACACACACACTAATTAAGCATAAAAGTTTTGTTTTGGTTTTTGGTTTTTTTTTTCTATTTTGGTTTTTTGAGACCAGGTTTCTCTGTGTAGTTTTGGTTCCTGTCCTGGATCTCGCTCTGTAGCCCAGGCTGGCCTCGAACTCAGAGATCCTCCTGGCTCTGCCTCCCAAGGGCTGGAATTAAAGGCTGCACCACTGCCACCCAGCTACATAAAAGAATTTTTAAATTTTTTATTTAAAAATGTTTTTCATATACTATATTTTGGTCATATTTTCCCCTCTCTCAACTCCCCCCAGATCCTCCCTCACCTCCCTATTCACTTCCAACCTCATGTTCTATCTCACTTTCTCACAAAAAAAAGCAAAATAAAAAAATAGAAACAAAAATATTTTAAAGAAAAACTTGCCTATCCCTTATTAAAGGAAAGTTTTACTTCTTCAGGTTCCAGTAACTAGTGTTAAACAATAGTATTCAAATGAGACTATGAGACTGTCAGTAAGATTCATCCCAAATCATCTCGAGTGGGATAATAAGGAATACTAAAAAGAACAGTGAACATCTGAGCTCTCCTATGCAGCCCTCAACTAACAAATAATAGGTATTACAGACAGGCATCTAATATTTTTATTTGTTTCTTGTGACAGGAAGAATTTTTTTATTTGTTTCTTTCTTCTTCTGCTATATAGCTCAGGCCAGCTTCAAATACCACCAAGCCTACCCAGAATTTAATTTT
This sequence comes from Peromyscus maniculatus bairdii, assembly GCF_049852395.1. Lineage (NCBI taxonomy): Eukaryota > Metazoa > Chordata > Mammalia > Rodentia > Cricetidae > Peromyscus > Peromyscus maniculatus. The sequence continues at coordinate 86,685,696 of NC_134852.1, forward strand.
ATTTAAAAATATGTTTGGCATGTGTTTACCAATGATGCTGAGTCGCAGGACCCATCACTATTGCTGTGCTACACATGAGGGAGTTGAGCCTTCCCTGCAAGTGGTAACTGGTTTAATGGAGTGTGGTAGTTTGAATGTAATTGGCCCCCATAACCTCACAGCAAATGACACTATTGTTGAAGTAGGTGTGGCCTTCTTGGAGGAAGTGTGTCACTGTGAGGTCAGGCTTTGAGGTCGTCTATGCTCAAGATACTGTCCAGTGTTTTAGACCACTTTCTGTGGCCTGCAGGATCAAGACCTAAGGACTCCCAGCTCCTTCTCCAGCACCATGTCTGCCTGCACACCACCATGTCGCACCATGATGATAATGGACTAAACCTCTGAACTGTGAGTGAGCCACCACAATGAAATGTTTTCCTTTGTAAGGGTTGTCGTGGTTATGGTGTCTCTTCACAGCAATAAAAACCGTAACTAAGACACAGAGGCAGCAAAAAAGCATGGTTAGTTAGTAACAACCCTGAGCTAGTAAGCAGCTCAGCTGTCTGCAGATGCAGCCATGAGAGGCTCAGGGGGTGGAGGAGAAGCGTGGTGGATCCCAGCCACTGATGCCAGAAAGCTTCCCTGATGTGGGATTTTCTGCTACAAGTAATTGGGGTCCCATGGGGTTCCCTTGCTTTCCCAGCCTGCAAGAACAAGAAGAGGCAAGCCTTAAAGGCCAGTGGTGGTGGTGCACACCTGTAATCCTAACACTTGGGATGGGAAAGCAGGTGAGGGGGAGATCTTGGACTACATGGAAGGTTTAAGGCCAGCCTGGCGACATGAGACCTTGTCTATCTTTCTATTCCTTTCTTTCCTCCTTCCTTCCTTTCTTTCTTTTAGAGATTGAGTCTCATTATGTAGCTCTAGATGGCCTGGAACTCATAGAGATCTTCCTGCCTCTGCCTCCCAGGTGCTAGGTTTTAAAGGCATATGCCTGAGATATTGTCAAGAAAATTTTTTTCAGTGCTGAGTGCATTTATTTAGCCTTTCCTTTCTTTCTAGCTCCAGCCCTTGAAGACTGTCTGATTAGAGGCCCCTTTCCTCTTTCATTCTGCTCTAGAAAGTGTCTTTTCACTCTCTAGATGACACAGTATCAGAATGTCTAGATATCAGGATTTCAGACTATTAGTAAAAACTGCCACTTATAAATAACTTACTATTTATACAGATAGTATGTTGTAGTTACAAACTATTTCTCACTTACTCTGGTGACAAGAGGTATTTGTTAAGTGTCTTCCATGAATCAGGCACTTATTAAATGGTCTTACTTAGTCTTCACAGTGCTCAACATCATGGCCATGATAACCCCCTATGGAAACTCTGAGGCTTCAAAACCACCCAGAGTCACACAGTGGCAGAACTGAGCTGAGACTAGATCCCAGGGTCTGGGACTCCAGAATGAAGGTACTTTTCCAAAAAAAAAAAACTCCAATACACTGGGTAGCGAGCAGTCTCTCCAGACAGAGTTCAGAGATGTCTGTTTTTGCCATCAGCTGTCCTGCAGATAATAAAGACCTCCCATCTGCTTTATTAAACTGAACATATTAGCATTATTTGAGCAGCTATATGACTCTGTACCCAGATACAGCAATAATCTTAGGGGTGACTGGCATGTATAGAGATCTTTGTCTCATGATAAAAGCTGCAACTCTGATGTGCATTTGTAATTTTCTTAGACTTGTTTATTTTACTATTTTATGTGCATCAGTGTTTTGCCTACCTGTTTCTCTGTGCAACACATGCATGTCTGGTGCCCTCAGAAGTCAGGAAAGAGCATTGGATTCCCTGGGGTTGGAGTTACAGACTGCTGTGAGCTACCACATGGGTGCTGGGAATCCAACTGGATCCTCTGCAAGAGCAGCAAGTGTTCTTAACTACTGACTCAACTCTCCAGGCCCAAATTTTTTTGTTAATTCATGTGTCTGTTTTGTCATTTTTATTCCAGCATGCTGGGGCCTGCCATTCCACACAAAGGCAAAATGGAGACGACCCTGAGAGGGACGTGTGGGCTTCTTTTAAGCACAGCCAAGAGGAGGTGCAAGAGCAGTTAGGTCATTTTAGATATGATTGGCTTAAGCAAGTGGCAATTATATTCATAAGTTCTAATTGACTAGGGCTAGTCAGGGAATGATTAGGGCTACAGTTTTCCATTTTGGGACAGGCCTGGACAAGTCCCTGGCTTTGCCCTTGAGCTGCTGTGGAGGCTGGCTGACCTAGTCGTCACTGACTATGGGGGCTGGCTCTGTGGCCCAGGCTTGGTGCATCCTATCTCTGTTGTCAGGGGCACCAGTGATTAATTTCCCTTTGTTCATGATTCTCAGAAACTGCTTCTTCAGTTTCGGGAAACTGTCTGGAGTAAGCATTCTGACACCGACGAGAATGGAAGAGAGATGTCACCAGTGGACTAAAGCCAGGACAGCTCCTGAAAAACCTTGGTCCTGGTCCAGTTTGCTTTCTCATTTTATACTCCAAAACCACAATTTGTGGCAGGCAAGCAAGCAAGATTTTACAGAAGAATAGCAGCAGTCAACAGGTTGTTAGGGCAACCACCCATTGTTTCAGTGACTTCTCCAGGTCATTCTGTTTCAGGCAGCAAGTGAAGCCATGCTTGGCAAATAGGCAGTACAAGCAGTGCTGTAAGTAAGTCACTAAATAAACCAGTAGCTAATAATTGGTCCTTTCTACTTTATTCTACTTCTCGTGCTCCATTCTTGACAGTAGCATTCTGGACAAACTCATTTCTCTCTCACATTCTCTCTCACAAGAGCAGGTCAATTTTTCCTGCTCTTCAAATACCATCTTGTGGAAAAATAAAACCATCAAGATTCATTTAAATGTGCAACTGTTTGCACTATTTGGGTTGTCAGAGATTGTTGATTGAAAAATAAATCCTTACGAATGATGTTGATAGATTTGCTGAGTCAGGATGCTGATGGATTTGCTGAGTCATGGGATGCCCAAATCTTCCACTTCAAGATAACATGTCAGTTTCTTCTTAACCAAGTGGTTAAGCCAAGTAAAAATTCCAAGTAAAAACAGCAATATACTAAAGACATAGTTACTTCTTATACTACATGAAAAGGTATTGAGCTACACTACTGATATTTAGAAATACATATTACAATTACTTTATTAAAGTATGTGAGGGGATTTTACCTTTCAACAGAATTTGTTGATAGACATGCTTCAATGCTCTCTAGTTGTCTGTAGACCAGTGGTTTATGCCCATGATCACCCCCTAATTGCAGCATTATTTGGGTGAAAAGCTCCAGCTGGGGCTGCATCCCCAGCCTCAGTCTGTTGGCAGAACTATTCTAACTAGGAAACATTGTTGTGCTACTGTCCCTTTAGGGCAGTGATTTAGAAACATGTGTGTCCTCTACATCATCTTCCCAACCCACCGCCTAAATAAAACGGATTCTGAGAACCTAGCAAAGGCCAGAGCCACAAGATGGAAGGAGGTTGGGCTCGGACTAGTCCTATCAAAAGTTTCCCAGCCGGGCGGTGGTGGCGCACGCCTTTAATCCCAGCACTCGGGAGGCAGAGCCAGGTGGATCTCTGTGAGTTCGAGGCCAGCCTGGGCTACCAAGTGAGTTCCAGGAAAGGCGCAAAGCTACACAGAGAAACCCTGTCTCGAAAAACCAAAAAAAAAAAAAAAAAGAAAGTTTCCCAACCAGTTTGGCGGGGAAACTGAGACAGAAATATATTGTCAGTGTGTTAATCTTTGCATAAGTGATGTTAATCTGCTATGGAAGTTAACATTGCCCAAATAAATGAAGGGAAAATAGCCACTAAGATGTTCTTTAATGTGTATTTAGAAAAGCTTGAATTTTTTCCTTCCCACAATAAGATATACATCTCTGCAGTTACCAGCTTCATAGATAACAGGATCCAAGGGCCATGTGTCATCAAAAGTCAGCATCTTGGGCTGGGAAGATAATACAATAGATCATGTGCCTAGAGTGTCTGTGGTCCTAGGCCTAATCCCTAGTACTTCACAAACAAGCAAACAAAATCTAGCATCTTCGAACCTACTTTTTTAAAAGATTATTTTATTCTCCCCCCAACCCCCGCCCCGTGTGTGTGTGTGTGTGTGTGTGTGTGTCTGTCTGTCTGTCTGTCTGTCTGTCTGTCTATATATGTGTGTGTGTGTTCACACCACATGTGTGCAGGTGCCCTCTGAGGCCCAAGAAGAGAGTGAAATCCCCTGGAGCTAGAATTATAGGAAGTTGTGAAACAGCCCAAAGTGAATGCTGGGAACTAAGTTATGGTCCTTTGAAAAAACAAGTACTCTTAACTGCTGAGCCTTCTCTCTAGCCCCTGCTTTTAATCTTTCTAAGACATAAGTCTCTGAGGCCACATGGACAATGAGGTATTTGAGACAACCCTGTATCACTTAACAAAATGACATGTTCTGAGAAATGTTCATCCTTGTATGAACATCACAGAGTGTTCTTACACAAATCTAGGTGGTCAGGACCAGCCACCTGATGTGGCCTCCTGATGTGACAAAGAGACATGATAAGCCAGAGAGGTCTAAGAGTGTTGCTAGCATAGTATGGTATACTGTTTAATAGTGCTTTCTTTTTGAGATAGGATGTTATATAGTCAAGGCTGGCCTTGAACTCCTTATGGAGCTGAATATGGCCTTGAACTTGAACTGATCCTTCTTCCACCTCCTAAAAGCTGGCATTATAAGCATGCACCACCATCCCTAGTTTTATGCAGTTCATTACCCAGGGCTTTGTGTATGCTAGAGAAACATGACTAACTGAGCCACATCTGAAGGGTCACTAGTCCGCTTGAACCTGTGGCTCTGGCAGCCCTTGCCCTCTCCTCCATTCCCTCTGCCTTGCTAAAAACCATTAAGATTACATTCCTAAGGCTAACCACTAAGATCTATTCCCTTATTTGGCCACTTCCTACTCCTGAGGCTGACTACCAAAGTCCAGCAGTCAGAAGCCCTCTTTGGCTCACCTAATAAACACGCCCAAGTAAAATTAAAAAGCTCATGCTAATAGGGGGTTTCCCCCTTCACTTTTATAAACCGCCATTTGCCCATGTACCATGTCTGTCTCCTCTCTATCCAGAGGTGCTCCTTTGTCCCTGCCCCTGTCCCTTGTCCCTTCTTCTTCCTCATTGTCTGTCTCCTTTACCACCGCATCCTGGCCCATTCTAACAAAGGCCTCCCATTCTTCTCTTAAATATTACACCTGCAAGGCCTCCCATTCTTCTCTTAAATATTACACCTGCAAGATCCTTTGCTGCTGTTTTTCTGCCTGAGTCAGAAAGCAGTCATTTTAACTTATCTTCCCTGCTTAATAAAGGATCTCTCTGTGAGGGAAAAAAAGGTGTTGGGGTGTGGTTTGTGCCTAATCTGGGATCTGGATGCAAGCCCCCACCATGTGGGGGTCCTTTTCAACATCCCCAACCCTATTTGTGCTTATTTATTTGTTTGTTTATTTAAGTATATTGCATGCATAGAGTATATGTATGTGCACCACATTTTTGCAGGTGCCCACAGAGCCCACAAAATGGCAACAAATCCCCTGGAACTGGAATTACAGACAGTTGTGAGTTACCCAGCCTGGGGGCTGGAAACCAAAACCCTGATCTGCAAGATCAGCAAATACTCTTAACCACTGAACCATCTTTCCAGCCCTCTCTAGGATACTTTTTAAATTAGCAGTGTAGTTGGAAATAATGATTTACAAGTATAGCAGAGGGCCTGTGTAACAGGGCCCCAGACCACAGTAGGCCCTCAGACCTTAGCACAATTGACGCCATGATGGAGGTGCCATTCAGGCCATAAAACATAGCAGACAGCACCACCTGCCAAAATGAAAACAAAGACCTAATCCATCAAAGTCCACAGTTCTGGGAAAGTCTCTAAATGTTCTAACCTTGATTTTTAACTTCTTTAGTTCTGCTTCTGGCTAACTGTTCTTGTTACCTGAAGTGTGTCAACCCAGAACATGGTTTTTCTGCTTAAAAATCTCATCCTGAGAAAGGCTTGGGGCTGCACTGGGATCCTGAATACCTAGTGTACTTGCTGGCAGGCTAATAGAGACTTCCTATTGGCTTAAACCCATGTCTGAGAAGTCTCTGATGAATACCCCCACAACACCTGGGGAGATATCTCAGTCAGGAAAGTGCCTTCATGTAAGCATGAGGACCTGAGTTTAAATCCCCAGCACTCACCTCAAAAATGGGGAGTGGTGGCGACCACCTGTAATATGGGGCTGGAAAGGGTGAGATGGTAGATCTCCAGAGCACACTGACCAGGCAGTCTAGGCAATCGGTGAGCTCTATGAATAGTGAGAGACTTTGTCTTGAAAAGGTGGAGAATGATAGAGGAAGATGCCTGACACGGACCTCTGGCCTCCACAGGCCCACACGTTTGTATACACACACCCACGCATACACAAACACACATGCATACACTACACAGACACACACAATTTTTTTTATTTTAAAGTAAAAATTAAAAGCAAGCATAGCACAGTACATGGATAAACCAACACTTACTTATCACTATCAAGTATTATATGCTGTATATAACTGTGTGTGCTGTGCTTTTTATGGCTGGCAGCATAGCGGGGCTTTTACACCAGCATCATTACAAACACGACTATGATGTCACTAAGGGCTAGGAACCTTTCAGCTCTAATATAACCCTTTGGGACTAGTGTCTCGGAGGTGGCATTTCTGAAACACCATCATGCAATGCTAATTCAGTTCAGACAATAGAGAAGCATAAACAAAAAGCAGGTGAAATGGAGTCATGTTATACATCAAGCTTGGCAGTTTGCTTTCTGGGTTAAGCTATTTCTCTCAAGAACCTCTTTGTGTCCTTCCTGCCCATTGGTAGGCTCCATTTGTGTGTGTGTGTGTGTGTGTGTGTGTGTGTGTGTGTGTGTGTGTGTGTGCAAAGAATCAAACTGAGGGCTTTAAACTCGATCTTTACCATTGAAGTGTATCCCCAGCCCTGGTTTTTTGATGTGAGGCTAGTCTTAAACTCAAGTTCCTTTAACCTCAACCCCCTGAACATTGGAATTACAAATGGGCACCACCATGCTTGGCTCCAGTCATTCTTAACACCCTTAAAGACATGGATTCTGGCTTGAGAGACAGGACAGGGCACAACTGGTGATGCTCCAACAGTCTTTCAGTACTTACTGTTTCTGAAGCCCAGCCTGTCATGGGAGTATAGACAGAAAGTTCCAGATCCAAAGAACTCATAGATGCAGAGAATCACCCAGAAGGGCGCTTCCAAGCCTTTGTCAGTGCTGACTCTCCTGCAACAGTCTCTGTGGCAAGAACCAGTAAATCAATAGCCAGAAAGAAAAAGGTTAGTAACTTACTCGAGCATGGTAGTTAGTAGCCGTCACATGCAAAGAATTCCCCCTTCCTCCTTCCTCCATCACAGAGCTTCTGAATGTGAACTGAAGATCGGAGCAATTACACAAGGGACCAGAACAGAACCTCCGCTGTGAGCTTATCTTAGTTAGGGTCACTATTGCTGTGATAAAACACCATGACAAAGGCAACTTGGGGAGGAAAGGGTTAACCTGGTTTATACTTCGATATCACTCTTCATCATTAAAGGAACTCAGAACAGAAACTCAAACAGGGCAGGAACCTGGAGACAGAAGCTGATGCAGAGGCCATGGAGGAGTGCTGCTTACTGGCTTACTCAGCCTACTATGTTATAGAACCCAGGACCACCAGCCCAGGGATGACACCACCCACAATGGGCTGGGCCCTCCCCCATCAGTCACTAATTAAGAAAATCCCTTACAGGGTTGCCTACAGCCTGATCTTATGGAGGCATTTTCTCATTTGAGGCTGCCTTCTCTCTGATGACTCTAGCTTGTGTAAAGTTGGCATAAAACTATCCAGCACAGGGCAGAGAGCACACAGGTGAGCATCCTTCCTGCTCACACAGTGACCTTGCAGCTTCGTTTCCATCACACACAGAAACAGACTTAAGCAGAATGATTAGTCCAGGAAACTGAAAATGGGATGTACTGTGTCATCACCAAATTCCACAAAGGTATTCTTGGGTTCACTAAGATGGTCTGGCATTAGATCCGAATGGGACCCAGTGACAAGCGTACCTGTTTCAACAGTGACACCATGTGGTAAGATCAGCAGTAACAACCCAAAATCAAGAACACTATGCCTTCAGTTTCCCCATTGGTAAGTACCCATGAATCATGGAATATCTTTCAGGAGAAAGGGCTATGGAGGTGTCACAGAAAGGGAGACAGCAGAAAGGGGGAATGCATTCTCACTGTCGATAGTATGAGATCATGGAATGAGCTGAATTAAATATTGTGTATCTCAAGCTACAGAATAAATAACACAGCAGCCTTTCGTGCCCTCCATGATTTGGAAACGTGAGGGGTTCTACGTGTCATTTCTTTTACTTATGGCAAGAAAGTCTATATGATGTGTATTTGTTTTCATTATTGAAGGAAGCTGAAGATCAGAAATTCAGCCATGCGTTCATAGGAACTCTGGCCAAGGACATTCTCTGATCCTAGTAGGCGTGGAACAGTGGAGAGAGCTAAGCGATTCTACAAAGTTGAGGCTGCACTCCTAGTACATGGAAATTTCGGCTTCTAGCCATGCTATCTATATCCTAAATTTCACAAAATACCTACTCAAATCTGGGCATGGTGATGTACGCCTTTAATCCCAGGACTTGGGAGGCAGAGGCAGGTGGATCTCTGTGAGTATGAGGACAGCCTAGGCCACATAGAGAGTTCCAGGATAGCCAGGGCTACATAGAGACCCTGTTTCAATAATAATAATAATAACAATAATAATAATTTTTAATAACTACTAGATGCCTATTCATTTTCTCTACCAACTTCTCAGCAGGTCTGCTAAAAAAAAAAAAAGCCAAAATATATCAATAAATAGTTTTACTCTCACTATGTATTAAATGCCTGTCTAATTTCCTGGGCACAATGGTCGACTTGACTTAATTTATGCCTGCAAAGGTCTTTATAAAATGCAGATGTTAGACTGAGTAGATGTGGCCTGTCTATCTGTTGCCAGCACAGATGATTTTGAGGTTGGAGTTGCCAGAGAGCCAGATGTTATGGGGCACACCTATAATCTAAACACATGGGGATAGGAGGCAGGAAAGTCAAGAGTTCAAAGCCAGCCTCCAATAAATAATGAATTCAAGGACCATTTGGGCTACATGAAGTCTTGTCTCAAAAAATGTATACACAGTACTATACACATGACAATTTTAACATATTAAAATGTATCAGTATTACAATATAACTCAATGTAAAGAAATCTGCAGATACTGATGCCCTCTCTTGATTCTCACACTTTGGTCCCTGGGAACTTTGGAGGGATGAGGGTGTATTGATCTGAGAACATTTAGTCATACACTAAAGTAGTTCATGGGAAACTGGTGAGCATACTCTATTTTTCCCATAAGAACATTATAAACTTAGAAAGAATCCAGTGTCCAAAAGTCTTGTTGCAAATAAAACCTGAGTGAAATCAGACCATGCTGTGTAAAAGCTCCAGTGCAGCTGAAGAAATAAAGAGTTGCAAAGTGGAAGTAAAAGAAACTGAGAACAAATTTATGGTACAGAATGAGGAGAGAAATGATTCCTCCAGAAATGAATGCAAAGAAAAGTTAAAACAGTAACTGCTTAAATAGGGAAAGAAAAATGATAACAAGAGAAAGAAAAGGGGGTGTAAAAAAAAAAGTAGACACCAGTGTGTATCAGTTAGCTATTGCTACATAACAAAATACCCTAAAACTCAGTGGCCCGATACAACGGTCATTTATGAGCACTCACTTCTGCAGAGTTTGGCTGATCTAGGCTGAAGCTGACCTGGTGGCTTTGCTTCTCTCTACAGGTCACCTAAGAGAACTTTGCCCCACATATCTGCTGCTTCTCCTGAAGTCAGAATTGAATTCTTATCTGTCAAAGGGGAAGCACAGAGATAATCCTCTGTAGGCCTGATAACAAGTTTATTATTTAGAGAAGGGAATTAACACTTAGAGAACTGAGTATTGGAACAGTTAATCTAACATGGGTAAAAACTTGTAGATGTTTTGTTATATAAAACAAGCCAGTCACAAAAAGAGTACTTTATGATTCTATCTACATGAGGCTCCTAGAATGTCAGATTAATTGAGACAAAGGAAAATAATGGCTTCCAAGGGAGGGGGGGAGGGGGCGAGGCATGAAGAATTAATGTTTAACGGATGTCCAATTTCAGTTTGTTAAAAATACCTTCTGGGAATCCTGACAGTGATGATCATGAGTGTACTTAATGCCCCTGGACACCACACTCAGTGGGCAATAGTGCTTGCTGCCAAATCTGACCACCAGGCTTCAAACCCCAGAAACCACCCAGTGGAAGGAGAGAACTGACTTCTGCAGTTTGTCCTCTGACCTGCACAGATATGTCATGGTTTGCATGTGCACACACATACACAATAAATTAGATAGGTGGGTAAGTAGATAGATGATAGATAGATAGATAGATAGATAGATAGATAGATAGATAGATAGATAGATAGATAGATAGATAGATAGATAGATGGTAACAAAAAAATTTAATGGATTGACAAGATGGCTCAGTAGATACAAGCTCTTCTCTCCAAGCCTGACAACTTGAATTCCAGTCCTGGACCCACATAGTAGGAGAGAACTGATTTCTGCAAACTGTCCTCTGACCTCCATAAGCAAGGCCTTGACACACCACACACACACACACACACACACACACACACACACACACACACACACATACACACACACACACTACATAAACATAATTTGAATGATTTTAATGTTGCAGCTTGTGGTGAATTCTATAACAATGGGATACAAAAAGAAAAGACGGAAGGCTACACTGAACCTGAGAAGAGCTGTTGAAAGTCCCTCGCCTGGAGCCCCAGTGCCTGAGGAGCTGGAGCTCAGCACAGCTGGCTTTCAGTTCTAAAGGGAGTTTCCTGTGAGGGCCCAGAGCCCATCGACTGCCCCTCCCAATGTGGGGGCGCAGTGGGAGTAGCTCAGCTGGAGACGCAGGGCATCCCAGTGAGCACAGCAAGGTATCATTCATGTAAGTGGGTGAAACACTAAACAACACTCTATGTTGCTATAGGAACACATATATTTATGTAAACACACAGGAGTCTGGAAGCAATACTTGGTCACTACGTCTGTCTTCTTTGGAAAGACATTAAACTAATAAAGGAGATGTTTAGCTTGATCAGAATGTCTTTCTTAATAGTACCAAGAATATGTTTGGGTATTTGTGTGACTTGAAGTTAAATGAGAAAAGGACTGTGTGCTCCTTCCTTGCTTTTATTATGTTAACAGAAACGGCAGAGTCTGCAAGTGAGTGCCATTCTGTTGGCAATGAGCAATAGTCAATGCTGAGATTCCTAACTGATCAGAGGGCTGAGAATAAGTGGCTTCTGAGCACTCAGCCCTAAATGGAACACCGACATCACCCATCCAAGGCTCACAAAGCATTAAGGAAGAAAGAGCAGGAAGAATGTAAGAGCCAGAGCCCGAAAATGGGAAGGGGCTGCTATAAAATGCTTAAGTCGTCAGCACATGGTTGTGGTACTGTGAACTCCCAGCAATGGTGGTGTCCTGCACAAGACAGAGCCCACTAACATTCCATCATGGATGGTGGGTGGTGTCATGAGACCCCACCCCTCTCTGAGGAGCAATGGGCAGGTAATGAGGTAGGAGTCATATATTCCTCAGCGGTGTGGACACTGGTAAGTTGCCCTTGCTCAAGTACATAACACCCCCCAGCTGTACTCATGAGAGCAACCAAACTTAAATGCAATAAGGTATGAAATTTTTAAAAATTAGACGTGGAAGCAAGAAAGGGACTTGTTAGGAAGAAGGGGGTTGACAAGAGGGACAGGGAGAAAAGATAAAAGGGGAGGGTCTGGGGAGATGGATCAGTGGGTCAGGTAGCTCACCATGAAAGCAAGGCAACTTGAGTTCAAATCCCCAGCACCCATGTAAAAAAGTCAGATAAGGCTGCTTGTGCCTATAACCCTAACAGTGGTGAACAGAGACAGCTAGATCCTGGGAGCTTGCTGATCAGCCAAAGAGGCTGAAATTGCATGCTTGGAGTTCCGCAAAAGATCCTGTCTCAAAATAATGGAGGAGGAGGAGGAGGAGGAGGAGGAGGAAGAAGAGGAGGTGGTGGTGGAGGTGGTGGAGGAAGAGGAGGAGGCAGTGGTGATGGTGGTGGAGGAAGAGGAGGAGGAGGAGGTGGTGATGGTGGTGGAGGTGATGGAGGAAGAGGAGGAGGTGGTGGTGCTGGTGGAGGAAGAGGAGGAGGAGGTGGTGGTGGTGGTGGAGGAAGAGGAGGAGGAGGTGGTGGTGGTGGTGGTGGAGGAAGAGGAGGAGGAGGTGGTGGTGGTGGTGGAGGAAGAGGAGGAGGAGGTGGTGGTGGTGGTGGAGGAGGAAGAGGAGGAGGAGGTGGTGATGGTGGTGGAGGTGATGGAAGAAGAGGAGGAGGAGGTGGTGGTGGAGGAAGAGGAGGAGGAGGAGGAGGTGGTGGTGCTAGTAGAGGTGGTAGTGCTGGAGGAGGAGGACGAGAAGGAGGACGAGGAGGAGGAATGGAGAAAAAGACACTTTGTCCTCCTCTGGCCTCTACATGGCCATGCACTCCCACCCACCCACGGGTGTGTATGTATATCACAAACACAAAAACTGAATAAAAATTACAAAGGGAAGGTCAGGCATGGAAGCACATGCCTTTACTCCCACTATTCTGGAGACAAGGAGATAAAGCAGGGATTTAACAAATCAACTCCATGTAGTTTATCTGGCAGTTAAGAGAAGGTTTATAACCAGTAAAAGGGTTGGTCACAGGATCCGGGAGAGGTGAGGAGCAGCCCAGAGTGGTTCTCTGGAGAACTCGGACTTGGTCTTCAATACAGCATCCAGGATCACGAGGAGCCAAGAGGGCCGGCACATACCGATCTCGGGTCATAAGGGCTTCTGTCCTGGCCTCGCCCCAGGGGCAGGTCATAGGTAGGAGTGGCAGTTACTGGCTGCCTCTCTGGGGTGGTGCTTCAAGGTCAAAGCTGGAACAGCTACCCACTACAAAGGGAGAGAGAGAGAGATCTGAGAGTTTGAGGTCAGCCTGGTCTATATAGTGAGTTCCTAGCCAGCCAGAGATATATAGTGAGACTCTTTCTCAAAAAAAAATTAATTAAATAAATAAAATTTAAATTTAAAAATCAAAAAGAAAAGGGGAAGAATATGATCAAAGTACATGAAATATATGTATGAAATTATGAAACAAACATTTTTAATAGCAGAGTCTGTTTTGCTTGATCAAAGGTTTGAGATACTGTTTTGGTTCAATTCTTTCTATTTCTATACTCTTTTTCTTTTTAATGCCTTTCAAATTGGGCTGGAGAGATGGCTCGTCCATTAAGAGCATTTGCTGCTCTTGTAAAGGACACAGGTTTGACTCTCAGCACCCATATGGTGACTCACATCCATCCCTAACTCCAGTTCCAGGGGGAATCCAACATCCTCTTTGGCCTCAGAGACAGTGTTGGTGGTACACATACACACACGCAGGCAAAACACTCATACACATAAAACAAAAGTAATAAATGCCTTTTTCTAAATGTCTCTCAGAGCTTCTGCCCTGGTATGCCCTTAGGAGGCGTGTGGGAAATTGTGGTCCTGCTCTGCCCACCCTACCCACACCTTCTCCCTTCCCTCTGAGAGCTGGGCATCTTGGACCAAGCCTTCCTTCATGCACTGACCAGTAGCTTGGCTCAGCTCTCTGGGACTCTCCCTTGGTTTTCTCTGCAATGCTCTGTGAGAAAGTGTGCAGCCAGGAGTCCAGGAAGCTTCTCGTCCGGCTCAGCCACTGGGTCCTGGTTACATGTAACCTTTACTCAGGTCTGTGTACTTCTGGTTCATTTATAAAATTGTGTAAAAAATGTTGAAAGCGTAGCAATGGCTGCTACAAGGTTGTTGCAGTTAAAAATAATAAGAACTATTTTAATCTTTTGAAATCATTGGAGATCAGCTGGGAAAGGAAGGCAGGATGGTGTAACATCTGCTTCTCCGACCTCCTGGTAAAATTCTTCAACACATCACTGTTGTGTATATCACAAAATCCAAGCTTGCCTCCTCAGTCTTCCCTGGTTCTCCATGCTATAGAAAGCCTCATCCAGCAGATGGCAGAAGAGAGCTGAGATAGTGGGGAAAACCGCCCAGGCAGTTCATTCAATCTGTGCTGTGAACAGAGGGCGAGCATCCGCATTCTAGTGTGTAATCTGAAACAGTCTCACATAATAACTTCACAGTCTGTCTTACTGGGTTGTGCTAACAAAGATGGGTCTGAAAGTCATGTGAGCAACCACTGCAATAAAAACAGTCTCTCCAGGGGCCTGGACACAGAAGTCACTAGCCTGGTACCATCTGCCTGTAATCTCAGCTACTGCTGCCTCCGTGTTAGTGTGACTAACTCATTTAAACTTTCAGGTCTCAAAGTAGATACTATTTCCTCAGAGAAACTACCTTTGATGGTGCATAAAAGATTGAGTAGGTGTTTGTTTTGTTTTGTTTTTTAGTGTGTGTGTGTGTGTGTGTGTGTGTGTGTGTGTGTGTGTAAACACACAAAGGAATGGTGGAGTGGATGAAGTGTAGAGGACAAGCAAGAACCAGTTCTCTACTCATGAATTCAAAAAAGCTACAGCTACCTGCACAAAACCAAGCTAGTCACTAATTACAGCATGAATCCGTGGATGGGCTGGACTCATGCTCCTCCTGAGGATGCTGTGGAAAGAACAGTCATTTTTCTTCTGGGGTATGGCCCCTGGTTGGTTGTCCACATGCATGCAGACGATACTAACCAAACTCAGTAGAATATTTTTTAAAAAATAAAAATGACAGAAGAAAACATCAAGGTGGAGAGGACACATGCGGGGGACTCTGGAGAAAGGGGAGGGGAAAATTGGGTTGATATTATCAGAGACATTGTCTATGTTATGAACTTGTCAAAGAACAAATAAAATACGTTTTTAAATGAAACTACAGTCCCTCGATCTTGCAATCTATATCTGTGTGGAAGACATTTGAGAAGTTAAGTCACCGTCTGACTTGAAGGACTTGTGCAGGACCTGGGCACGGTCAGGAAGGAAGAGGAGGAGATGGAGCTGCGGCAGCAGCCACAGCCCTGTCTGCAGGAGCCACAGCCCTGTCTGCAGATCAGAGGGTGTGGCTTTCTCACGCAGGCTCCCAGAGCAGCCGGGCAGCACTGGCTTCCCAGGCCAGCCCACAGGCTGTCTCTCCCCTTAAACCAGCTGCCTCCTGGAGCCCTCAGCATCACCTAGAACCTGGACTAACAGTAAGGCCTTCGTGTGGGGCTCTTAGGGCCTCTGGAGATCACGGATGAAAAGAGAACGGGAAGGCAGTGACTCCTACACCATCATGTGACAGGGGCAGAAAGATGTCATTTTATAAGATAACAGTTAATCAGGTTATTTTCTTTCTGATATTATAAATAATATATTGTCATTGAGAAAACTCTGGTAAAAAACAGAGAAAATAGATTTCAAAAAGAAAAAACTGAGAGCATGTTATTCTATTACCCGAAAAGCAATAAGCAGTGAGAAAGCTTGAACTCTGGCCACGTGATACACTGATGACATTGGTGTGAGTTTTCAAAAATTACTTCATCCCCAGTGTTTACTTTAGCTCTGTCATCAATAATTTGATCACCCAGTTCTGTGTCTAAAATCCAATTAAGTCTTCATTTCAGTTCCCCAGGTATTTAGTTAGTAACAAATTCACATCATACTTAATAAGAAAAATATTTCAAATAGTTTCACACTTGGATGGTGTTCCTAAGATCCGGGTTGGCAAACACTGTCATCCATGTTAGCTGGTCTTAATTAGTGGAAAACCTCACTTAGCTTCTGGGGATGTCATTTCCTCATCAATAAAGTGATGGTGCTTATCTACAATGAGACATTTCGATTCTGAAAGGCAGTTCTGTTTGTTATTACTCTGGCACAACTGATATAAACAGAGGCTGCTCCAGGAACTCCTGGACATGGTCACCCCACCCATCTGAGAGAGATCTGTACAAGATGATCTCAGAGATTTCTTCCAGCCTTGTGTTCTCTCACCCTGCAACAGAAATAGGGGTAGAGAATGGTTGAATTTGTTTAAACACATTCTCTGTTCAGATACACACACACAAAAAAAAAAAATGTGTCTCCTCTGATAGTTTCATTTGTAATGATCTATGCCATGGTCTCTGATAACTCAGAAGACCTTTCATGTGGAAGAAGAGGGAACAGATGGGCTCATGCTCTCTTCTCCTCCCCAAGCAGATGATCACAAACCATGTAATCTGCTCTCATTCTTGTTGGAAGGAGGACCCAGAATTGTTGGAGCTTCTGGTATTGGAATCTATGCCCAGTCTATTAACTGAGATGAAGCTCTCGAGGCTATCACTCTCACAGCTGTGCTCTCTGTGGCCTAGACACTGTTGGAAACTGTTAAATTTCCTCACCCATTACTGTGAGTTAACATGAGATAACAGAAGGAGGAGGAGGAGGAGTTGGAGAAGGAGAAGGAGGAGAAGGAGAAGGGAAGGAGAGGGAGAGGGAGAGAGAGGAGAATGAGAGAGGGAGAGGAAGAGGAAGGAGAAGAAGAAGGAGAGAAGAGGGAGAGGGAGGAAGAGGAGGAGGAGGAGGAGAAGGAGAAGAAGAAGAAGAAGAAGAAGAAGAAGAAGAAGAAGAAGAAGAAGAAGAAGAAGAAGAAGAAGAAGAAGCACTAGAAGAAGAAGCACTAGAAGAAGAAGCACTAGAAGAAGAAGCACTAGAAGAGGAAAAAATGAATAAATTTTAAAAAGACCAGAGCATAATAAGAAGCCTGGAAGCAGACCTACCACATATGAGTGCCAACTTGTAAACCTATGAATGTGCCTCAAGAAAGAAAGCACACTTTAAAATAGAGCACTGGGGGCTGGGGTGTACAAATCAGTGGTAACACACTTGCCCAGCACCCAAACATGGCCCTGGGTCTAATTCCCAGCACCACTAGAAAAGTAAATTTTAGCTTGGGAGTGGTGGCTCACATCTGTAACCCCAGAACTTGGGAGGTGGCAGAAGAATCAGAATCTCAAGGTCATCCTCTGCTACACAGTATGTTTGAGGTCAACCTGACTCACCACACACTGTCTTATCCTCCCTAAAGGTCTATATAGACAGTTAACAGTTGCTAAAGGAGAGACATTGTAGAGTAAAAGGTCTGAGCCTACTTCCGGGTTTGAAAACCTACCAAAACCCACCAATTCCTGGGCTTGGTTGAAATCTCACCAGTGCCTACCCTGAAAAAAACCCATCCCCAAGAAACCCTGTATAAAGCCTGCCTCCTGCTCAGTTCCCTGCTGCTTCACACCTGAGCAGAGGCAGTCACTCACTCTCTCAATAAATCTCTTGTGTGAGGTTTGTTGGGAGGTGTGGCTTTGTGGTATTCCTTGGCTCCCAACTGCCAGGATACCTTTCCCTTCAGAGCCATAATACTTGCATTGGAAACACCTGCCCCCTCAGAGTGGCAATACCTCCATTGGGGAAGCCTTTCCCCAAGAGCTGTAACACTTGCAGACATTTTCTTCAGTGGTGTCGACACTGATAAGATGCCTAAGCTACTATAAACAAGCCCAGACCATTGTGTAGCTCTTTTCTCCAAGACTGCAAGGAAGCGTCTTAAAACACAAAATGTTGAAAGGTGAAGCAACAGGATGTTCTAAGGGGTACAGAAGTCTACCTGCAGAGAAGCTCCTTCTGCTCAGGAAGTAAACAACTCAAAATAGCTTCAGGAACTCCCTAAAACTGACTAGATGCACTGGACGCCTCCCCAAGCATATTTAAGCCTTAAGAACTGCTGAGGGACATTCAGCTGACTAGAAGAGGCTCTGACAAGCCAATCTACCTAGAAGAAACAGAGATTAGTCAAGCCTGGAAGAAGCAAAAACTAGCTGAGATACCTGGAAGAAGGTCAGACCAACTGAGCTATGTTGAAAGGACACTCTCCAATCTATTAAACCATCTGTGGGTTGGGCAGTGTGCTCAAGGTTCTCAGATCCCATGAGCCGACAATCACACTGGGGAGGTCTTTGGTGATGCAGCTGTCTTTGGGTTATTTCTGGTCCCGTAAGTAATGCCTCCCTGATATCATTGTATGTAACCCCAATAAAACGTATTGGTCCACCAAGGTGGATTAGTGGTATCCTTACTTTGGTTTGTCATTAGTTCTCTATCTGACACATATATCTGGCTGCCTTAGGCAAATACACACACACACACACACACACACACACACACACACACACACACACATAAAAACTAAAAATAAAGCTTTTTTTTTAAAGTATTGCCAAAGGGCTAATGAGATGGCTCAGTAATTAAGAGCACTGGTTGCTCTTGCAGAGGACCCAGTTTCAATTCCTAGTACCCAGTTCACAACCATCTGTAATTCTAATCCCAAGGGATCCAACAATCTCTTCTGACCTCCATGGGCACCAGGCACACAAGCAGTGCACATACATACATGCAGGCAAAATGCTCAATATACATAAAATAAAAATCTTTAATCTCAAAAAATAAACCTCAAATTTTAAAAAGCATGGTGGCATACCTTCAAACCCAGCACTCAGGAGGCAGAGAGGAAGGTTACTAACCAGGAAGCAGAAAAACAGGCTGGAACCAGGAGCTGCCATCGCTTTAGAATGCCTATCCCTAACGACCTGCTTTCACTAAGCACCAGCTCCCAAAAGTCCCTCAGCTTCCTCAAATGACACCACCGGTTGGGGGACAAATATTTAGAACATGAGTCTGTTGGGGACAGCTCAGACTCAAATGATTGTATCACCTGACCACTGGAATTCTCCCATAGATTCATGCATACTGTCCACATTTCCACCGGGGCTTTTAACGTATTAATTGTGGCTATTTTAATTCCCAAATAGTCTTCTTTTTGTTTTGGTTAGGTTCAGTTTTGTGGTGATATATTGTGTACCCTAATAAACTTTGCCAGAAGATCAGAGAACAGAATAAGCCACTAGATTAAACATAGAGGCCAGACAGTGGTGGCACACACCTTTAATCTTAGCACTCGTGAGGCAGAGATCCGTCTGGATCTCTGTGAGTTCAAAGCCACCCTGGACTACATGAGACTGACTCAGTCTACAAGAGAAACAGTGGTGGCACACACCTTTAATCCCAGAAAGTAATATGGCAGCGCAGAGAAAGGAATATAAGGCGTGAGGAAACAGGGACTAAAGCCTTTTCGGCTGAGGAAGCTTTTTGGCGGAGGTTTTTCAGGCTGAGGAGCTGGTGAGGTGAGAGGTGGTGGCTGTGGCTTGCTCTGCTTATCTTTCAGCTTCCACCCCAATATCAGGCTCCAGGGTTTTTTATTGTTATTAAAAGACCATTTTGGAATTCGTGTTACACAGTTTGGTTTACTTTGTGGCAACCGTGTCTCACTATGCAGCTCAGATTGGCCTGGAACTATGTAGACCAGACTAAGCTTGAACTTATGGCAATTGTCCTGGTTCTGCCTCCCAAGTGCTGGGATTATGAGAATGTACCATCATGCCTGGTCCTGTTTTGCTCACTCTTTTGTAAATATTTTATTGCATTTGTTGATTTGTTGGGATGCTCTTGTATATGTGTGGGATGAAGAGGACAACTTGAAAGAGTTGGTTCTCTCTCCATCATATGGATCTCAAGGATCAAACTCAGATCATCGGGTTTAATGGCAAGCACTTTTATCTGCTGATCTGTCTCATCCACCCTTGTTCATTCTTTAACAATTGGGAATTTTTTTTTTCATATATATTCTGTTAGCCAGGGCTAAGCCATTGTCTAAAGCTCCTCTATTTTGATTTGATGAGAATTCCTAAGGCTAAAGTGATTTGGGGTCCAGGGGTAAAGTAACGTTTTCTTTGGGTTCTTGCCCTCCTCACTATCATAACTCCCACCATCACAGCTCCAACGCTCATAGCTGATTCAGAAACAGCCTGACTGCAAATAGATACTACCGACTACTTATCAGTCTCATGGCACAGAACCCACACTTTCCTCTGAAACCTATAAGAATGATCCTTGCTTAAGGTTAGATATATTGCTCAGTGGTTAAGAGCACTCTATAGTCTTCTGAAGACCTGGGTTCAACTGCAAGCACCTTCATGGCAGTTTACAACCACCTATAACACTAGTTCCAAGAGATCCAACACCTTCTTCTGGTCTCCTGGGCTCCTGAACTCACATGGTGCACATAGACCCATGTAGGCTCATGCACATATACATAAATAATGCATTTTTGAAAACTCAATCTTATGGAAAAAAGGACACTATCACCCCCAGTCTGGCACATTGACCTTCACTTTTCTCAGAGCCTCCACTATGCTTATGCCTTCCTGTGGATTTAAAAAAAAATTTTTTTTGAGTCAGGGCTTCTCTGTGTAGCTCTGGCTATCTTGGAACTCTCTGTAGACCAGGCTAGCCTCAAACTCAGAGATCTGCCTGCCTCTGCCTCCCAAGTGTTGACATTAAAGGCATGAACCACTATACCTAGAAATAATCTTTTGGTAAATATTTCTCCCAAAAGGACAATTTCCTTTATCCCCAAGCCCCAAAACCTTCCATATTTTCTGTAATTTTTCACTAAATGGTAGAGAGTGTGTATAACAGTACAGAGCAACATAAACAGCACTTATGCCAAAAAAAAAAAAGGGCACATGACTTCTCGCATTCATTCACCAGTGTTGGGGCATTGAATCACTCTAGTAAGGAATAGAGGGATTGTATTTGTTGTTGCTATAGTTACCGCCCCTACACACTGGCTTCAAATTCCTCTGGGATACCTTCATGCTTGATGAGACTGCACGGTAGAGGGTATTTCTGTGTTTCTACTTCCCTTTTGGCTTCCAGCCTTCCCTGTGTGCGTGCACCACACAGGGGACTTCCTAGCATGCTATTCTGCCTCCTACAGTGGTAATCTACAATTGCTTGTTACTAGTTGCTTGTGAGCCTTAGTGGGGTTCTCTGTTGTCCTAGAAATCCCTGTGTGCCTGAGCCTCAGAGGTGTAACTTCCTTTATGATCCTGCTCTTCTTCTTCCAGACAGCCAAACTCTACTATTTTCTCTACAACGGTCTTATGCAGGAGAGGCTTGCCTGGCTCTTCCTCGGCGGTAGGAGACCACTAATAACACAGCCTAAGATTCACGTTTGGAATGGCTTTCTACTCCTATCCCTGGAATAAAAAGGATGATTGCCTTTTACTTTTCCCACAATGGGTCTCCCCTAGTGGTGTTGCCTCCCAGTTTGTCCCCTTCCCTTGCACAGCTTAGAGCTTTTGTTCCACAGGGAGTAGGTTCCTGCAGCGTTGACAGTCCTCTCAATCACAGGAAAAAAAGGTCCCTGGTCTCCTTCCTCTCCGAAGTCTGCCCTCTAAGCCCTCCTCAGAGGTTCATGCAGAATAAGCTGCTAACGATGGGAACTTTCCTTGTGTATAGGGATCTCTGACTTTTTTTTCTTCTTTTTTGAGACAGGGTCTTACTGTATTGCCTTGGAACTCACTCTATAGACTAGACTGGCCTAGAACTCACTGAGATCCATCTGCCTCTACCTCCCAAGTGCTGGGATTGACAGCTTGTGCTACCATGCATGGTCAGATCTAATTTCTATGAAGTCAGTAGTCTATATCAGCTTTTACCAATTGTGCTAATCAATTTCATATTCTGTGACAAAATGATTGAAAAAGTTAACTTATTGTGCTGGTTCATTATTTTTTCTATTTTTATTTTATTTTATTATTTTATATTTGGTCAACTTGACCCAAGCTACAGTTATCTATGAGGAGGGAACATCCATTGAGAAAATGTCTCACTTGGCCAGTAGTGGCACTCTTTGATCCCAGCACTCTGGAGCCAGAGACAGGTGGATCTCCAAGTTCAAGCCCAGCCTGGTTTACAGAGTGAGTTCCTGGATAGCTGGGGCTGCATAAAGAAATCCTGTCTCTAAAAACCAAGGGTAGGGGGAGAATGCCTCCATAAGCTTGGCCTGTAGGCAAGTCTGTGGGGCATTTTCTTAATTAATGATTGATGTGGGAGGACCCAGCCTGCTAGCCTACTAGGAGGTAGTGCCACCCCTGGGCAGGTTCTCCTGGGTATATAAGATGGCTGAACAAGCTGTGAAGAACAAGACAATAAGCAGGCTTCTCCATGGTCTCTGCTTCAGTTTCTGCCTTACTTTCCCTTATGATATAAAATGTAAGCTAAATAAACCCCTTCCTCCCCAAGTTCGTTATGGTTAGTGTTTTATCACAGCAATCAAAAGCAAACTAGGACATTTACATTGACAAAAGGGTTTATTTTGGATCAAGGCCATTCTCAACTACATAGAGAGTTCAAAGCTACATAAGACCCTGTCTCTTAAAAAAGGAGGATAAAAATGCAAGTTTTAAAAAAAAGTAAATAATAAAGGTAAAATACTTTTAGTATTTTAGTATTTAGTCAGGGTTTCTATTGCTGTGAAGAGACACCATGACCACAGCAACTCTTATAAAGGAAGACATTTAATTGAAGTGGTGGCTTACAGTTTCAGAGGTTCAGTCCATTGTCATCATGGTGGGACATGACAGCATATAGGCAGACATGGTGCTGGAGAAGGAGTTGAGAGTGGAGAAGAAGCTACAGCTTGATCCCATGGGCAATAGGAAGTGGTCTGGGTGTGAGTATATCAGAGCCCTCAAAGCCCGCCTCCATGGTATCATACTTCCTTCCACAAGACCACACCTACTCCAACAAGGCCACACCGCCCATTAGTGCCACTCCCTTTGGAGACCATTTTCTTTCAAATCACTACAAATACTACTGAATACTTAACTATGATAGAAAGGAAATTGAGGAAACAGAAAATAAGACAAGAAAGGAAAATAGTAATAGAATTAAAATATGCAGGGACAAATAGAATTATACACCGGGGGCAAAACACTATGAAGCATTTGAGCAGCATCTCTCAGGGTCCTTGAAAACTGGAGTGTCAGGTATCTGCATGAAGCAGGCAGGCACTTGAACTTGTGGACTCTCATCTTCCCTGGGGTTTGTGCTGGTACAGAGCCTGGAGTGGACAAATGTCAGTATCTGTCAGAGCTGTCTCCACTTTAATAGCTTCTCTTCTTTGCCTTGAGAGGCCTCGGCTCACCGCACTCAGCTGTGCTGTCTGGGCTGGGCAGATCCTCTCATCTTCCCAAGCCTCCTGGCTCATACCTAATATAGCCAGAGGTGTCTCTTGAGTGCACTAGGAACATGGGAAGCAGCCACAGCTCTGAAATCTATCCTTGTGTCTCCTAGACTTCCTAAGGAGACTTCTGTCTCCTAAACTTCTAGTGGTATGTGCTTGTAATCCCAGCACATGGGAGGCTGAGGCAGGAAGATCAGAAGCTCAAGGTTGGGATGGAGGCATGGGGTTTGAAAAGATGGCTCAGTGGTTAAAGTCACTTGTTGCTCTTCCAGAGGATCCATGTTCAGTTCCCAGCACCCGAGTCCAGCAGTTCACAGCGGTCTATAACTCCAGGGGATCCGATGCTCTCTTCTGGTCTCTACATGTACCAGTATTCACGATGTCTTGATTTGCTTGCTAAAACACTGGCCAAAAGCACCTTGCTGACAAAAGGGTTTCTCTCCTCTTACACTCCCATGTAACAGTCTGTCACTGAGGGAAGTCAGGGCAGGAACACAAAGCAGGAACCTTGAAATGGAAGCCATGGAGGGGTGCTGCTACTGGCTTTCTCGCCATGGCTTGCTCAGCTTGCTTTCTTTAAGGACCCCGGACCACCTGCCCAGGGCTGGCACCTTTCCCAGTAGGCTGGGAAATTTTCTCATCAAGTAGAGATAATTCACTTCCAGCTTTTTCTATGTCCTCAGTGAAAAACGGATATACATACATACATTGACCTTTAATTTTTCATTTATTAATTTAAATGTTTCAGAGAGATTCTATTGAGTGAAACATTGGATCTGGTTGGTGTCTAGCCATGGTAGCACTCACCTGTAATCCCAGGGCTCAAAGGTGTAGGCAGGATCACGGATTCTAGGCTAGTATGACCTACGTAGTAAGTTCCAGAACAACTTGAGCCAGTCAAACAAACACACAAACTAAAACCCAATTGCTAGTTCATGGCTTGGCAAAGATTTTAGCTGAGACTCTCATTATGATGAATAAAATGCTTTGTTACCTTCTGTGTAATTAAATGTGGCCATATGACTAAACAGGAACCAAGAAGACATGGATGAAAGTGTTATGTGAAACTTCCTAAGACATCTTTCAAGAGAAAGAACCATTCCTGTGTTGTAGGATGTAGATGTGATTTCTGGAACTCCAACCATTTTGTAAATGCAGAGGTAACCTAGTAGGAGAAGATGAAAGAAATAAAAAGAAGGGCCATAATGAGGCTGGTTTAGAACTGCTGAACTCTATCTGGAATGCCCACCTACAGGTGGATTTTATGTGGGAGAAAAATACATGTTTTGAGAACCCTGTACCAAACTCAGTCCAAACCTCTGTACTTGGTGACAACTTATTTTCTGTATGCTTGAATTATTAAATAATTTAAATTTTAATTAAAGCAAAATTGTGTATACAATTTTTAAAAACACACACTGTCTTATTTAGAGTTTCTATTGCTGCAACAAAACGTCATGACCAAAAAGCAAGTTGGGGAGGAAAGGGTTTATTTGGCTTACACTTCCACATTGCTGTTCATCACTGAAGGAAGTCAGGATAGGAACTCAAACAGGGCAAGATCCTGGAGGCAGGAGCTGATGATGCAAAGGTCATGGAGAGGTGCTGCTTACTGACTTGCTTCCCATGGCTTGCTTCCTCATGGCTTGCTCAGCCTGCTTTCTTATAGAACCCAGGACCAGCCGCCCAAGGATGACACTACCCACAATAGGCTGGCCCCTCCCCATTTGGTCACTAAATGAGAAAATGCCTCACAGATGGAGACATTTCCTCAATTGAGGCTCCTTCCTCTCTGATGACTCTGTGTCAAGTTGACACACAAAACTGGACAGTACACACATTGAAGCCAGGCATGATGTTTGCGATCCCAGCAGAGGAAAAGGCGGCAGGATTTTGAGTTTGAGGCCTGCCTGACCTATATAATGGGACCATGTCTCAAAAAAATAAGCAAAGTAAACAAAAATTAAACATATGTTGAAGATGAAAATATTTTACTTTCATAGGGGTGGAGACAGTCTTTTCTGTGTAGCCTTGACTGTCCTGGAACTCACTCTGTAGACCAGGCTGTCCTCAAACTCAGAGACCCACCTGCGTCTGCCTCCCAAGTGCTAGGATTGAAGGAGTATACCACCACTGCCTGGCAAAAATTGTATTGCATTTTTTAATTTAATTTGTCTGTGCGTGTGATCGCAGGCCATGTACATGAAGATCAGAGGACAGTGTGTGAGTGTAAGTTCTCTCCTTACACTTGTGGGTCCTGGAGATTAAACTCAAGTCTTCCAGCTTGGTGGCAACTGCCTTTACCTGCTAAGGCATCTCAGCACCCCCACAAAAAAAAAATATTTTAAAATGTTAACACCATTCCTTCTGATACTAGGATTATGTGTGGTCGTTTTTATCTTATCTTTGTACACAATCAAATTTTCCACGTTGAACATTATTCGTCTAAATTCTTTTTTTTTAGTTTTTCGAGACAGGGTTTCTCTATGTCGTTTTGGTGCCTCTCCTGGATCTCAGTAGACCAGGCTGGGTTGAACTCACAGAGATCTGCCTGGCTCTGCTTCCCAAGTTCTAGGATTAAAGGCATGTGCTACCACCACCCAGGTTGTCTAAATTCTCTTTGTTTACCGCGGTATGACTTTTCTTTCTTTGTGGTTGCCCTCCTCCTGACCCCACATAGCCCCAGTGTGAAATGAGAACTACTGTAAATGAAGATGAGGACTTTTCTCCCCATCTGCAACCTTAGCTCCTGGTTAGGATCCTCAACTAAAACCTGGCACCAGTGCGAGCTCTTCCTCTGGGTCTTAGGTACCATGTTACAGGACATAATTAACATTATCTTGGGCACCTCAGAAACCAACAGCCATTTTTCTTGGATCTGAATGGTCTCGTTCTTCACAGCAAGGACTAAACTCATTAAAAGTATCGAAAACCCCTGAATTTGGAGGACATCTTTGTTTATCTCTTGATAAAAGATCTGAAATTCTATTTGCCTCATGCATTTATTTCTCTAATGCTGGAATAAAAATTACTCCAATTTACCAGATTAAAGCAACAACACATTTTATTTGAATAGTTGCAGGAGGGGGTGGGTATCAGAAATTCAGACACCACTTAAATGGGGGCCTCTGTTTCATGGCTCCCAATAAGACAAGAATCTAAGTGACAGCCTGGGCTTCCATCAACTCAAAGTCCAACTGAGACAGGACAGATACACTTCTAAACTCACCCTCACCGTTGCTGACAGGATTCAGGACCTGGGTGCTCTTGGGTTGAAGGTCACAGGGGTTCCATATATGTTGACCAGAAGCCATCAGTGGCTCCTCTCATCAAGCCTCTCCATCATGGCAGCTACCTCCATCAGAGCACATGAACAAACACAGGCAAGAACAAGAATGGGACCCTGGTGGCAGGAGAGCGAGACCTAACAAGGTGGAAATCACAGCTTTTGTGACCAAATCATGGAACCCATATCCCTATTGTCTCATCACATTCATGAAAAATCAGGTCTCGGAGTGCTAGCTCAAGCACAGGAAGGAGGTCACACAGAGGATTCAGCACCAGGAGTTGGGGGTTACTGAAACTCTCGGAGGACTGCCTATCTCACTAGGTCTCACCCTCTAGTCCATAAGTCCTTCCACAGTTTCTTCCAGGAGGCCTAGCAGGACCTCAAGCTAACTGGACTCCAAATGACCTCTTCTGCTTTCCCCGGTCCCGTTGAGACACCCAGCCATATTCATTCCTCCTTTCTTTCTCTTTGCAGCACAATCCAATTTGGCTTAGGCTTTCATAGGAGGCAAGTGGTAAACAGAAGAAAAGGAAAGCTTGTCTATAGCTAAAGACTTAAAAGATGTCCTGGTTTCCAAAAGAAATTCTGCCCCCTGGTTCAAACAAAACAAACTTTAAAAAACCCTCCCTGTGCTTGTCCGGTACACTTGACCCTGGGCCCCACAGTGCTCTATTCCTGTGCACAGTCACTGAAGCCACACTGTCTTTCTGAAAGAGTTATCTTGGCCTTAGCTGGAGCTCAGCTCCACAGAGGGACTTAAAAGGAAACAAGAGCTCTTGGTCCCGAGCAATAAAAAGACAAATGAGTCATAACAGTCTGGATTCTCCACCAGCCTCAGCAGTTCCGTGAATCGCCTCCATAAAAACCCGCCCTTCCATCCCAAGCTGGGCTCCAAGTGCCAAAGCCTTCCATTCAAGAGTTTTATAACTCAGCCCTGTGCTCAGAAATGTCACTACACATAAGAGGGCCTTTGATCTCTGGCCATACCCAAGCCCGGAGTCTGCAGCGAAGCGTGGTTTGATAACTATCTAAAGAGAAAAGTGCTTTGGCTTCCTCTCATCTATTTCTATTCTACTTTTAATAAGCTGCTTAGCTCTGGGCAGCTGCCCTCTGCCCTCTGAGCTTCATCTGAATCAGAAGTAAAACAGGCCTGCGGTTATGCGCTCAGAGAACTTTTCAAATAACGATGGTAGCACATAGTCATAAAGAGCTCACTGTGTGCTAGGCACTGTCCTCAGTTTGTGCAGGCTCTGGGGGTGCAAGAAGCTTGTGCAGACGAGGAAATGGGAGCATAGAGAAGCTCTAAGTGACTGACAAAGCCATAAAGCCAGTAAAGGGTGGAGTCAGAATTTAAAAAAAAAAAAAAGAGTGCATCTCCAGAGTAGATCTCACCCCTCCACAATGAGAAGAAATGATACACCTTATATATCCCAGTATGAAGTCATAAGAGTGTCTTTAATAAGAAAGAAACTTTGGAACAAAGTCCTAGACCTAAAAGCACATTCTTTTTCCAAGTACTGTTAGTAATCCCTTGGGTAAGGAGAGTGAATGGGCCAACTTTGTGCTATATGAAAACTTTACACAGGTTGTCAATGCTGAACTGAAGGCTCCAAGTCTGATTAATTTATGTCCTAAAACCTATGGGAAGTTGTCCTTCTGTGGAACATAAAGATAGAAGGGCTAGGGGAAGCTCCATGCTAACACACTTACCTAACATGTGCAGAGCCCTGGGTTTGATCCCTAGCAACAAAAAATGTATGAAACATGAGGACTTTATTACCTGCATACTGGGACACATCTGCACTCTCTGCATTCATACTGCTGAATGAGCCCAAGACCACCCTGGGCTACATAGTAAATTTGAGGCCTGGGCTACAGAGCAAGACCTTGCCTCAAAATAGTAGTAATAATAACAACAATAGTACATTAAAAAAAAAAAGGCTTCCTGATTCAAATTAGAAATCTGGACTCTTTTAAGTGTATTTTCATTAAGTATGGAAATACACAAAATACATCTAGGTCAGAAAATAATGATTGCTGTCATAAATAAGATGTATAATCTATCCTTTCAAACAGTGATATTTGAAAATTAGTTATGGGACATGGGTCTGTGGGTAAAGTGTCTGCTGCACACAAGGATCTGGCTTGGGATCCCTAGCACCCAGAAAATCCAGGGGTAGTAGTACATAATTTGTTCTTTTACTCTTTATTTTTTGACTCTTTGAGGGGCCTGCCACCCAGCTCCCAAATTAATCACATGGAGGCTTAGTATTACTTATAAACACCCGGCTTTAGCTTGGCTTATCTCCAGCCAGCTTTTCTTAAATTAGCCTGTCTACCTTTTGCCTCTGGGCTTTTACCTTTCTCTATTTCTGTATATCTTTCTTTACTTCTTACTCCATGTCTGGCTGTGTAGCTGGGTGGCTGGCCACTGGTGTCCTCTCTCCTTTTCTCATGCCTCAATCCCTCTTGCCGCCCGATTTCTCTTTTTCTCCTTCTATTTATTCTCTCTGCCTGCCAGCCCTGCCTATCCTTTCTCCTGCCTTGCTATTGGCCTTTCAGTTCTTTATTAGACCAATCAGATGTTTTAGACAGGCAAAGTAACATAGCTTCACAAAGTTAAACAAAAGCAACATAAAAGAATGCAACACATCCTTGCATCGTTAAACAAATGTTCCACAGCATAAACAAATGTGACACATCTTAAAATAATATTCTATAACAAGTACATATCTATAACCCCAGCACTGGGGCTCAAAGACTCGCCGGCCCTGGAGGCTTGCTGCAGGTAATCCAGCTGAAATGTTCAGTTCTGGGTCCAATAAGAGACCCTGTTTCAAAATACAAGGTGGCAGGACTGGATTGATGGATTAGCACCTAAGAGAACTTCATGCTCTTCCAGGAAACCTCAGTTCAGTGTCCACACCCATGTTGGACAGCTCACAACTGCAATCCAGTGCCCTCTTCTAGCTTCCGGCATACATACACACACATAAATAAAAATTAAATACTTTTTTAAAAGGAGGAAAACAATAGAGGAAGACAGCTGATATTGACTTCTGGCCTCCACATTCTCACATAGGGATTGCAAACCTGCATACATACACCATAAACAGCCAGGAAGTGGTGGTGCATGCCTTTTTAATCCCAGCACTCGGGAGGCAGAGGCAGGCAGATCTCTGTGAGTTCAAGGCCAGCCTGGGATACAGAGTGAGTTCCAAGAAAGGCTCCAAAGCTACACAGAGAAACTCTCTCTCAAAAAAAAGAAAAAAATATATATATATATACATACATACATATATATACCATAAACACAACATATAATAGCATATACACCATTCACACAACAGATACATACAAGAATCAGCTATTTCAAATGGATCCCAGAGAGCTGAGTGTGATGGCACATGTCTGTAATGTCAGGGAAACAGGAGAATCAAGAGTGCAAGCTCAAGGTGTTGTAGCTCACACCTTTAATCCCAGCACTGGGAGGCAGAAGCAGGCAGATCTCTGTGAGTTCAAGGCCAACCTGGTCTACAAAGTGAGTTCCAGGACAGCCAGGGGTATTACACAGAGATACTCTATCTCAGGAAAAAGAAAGAGTGCAAGCTCATACTCAGCTACATAAGGAGTTCAAGGCCAGCCTGGGGTACGTAAGACCTTCTCTCAAAAAAAAATGATTTTTTTTGAGAAATTTTGAGTAAAATATTAGTTATTTTAATATGCAAATAACTAATACAGTACAATCTACTTTCTTTTGGTGAGGCTGCCTTATTATCCTAGCCAAAAACCTTAGACTTTGACTGAAGTATTGAGAAATTGTTCTGTTTAGTGCGTGCGTTGTTGGGGATGGAACACAGGTCCCCACATGTGACAAACAAGCACTATGGTATCAAGCTGCCCCACTGCAGCCCAAGAGTTCTTTTTGGAATGAAATTGATAAGCAGGTAAAATACAAGCTTTTAGCTGTTCCAGACCACCCATTGGGGAAAACTGTCTGAAAGCATTTCAGAAAGTGTTTCTGGTGGTGATAATAGAACATCATTACTCTATTCAGTGCCATGCAGCTAAGAGAGCCCATAAACTTACTTTCCTGTTTAAACCGATGCACTGGGTTTCTGTCACTTGTTGCCTGTGGAGTCTGGACTAGTTCAGAGGTTAGCTCCCAGACTGTTCAGTTTCTGCTGACCACAGTAGGTAGTTTGAATCCCACAAGAACTAGGTACTCCAAAGCCATGGCCAAGAGCTGAGTGTGTCGGCTAAAATCACTTAGCAGTCTGTGTATAGCTGCAGCTGACTTAGGAAGCGTCTCAAAAGACCCAAGCCTTCAACTAGAGGTCATACAAAATAATCTAGGGAGTTAATAAACAGTACACACCACCACCACCACCACCACTGCCGCCACGGCCGCCACCGCCGTACCACTAGGCAAAGATACCACATATTTTCTTTGTAGAGGAAATAACCCTGAGCAGAGTACAGTTATGAATCAGTAGCTGCCTATAATTAGGGGCTCTCCCCCCCTTCCCCACACCCCTATAACATCTGAATTAAGGTAGAGAACAATGAACTGCCCATCAGTTGGTTGAAAATTAGCCTCATCTTTTCTCATGTTTCCCATGACTCAACTCCTGAGAAGCAGGCTGCTGCAAGTCAGGAAAACACTTCTTTGGAGAATTTAATACCTAAGTGGTTGGGAGGTTCCTTCTCTCTGTCAGCATCAAAATAATTCTACCTTGGGTCTTCCACGTAAGACTCAGCATGACTCAGGCATCCACTCCAGAATACCCACCTATTGCGTAATTCCAGGCCTTGTTTCTACATACAGAGCAGTATAGGAAACATATGTGCGTGCTTTTAAATGATAATTATACTAAACAGTGCACTCACCCACCCAGATGGAGACGTGCCTGACAAGTCATTTCCAAGCTCACCTGCTCGCCTCACTCTGCAGAGAATTAGTCACCGCACTGTCTTTAATGTTGAATATTCCCTTACATTAAAAAGAAAAAGGCAGTCATTGTTGCTTGGTGAGATGGCTCCATCAATAAAGTGCTTGTCCTGCAAGCATGGGAAGTGGAGTTCCGTTCCCAGGGAGCACATAAAAAAAAAAACCAGGCGGCAGCACAAGTCTGCAACCTCCGCTGAGGAAACAGAGACATGTAGATCCCTGGACTTCACTGGCCAGCCAGCCTAACGGTATTACTGAGCTCTGTGTTCAGTAAAAGACCCTGTCTCAAAACATAAGGTGGAGAGCAATGAAGGAATGCACCTGTGTAGACCTACATGCTTATACATCCATGGACACACATACACATATGAAGTAATTACAGTGATTGTCACACATGACATCTACTCGCGACATCCCCTCTTGGCTATCACCACGCCTAGGTGAAAGATCCTAAGGAAAAACTGAACAGAGAAGATGGCCTCAACCATCTTCACAACTCACAACCTGGCATCAGCTTCCCTCAGTGCTTAGGAGAGGGCTCCTGCAGATGTAGTAGGGCCAAGACACATCAGGGAGTTCTCAGCAACAAAGAGATAGCCATGGCTTCAAGCTGGACTACAGGGTGGGCTGGAAAAAAAGGATGTCTCTCATGTGGCCTGGACTGATGAGTTGTTCTAAACCCGTCCGGGCTCAGTGGGTAAAGATAGCTTCCAAGAAAGACTGATGACCTTAGTTCAGTCCCTTGGCCCCACGTAACTCCAGAGGGCAGAACCAATCTGTAACGCTGTCTTCTGACCTCCACATGCACCTCACAGCACACCTCAC
Source organism: Peromyscus maniculatus bairdii (assembly GCF_049852395.1). Lineage (NCBI taxonomy): Eukaryota > Metazoa > Chordata > Mammalia > Rodentia > Cricetidae > Peromyscus > Peromyscus maniculatus. The sequence goes on from NC_134852.1 coordinate 86,718,112, forward strand.
AATAATTATTATAATAAAGAATACAAATTGAAATTAAGCTGAGCATGGTGGTGCAGGCTTTAATCCTAGCATTTGGGAGACAGAGACAGGTAGATCTCTGTGAACTTGAGGTCAGCTTGGTCTATAGAATGTATCTCAGGCCAATCAAAACTAGTCTAAGAGACCCCGTCTAGAAAACAAAACAAAAACAAACCCACTGTGATCTATTATGCCCTCATCCTCTATCCCGCAAGGGTAAGTGAAAATACAAAAATCTTTTTGGGTAATCTGAATGTGACCAACAGATCTAAGCAACAATGTATGAAGCAAGTACATCACTATCTGTTCCAATCAAGCCGAATTAAGAAAATAATGTGGGAGCTGAAGAGCTGGCTCAACAGTTGTGGTGGTTTGAAAGAAAATGGCCCCCAAAGGGAGTGGCAATTCCCTATTAGGAGGTATGGCCTTGTTGAAGGAAGTGTGTCACTGTGGTAGGTGGGCTTTGAGTTCTCCTATGCTCAAGCTGCTCCTAGTGTCACAGACTACTTCCTGTTGTTTGGAGGACTCTCAGCTACTTCTCCAGCACCATATCTACCTACACACTGCCATGTCCTGCCATGATGATAATGGAGTGAACTTCTGAAACTGTAAGTGAGCCACCACAATTAAATGTTTTCTCTGTAAGAGTTGCCATGGTCATGGTGTCTCTTCACAGCGATAGAAAACCTAAGGCAACAATGAAGAGCACTTGCCAGTCTTTTAGAGGACTTGAGTTTGATTCCCAGCACCTACATAGTGGCTCACAACTGTCTGAAACAATAGTCCTAAGGGAACTGATACACTCTTCTGACCTCCTCCAGCACCAGGCACGCACATGGTATACAGACATACATGCAAACAAAACACACATTCACATAAAATAATAAAATGTTTTTTTTAATTTTTAAAGAAAGGTAAAATAATATGAAATTCAAAACCCTGTCTTAAAGTTGAAAGTGAAGTAAATGGCAGTGTTGAAGTGACTGGTGACAGCCCTCAGTCTGTCCCAGGTTATACCTTGACACAACTGTGAGCACAGCTCCTTTCTGGAATCTTCTTTCCCATGCTCCAGGGACCTTCTCTCATCTTTTCTATGCAGACCTTGTTGTTGGTTGTTTTTGCTCTTTTGGGGGGCCTGCCACCCAGCTCCCAAATAAATCATACACAGAGGCTTATTCTTAATTATAAATGCCTGACCTTAGCTTGGCTTGTTTCTTGCCAATTTTTCTTAACTTTAAATTACCTCATCTACCTTCTGCTTCTGGGCCTTTATCTTTCTCTATTTCTGTATCCCTTTCTTTTTTACTCCATTGCTGGTTGTGTAGATGGGTCGATGGCTCACAATGTCCTCCTCCTTCTCTTGCTCCTAGATCTCTTCTTTCCTTCCTTGCTTTCTTGCTCTTTCTTTTTCTCCTCCTAGATTTCTCCTTCTATTTATTCTCTCTTTCTGCTAGCCCTGCCTACCCTTTCTCCTGCCACTCAGCTCTTTATTAGACCAATCAGGTGTTTTAGACAGGCAAAATAGCACAGCTTCACAGAGATAAACAAATGCAACATAAAAGAATGCAACACCAGGCAGTGGTGGCACAAGCCTTTAATCCCACCACTCAGGAAGCAGAGCCATGCCAATCTTTGTGAGTTTGAGGTCAGCCTGGTCTACACAGAGAGATCCAAAACAGGCACCAAAACTACACAGAGAAACCTTATCTTGAAAAACAAAAAACAAACAAACAAAAAGAATGCAACACATTTTTGCATCATTAAGCAAATGTTCCACAGCATAAACAAATGTAACAACACATCTTAAAATAATATTCTACAGCAAAACCTCCAAATTCTTGTGTCATGTTTTGTCTTCTTTCTTGGTCTGTTCTCTCATTTTTGGTGGAACACTTTCTACTTGACATGGTTTGAGAAAAAAAGGGGGGGATGTTGCATGAGATAGGATCTTTATAGTCTACATGCTTGAAAATATTTTTCATCCCTCAAAGTGATATGATGGCTTAGTTGTAGAGTTATGGAATGGACATAATTTTCTTCAAATTTATAGAAGTGCAGTACTTTCTTTTTACACTTAGTTTATTTTGTATGTATGTCTGCGTATTACATGGGTATGTGTGTGTGCCATTGTGCACATGTGGTCAGAAGAAGACCTCGGGGAGTCAGTTCTATTCTTCTACCATATGGGTCCCAAGAATTGAACTGGAGTCTTCAGACTTGGAGGCAAGGGCCTTTGCCCGCGGAGCCACCTCACTCCACCTAGAAACACTTCTTGCCTGCTGAGTGGCTTTGAGGCCAAAGCCGTTTTGTTCTTCATCCTGATGGTTTTCTTCCCACTTTCACTGGAAGTTGGAGGTCACATTTTTGGATCTGTGGAATGTCTGCAAGTCTGTTTTTACCAATTTTACTGTACACTAAATAGGCCTTTCCCAATCTGGCAACTCATGTCCTTCAGTTCAGAGAAATTTCTTGGATTAATGGTAATTTCTTATTCTATGACTTTTCTGTACTCTCATTCTAGAAATTCAAATAACTTGGGCATCAGATATACTGAACTTATTCTTTCTTATATTCACATCCTATTTTCCATTTCTATGTTTGCATTCTTCACTTCTAAATATTTTTCAGCATCATCCTTCCCTAGGTCTTCACTATGTAGCTCTAGTAGGCCTAGAACTCACTATGTAGACAAGGCTGCCCTAGAACTCACAGAGCTCTGCCTGCCTCTGCCTCCCAAGTACTGGGATTAAAGGCATTCACAACTAAGCCAGCTTTTGGGTTTTGTTAGTTTCCTTTATCTCAGCCTATTCTGTTAGAGATTATTCTCACATGTCTGGTACTTCTTTAAGAATCTACTCAAACCCAGGATACTGCCTTTGGGGTTTTATCCCTGTATAGGCACCATCCATGTTTAGTTAGCAAGGCAAACAATACAGAAAGAAAAAAAAAACCAACCAGCAGGGGGTGTTCCAGTGAGTTGGATCCTCTGGAACTGAAGTTCCAGGAGATTGTGAGCTGCCTGTGGGTGCTGGGAACCAGACTTTGGTCCTTAGTAAGAGCAGGAAATGCGCATAACTGCTGAGTCATTTCTCCAGCCCTGTGTCATTTAAATGGAATCTGAAGAGTATTGAAAATTTGCATCTCTGAGGAACTCTTAGTGGTACTGATGCTGCTAGTCTATGAGCATGCTCTAGAACTCACTGGAGGATTGGTGAGATAGCATGGTGGTTACATGCAAGCATCCAGAGTCCCTATCCCCAGAACCCACATAAATGCCAGATGAGAATGGCAGCCTTCCTATATTTCCAGTCTGGGAAATGTGGAGACAGAATCCCCATAGCAAGCCGGCTAACCAGATTAGCCATATCTGAGAATTCTTGGTTTGATTGAGAGACACTGACCCATTGAATAAGGCAAAAGAGCAACTGAAGATGATTCCCAAAGTCAACCTAACACACACACACACACACACACACACACACACACACACACACTCACACACACGAGAGAGAGAGAGAGAGAGAGAGAGAGAGAGAGAGAGAGAGAGAGAGAGAGAGAGAAACTTTAACGGGACTTCCCTAAGGAGCCCATAGTCGATTCTTATGCTTACTGTTCTGACTTTCATAGCAGCTAACAAGGGGTGAAATTCGCTCAAGCTCCTGAAGAATCACAGTTATGACTATTTCCTGAAGAAAGCCCCAGGTGAGTTCAGCGTTATGGGAAGGAAACAAAAATACTCTCAGCCAAGTTGCCCTTTTAGCATAGATTTTTGTTTTCTCTAAAGGCAAACAACACAGGAAAAAAAAAACCCAGCAGGGGATGCTTGGCTTTGAAGATAGAAGCCATGGTTGGTTAGGGTGGGAACAGCATGATGGCACAACACAATTGAGCTCCCTCCATTTCTCTGACAACACCTACTGAGAAGCATAATCAGGCAGTATGTCTCATTGAATTCTTACAGTGTGCTCCAATAGGATGAAACATGCAGCGTGGCTCTTGACCTCTTAATTACTGTGACGCCTCATTGAACAGTTTCTTTCTTCCCAGGAAGCATGCCGGGAAGTAAAACTCCCAAGCAAGTAGAACTGACGCCTTAAAGCACTCAGATTTGATTGATTTGAAGTACGTGTTTTGGCTAAGAGTGGGGTTTGCTCTAGCAGAGGACCCTAGTTCAGTGCCCAGAACCCTCATCGGGTAGCTCGCAACTGCCTGTCACTCCAGCTCCAGGGGATCCTAGACCATCTGCTAGACTTCTCAGGCATCTGTACTCATGCGTACACAGACACACTCACACTTTTTAAAAACATTAAATGTATGTTTTTTTTTTAACCTTTCTGAAGTTTATTGTAATTTTAAGTAGAAAAACATGAAATAAAGTTTAGATTTGGCTTGAGGCTTGTAAGTCAACATTACACATATCTACTTTTAGAATAATAATAACCCACAAGACATTAAGGGAGTCTGTGGCTATTTGTCCCACACCTACATTAAAGAGAGCATTTGTGCTCAATATTTGGGCTTTACCATCCTCTATCAATTGTCACCTGATTTCTGCTTTTATTGGTCCCACTTCAAGTTGGCTAGTTCACCTCTTCTTTGCTGTTTCTTCACTGCTACAGATTTTAAAATCCATAACTTATAAGAAATAAGCCTACCAAAGCCAAACTCATGGAGGGCCTGGCTACCCTGCCTAAAGATCAAGTGTGGGATAGGGGCTGGTCTTTCTGATTTCATATCTGACAAATTCCCAGCTGCTACTCATGATGCTGGAACAGGAACCTCAACGAGAACTGAAATAGAGTTTCCCGATGAGTCATCTCCTCAAACATGATATCCTTTTCCTTCTTCCAGACTCTCCCTTCTGCGGGGCTAGTTTGAAGTCTTCCATGTCTGCCAACACTCTGAGATGCTTGGTTCAATCCTCCCAGCTTTTTATCACTTCCTTCTATACATATTTTCATAGTCTGAAATTGCCCAAGTAATCAGTTAAGGCCATATTCTCCACCCCAACAATCAGGCCAATAATTTATTGGATGAGTAAAGAATGATTATATAACCCGGTGTGGCAGAGTATGCCTGGAATTCCAGCATCTGGGAGGCGGAAGCAGGAAGATCAGTAGTTCAGGGTCATCCTTATCTATGTACTAAGTTTGAGGCCCCGTAAGCTAGATGAGATCCTGTCTCAAAAAACCAACCAGAGCAAAACAAAAAAGATTGTATAAATACACATCAATGATCAAACACTGTCTGTAAGTCAAATATTATTTTATTTAGATAATTTTCATTTTACCTTATTTAATCTTTAAACCTTTTTTTTTTTTTTTTTTTTTTTAAATTTTGAGACAGGGTTTCTCTGTGTAGTCTCAGCTGTCCTGGAACTCGCTCTATAGCCCAGGCTGGCCTCGAACTCACAGAGATCAGCCTGCCTCTGCCTCATGTGTGCTGGGATTAAAGGCATGTGTCACCACCACCCCAACTTAACCTTTACACTTTTATAGCCATCTAGGAATAAAGAGCTCATGCATGTTCTAAGCTGGAGTAGGGGGTAAATAGACTCATTCCTTTAAGGTCATGTTTGCTAAGTGGTATAACTGGGATTCAAGTAAAGCCAAAATATATTTCATTAGACTGGCTACCGCCCCATCAAAAGCAAGATGAACAGTGAGGTGCAAGGAAAGATGGCAATCTGTGGTTTATTAAAAAAAAAAAAAAAAAAAGAAAAAGAAAAAACAAAAACAGCAATCATATTGGCACCTCCAACAGCTACATCCACACCCCTGCCAGTTCTTAGAACATTTTCAACCCACTGTCTCTAGTCTCCAGAACTAAACAATTAGAGCAAGTATAAATGACAAACCTATATGTCTTTGCTTTACTTATTTGTAAATTACATATGGTACTTTACCACTTAGAAATATCACACTAAAGGGGGTTGGAAAGATGGCTGATTGATTAAAAGCACCTGTTGCTCATTTAGAGGACAGTTCAGTTCCCAGCACCCACATGGTGGCTCACAATCCCAGTTTCAGGAGATCCAACTTCCTCTTCTGACTTCCCTAGGTACCAGGCACACTTGTGGTGTACACACATATATGCATGCAAAACACCCATACACAAATAATTTTTTTTAATCCCACTAAGGAAGCAGAAAATCTGATGGAATTTAGAAAGATGAGTAGGTAAAATTGGGAAAGATAGACTTGCAATAGAACTGAACGGCTCTTTCCTGCCTCATCCTATACCACTGGTTCATAGCCAAGGGGAATTACACACACACACACACACACACATGATCACATCTGTGCCATGTTTGTATATTTGGCTGTCACAACTTAGAAGTGCTACCAGCATTCCGTGGAAAGAGTCCATGGATGGTGCTAAACAGCCTATCATGTACAGACACCCTGCCTTGTGCACAGCGAATACTCTGCAGCCCCGAGGTCAATGGTGCTACAATAAAGAAGCCCTGGTTGAAGTCACAAGCACAAGTAAAGGAGGAATGGGGCTGAAGTTCCTGCAGATGTGGATGTGTGCCATCTCTCTGTCACACCGGGAAAAGAAAGCCAAGCGCTCAAGATCGACAAGCCTTGGCTTAGGCTCTGTTTCTGATTGCCCGCACACAAACTTCAGAGGTCAGGTCTGGCTACAGTAGCCTTTGGTTTCTTTCTGCTCAGAAGACCTGAAGAAGTATCTGCTACCTACAAATCCTGTCTCCACTGGGCTTTTGGCTGGCTTTCTCAGTTTCCCTCCCATTAGGAAAGACAAAAGACATTTGCAAGAAAAGGGAAAGAGAACTGGCCAGAGGAAGACCTGGCCAGAATCAGCCAGAAAAGCTCTTGCCCCGCCCTCGGCAGCCAGACTGGTTTTCACCGACGGCAGTGGGTGTTCCTGCAACCCTTTTGTCCTTCGTTTTAAATGACCTCATCCTCAAAGTGCAGTATCCAGAGCAGCAGAGCTGGCACCAGCTGGCTTCTCCTTAGAATTGTAGCATCTCAGCCCTCCCGACTCAAATCTCTTTATTTTACCAAGATCCCTGAGTGATACAGAGTCACGTGAATGGTTGCAAGGCTCAGTGATAGGATTTCTAAGAGGCAAGATAAAACTTCAAGTGGACAGCTGAAGACAGACGCAAAGCTAACCATGTAGCATAATACATGATTTCCCTCAGGGATGTAGTATCCTCTGTGTGTGGTAGCTTGTAATGTAGAAATGTGAAGGAATATGTAGAGAAGACAGGGGACATGTAAAGATCATGGTATGCTCTTACATGTTCCAAAGGAATTCACCTTCGCCTTTGGATACAGGAAATGTACCCAGCATCTGAAGAGCCACACAACCACATAAGAGATAGGTCTGTCTCTGTAGCCCAGGATGACCTTGAATTCATAGCAATCCTCCTGCCTCAACCTTCCACAGGCTAAGCTTACAAACATGAGCCACCACTTCAGCTTATTTTTTAAATACAGAGCAAGAATTTAATCTCCCATTAAAGGAGAAAAACTGATTTGATCAATATTTCTAAAGCAGCATTTCACAATATCAAATTTTTATAAGAAAATAAAAAGTACATATCTCACTAGCCTGGGTTGCCCTGGAACTAGCTATATAGACTAGGCTAACTTCAAACTCATAGAGATCTTCCTACACCGGCTTCCTGAGTGCTGGGATTAGAGCATATGCCACCATGCCTGGCCTTATATTCTATTTTTAAATAACTTAGGAAACAACTTATGGTGGATGAGGCAGGTTCAACTTCAGATTCATGTTGTAGAATATTAGTTAAAGATGTGTTATATTCTTTCATGCTGTGGAATATTTGTTTAATGATGCAAATGTGTGTTGCATTCTTTTATGTTATGTTTGTTTGACTCTGTGAAGTTATGTTAGTTTGTCTGTCTAAAACACCTGATTGGTCTAATAAAGAGCTGAATAGCCAATAGGTAGGCAGGAGAAAGGATGGGGGGGGTGCTGGCAGGCAGAGAGAATAAATAGAAGTGAGAAGAAGAGGAGAAAGGAGCAAGAAAAGGAGAAAGAGAGGACACCAGGGGCCAACCACACAGCCATACAACTAGCCACGGAGTAAGAAGGAAAGAAAGGTATATAGGATAGAGAAAGGTAAAAGCCCAGAGGCAAAAGGTAGATGGGATAATTTAAGTTAAGAAAAGCTAGCTAGACATAAGCTAAGCTAGAGCCAGACATTCATAAGTAAGAATAAGTCTCCATGTATTTATTTGGGAGCTGGAAGGTGGACTCCCAAAAGAGCAAAGAGTAAAACGAACCAGCTGCAAATTCACTCTCAACTCACCCAAATTAGCTTGCTTTGATTCATTCAACAAATACTGGTTTCCCTAGTTTATGCAAAGAGTTCTACAAATTGCAAGGAATGCAACCACCCATGCACCAGCCACTGCAGAAGCTTTGGAATTGTAGGCAGCCCCTGAAAACTCAGGTTAAAAAAAATGAAAGATGAACAGAATGTGTGGGGTGGGTAAGGAGGGACAGGAACTATGAATACATTTATAGATTAAGAAACTGCGTTCCTGGGATTCTGGCCAGGTCCTGATTTCTGGACCCACATTGTCCAGAACACAGGTCTAGCTTGGCTCTTACCTAAAGCCCCAGCCATGGCTCATGGTGAAAACATTGTGTTTTGTTTATTTTTTGAGGAGGAGTCCTGTTGCATAGCTGTGGGCCAAGCCTTGAACTCAAAACGTCCCCTACCCCAGCTTCCCGGTGCTGCGGTCACAGATCCGCAGCACACACGGCTCTGGTCAAGGCTTTCAGAGGACAATGACACCTCATCTTGCCAACTCCTGTTTGTGACTCAACAGCTCTAGCCTACTCAAAATGATCAAGTCCCCAGTTCCTAAGGCTCTCAGACTCCAGACAGCATGTCTAGAAATGGCCACTAGAGGCTGCCCTTGGTCCCCTCGCCCGGGATCTAGAGGCCTAGAGCATGTTTGGGGGCGGGCTTTGTTCAACCCTGAGCACTCTGTTGTGTCCTAACAGCTGCAGGGAGAAATCAACCAACAGGGAAATAAAACGGAGGTTTCTAGAAGCTGCCCCACCTACAAAAGTGTTCAAAGGCCATTGAACTTTCGAGCTCAGGGAACATTCTGAGCTGTGGGATGAGTGTCATGACAGAGGAGCAGAAGTTGCTCCTCAAATATGTCCGGAGAAATGTGAGCCAGTGAACCACAACCCAGCCCAGGGCGGGGGACCTAAGCATTTGTCTAAGGAAGGGAAATGGCCTGGCAACATTAGTGAGTCCCTCTCCCCCACACTGCTTAGGACCACGTTTTCCCTGATTTCAAAACTTGAGCTAAAATATGTTAAAAACAACTTGACCATGGAAAGCTGTTAATAGTAGCAGAGCAAGGACGCTTCTTTGATTTGATTTGTAAACAGATCATGCAATTACATTATTCAAAAACTCACTCTATATAAAAAGCTGGAGAGAATTCAGCCTTTAAGAGCATGTATTACTCTTGTAAAGGACCTGTGTTTTATACAGGGTACCCCATGGCAGCTTACAACTGTTAGCAACTCCAGTTCGAAGAGAATCTGGTGCCTTCTTCTGAATTCTTTGGGCACTGTATAACCATGGAGAACAGGCACACATGCAGGCAAAGCACCCATACACACAAATAAAAATAAATAAAAATTTTTAAGTGTAGAAAACGTACCCCACTCATGCCCTAATCTGCAACTTTCTTCATCTTCTGTCTCCACATGCGGTGGTATCCACCACCATTTCTACCTCATTGCACATTTTTAGCATTTTTTTTCTGAAATAGGGGCTAATGTACCCCAAACTGGCCTCAAACTTGCTATCCACTGAGGATGACCTTCAACATCTGATCTTCCTGCCTAAGTGCTGAGATTATAAGGCTACACCACCATTTACACACTTACCCAGCCCAGGGCTTCAGACAGAACCTCTACCAACTGAACCATATCCCCAGCCCCCTTCCAGCATCCCTTCGTGCGTGCACCAGTTAACACAATACATATTCTTTTTTTCCTCCATATCATACATACTGTTCCAGATTTTGCTCTATTCCCATGACAAAATATATCAAAGGCTTTCTGCATCGGCACACAAATGGCTTCCTCATTCTTTGCCTCTCACAGCTACACAGTGTCCCATTGTATAAAATACAGTGATTTAATTAGGAATTCTTCTATTAGTGGAAATCAGGCTGTTTCCCACCTTTTGCTTCTCTGAACAATGCTTCAGTAACTTCATACCTACATCCTTTTCACAAGCCAGAGCCAGAAGCCCACATCCAACTGACTCTAGTTTGTGTGCCCTCCACTCTCAAGCCAAAGTAAGACAAAACAGAGGCAAGCTCTGGCCAATAAATGCTCCCATTTCTGCCCTATGCCCATCTCCTATCTCCCCTCTTTCCTTACCCAATTATGAAGCCCATTCATATTGGAAACAGCCACGGGCATTCTGGACAGAGAGCTCCTTCCATTTTCTCTTTTCATGATTATCTTATTCCATTCCTTAAATACAGTGGGACTATAATAGGGTTGAACTAGAGACAAAAATCTGAAGGTGGTGTGTGTAAAATGGGATTTCTGCTACCCTTTGGGTCACATTGTTTTTTTCATGCCTTATAGAAGTTCAAAGCTTGTTCGCTGTGCTGGCTAGTTTCATGTCAACCTGACACAAGATACAGTCATCAGAAAGGAGGAAGCCTCTGTTGAGAAAATATTTCCATAAGATTGGGCTGTAGGCAAGCCTGTAGAGCATTTCCTTAATAAGTGATTGATGGGGAAGGGCCCAGCCCATTGTGGGTGGGGCCATCCCTGGACTGGTGGTCCTGGGTTCTAGAAGAAAGCAGGCTGAGCAAGCCATGAGGGGCAAGCCACTAAGCAGCACTCCTCCATGGCCTCTGCATCAACTCCTGCCTCCAGATTCCTGCCCTGTGTGAGTTCTGTCCTGACTTCCTTCAGTGATGGACTATGGAATCGTAGACCAAATAAACCCTTTCCCCTCCAACTTGCTTTTGGTCATGGTCATAACAATAATAATCCAAACTAAGACACCTACCATTGCCGACCACAGGCCTGGATTCCAGTTTAGACCTTGAAGGAAGGCTCCACTAAACTACCTGCTGCTTCAGAAGCCAGCATCTTCCATGCCTTTGGCTGTGACCTAAGGGCTGGGGAGTGAGCAGGGGCACCACTAGACATGCGGGGGTGGGGTGGGGGTGGGGGGGCAGCCTAGCTCATGAGAGAAGTACAAACCATCAGCCAGGTTTTCATTCTCATCAGCTGTGGTCACTTTGTCAACTCTTTATACTCACTTAGTCTCAGTCTTAGCACTTACCTTTCAAGGTATCTTTTTTCTTTTTTAAAAATTCCCCAACATAGGAAGCAGGATTAAGAGAATCTTAAACAAACAAACAAACAACAAAATAAAACAAACGCAAGAGAGGGCAGGTTGGTTTCAGTCATGGGATTTAGATGATGGACTGCAGGCATTCCTGGGAGACACAGGGTCCTTCTGTTGTAGAGGTATTGCTTTAACTGCATGCCAGTGACTTTTTGGGTGAATGGCATAAGACTAGGTAGGCACTCTTACCTAAAGGAGGTACAGGGACATCCCAAGTGTTTCAAATACATCGAAAGGCACAAACCCAAAGTTATCTGAGCTGTAACAGAGCTAGAGAACTCTGCCTAGGGTCTCCTTGAGAGAAGTGTGCAGTGCCAGTTGGGAACAGAGGAGGAAGAGGGCCAGCCAGTTCTTGGATTCCTTGAGGACATGGAACTAAAGCCTCGAAGACCCCGCAGGTGAGGAGTTCAACAGCGTGAGCAAAGGCCCACTTGAGGGCACTGTGACCAAAAGCTAAGTCCAATTAAACACTTGGGGTGTGGAGGCGGGTGGGTGACAGACAGCGAGGTAATAGCTCCTGAGGAACAAGGTTTAAGGGGGAAAGTTGAAACAGAATTGAATTAGATCTCGTAGTCCTTGCGTATTAGCCAATTCCTCTGATCTTACTTTAATTAGACTCTGATCTTACCTTAATAAGTTCACCCTGACCCTCTTCAACAATTTGAGGCATGGTTGAGCAGAGTGCCCAGCAAGCCTTTCTCAACTGATTCAGCCCTTCTGTCTTATCTCTGACCCATGACCGCATTCTGCTAATCACAACGGGCTTAAGCTGCCTTTTAAACTCTACCAGCCTCGCTCTGTTCTCCTAGTATTCCTGTGTCTTTCCCTCTAGTTGCTGGTTGTGAAAGGCAAGGCTGTAGCTTTCTAGAAACCCACAGGTACTGATTGATTTTTTTTGTCAACTTGACACAAATTTACACATATCTGGAAAGAGGGAATCTTCTTTGTCTCCATAAGATTGGGCTATAGGCAAGTCTGGTGCATTTTCTTAATTAGTGATTGACATGGGAGTGTCCAGCTAACCTCTGGGCCGGTGGTCCTGGGATATATAAGAAAGCAGGCTGAGCAAGTCCTGGGGAGCAAGCCAGCAGCACTCCTCCATGGCTTCTGCATCAGCTCCTGCTCCCAGCTTCCTGCCTTATGTGTCTTCCCTCAGTGATGGAGTATGACCTGAGAGTTGTATTGAGAATGAGACAGGCTGCATCTCACAGATGGAGTGGACAGTGACAATGCATGATTCACCCATGCATGCCCAAGGTCACACTGCAGAGGAGTATGAGGCTGAGAGTCAAACCCCAGCCTCTCCAAGACCGAGCCTCACCACGTACATCACGCTGAGCGTTCTCTCATTTTATTGAAATCTCACCTAGGGCCAAGTTCTTTATATACTTTCTTTGAGCTATAACAGGACTGAGCCAAGAGCTTAAGTGTCAGCCCGTCAGCATTTCAAAAACCTGCCACTTCCACATGACCCCAACACCTAGAGCTAAAATTGGACAGGAGCTGGGAGCTCAGGCATCTCTTTCCTTTCCTGGTGATTTCATAGTGTGGGGGAGGGAACCCTGAATGGGCAGAGTCCAGAATAGGAAATAAGCCCTTAGCTTGTACTCATGTATTGTTCTCCTTATATCTACAGTCATATTTAAGACATATAGAGCTCAGGGGTGCAAGGTGGAGCTCAGTAGCAGAGTCTGTGCTTAGAATATACAAGACAGAGCCAATCTCTATAACCACTCCCAGCCTCCATATATAGTCTTTCAGAAAAGTAAACCAGTTTATGGATTTTTCTTGTGCTTATTTGGAGAAATGATACAATTCAACTGCTTTGTGTATTTGTAAAAACATTTTATTAAGTATTTGGTTTTTAGGTAACTTGAAAATAGAATCTTTTTTTTTTTTTTTTTTTTTTTTTGGTTTTTCGAGACAGAGTTTCTCTGTGTAGCTTTGGAGCCTGTCCTGGATCTCGCTCTGTAGACTAGGCTGGCCTCAAACTCACAGAGATCTGCCTGCCTCTGCCTGCCTCCCAAGTGCTGGGATTAAAGGTGTGTGCCACCACTGCCTGGTGAAAACAGAATCATTTTTACTACTCCCCACCCCTGTGTGTGTGTGTGTGTGTGTGTATGTACATGTATATATGTGTGGAAGTCAGAGGCCAATTTGCAGGAGTTGTTTCTTTTCTGCCATTTAGGTCCTAGAGATCAAATGCAGGTTCTCAGACTTGGTGGCAAACACGTTCACCCACTGAACCATCTTACTGCCCTGGAATCACTTTTAGTAAACAAATGGACTGTTTAGAGGAAGGAAACTCACATTCGTTATGTGTCTATGATATGTCAAGTGCTTTAGCAGGATCATTTTGTGGAGGGGAATATTTATTTACTTTATGTCCGCTGTACAGATAAGGAAATGATGTTCAGAGCCGTTATAAGAAGAACAAGTGGCAGAACTAAGATATTTAAGTTTGGTTAGTTAGCGTGAGATTTGAATAGGTTTTGAGAACACTATCAGACGGTCAAAGAAGATAACTTTTTTCCTGTTGAGACAAGGTCCCCCTGTGTCTCCATTCTTAGGGGACAGGGTGGTATCTGAGTTAGGGTTTCTATTGCTGTGATCAAACACCATGATCAAAAGCAATTTGGGGAAGAGAGGGTTTATTTCCTTTTATTTGGGGAGGAGAGGAAGAGGCAGATTTCTGAAATGCTGACACTTACCACTTGGCTCGGTCCTGTTATAGTTCAAAGAAAGTATATAAAGAACTTGGCCCTAGGTGAGATTTCAATAAAATGAGAGAACACTCAGCATGATGTAAGTGGTAAGGCTCAGTCATGGAGAGGCTGGGGTTTAACTCTCAGCTTCACACTCCTCTGCAGTGTGACCTTGGGCATGCATGGGTGAATCATGTATTGTCACTGTCCACTCCATCTGTGAGATGCAGGCTGTCTCATTCTCAATACAACACGGTGTACTGTAGCTGAAGTTTTCCTGTGTCCCACCCAGTCTGCAGTCAATCAGACTCAAATAAACACACAGAGGCATATATTAATTTTAAACTATATGGCCTAATGGCTCAGGCTTCTCGTTAGCTAGCTCTTACATTTTAAATTAACTCATTTCTATAAATCTATACTTTACCATGTGGCTTGTGGCTTACCAGTACTTTTCATCTTGCTTCCTCTGTGCCTGGCTGGCAACTCCTGACTCAGCCCTTCCTCTTCCCAGAATTCTCCTCATCTGCTTGCCCTGCCTATACTTCCTGCCTGGCTGCTGGCCAATCAGCATTTTATTAAACCAGTGTACAAGGGCATTATCCCACAGCATTTCCCCTTTTCTGTCTAATCAAAAAGGAAGGTTTTAACTTTAACAAAGTAAAATTACACATAACAAAATGGTTATCAAGCAAGAATTATAGTTAAAATATTCAGTCTATTTGTATTTGGCAAATTTAAAGAAAATATTCTATCATCTATCCTATATTTGTGAGTCTAAGGTTTCATATATAACCTATCTCTTATCATAACCAGGGAAAATCATGATTATAGCTATCTGGTTTTTAACTACATCAAAGACCTCAGAAGGATATACTATTACCTAAGTAAATAGGAAGTGCTTTGTAAGCAGCTTCCAAAAATCTGGAAATGACAGAGACATCTGGCTGCTTGAACAGTCATCCAAAGTTCCTCTGTAATGTTGGGGCATCCATCTTCAGCCAATAGGTCTATAGTCTTTTAGTCGCTTCTTCCTGTGTTCTGTAGAATGTTTGGCAGTTTCCTCTGCAAAGCAGGAAACTGAAGGGCCATCTCACCTTGCAAAGTTCAGTGGTCACCTTCTTATATGTCCAGCATGTCCAGTTTATACATTTTGTCAAGCAGTCCAGGCAAGAACAGTTTCTTGCCCAAGTGTCTAATTCTTGCTGTGAAGAAGATAAATTCCATATGGAATGTCTTTGACACCCATCTTTCTCACTGAAGTAAATCGGTGCTGCCAGGAGTAGATGTGTCTCACTGTCCAGAAAGTATAAGTTTTTAAAACATTTTAAATGCCATATGCTGTAGGTCTTTGAAGTGTTTGAAGATTACCAACCTAGTTGAATTATATCTATGTATACCTAAGAAAACTTAACATGACTATAAGTTTGACTATCATAGAAGACTAATTATTAATCTGTATTTCTTAATTATCTGTTACAATTTAAATAAGTTACATAAACATAATACCTTAAACAAGAGTAGAAATATATATAGTATAACAAAATTAACTTTAAATTTGTATCAATAAACTAATGGCGCCCAACATGGGGCATTGATCCACATAGACCTAAGAAAGCTTAAAGTTTCTGAACACACAGAAACAGAGCCACACTAGGCTTCCTAGTCTCACAGTCTCATGCCAGCAACAGCGCAGACTCATCTCCCGAGAGCTGCCTGCAAGATGGAGCTGGCTGCCAGCCTCCATGAGCTAAGCAACATGGCTGCTGACTCTGCCCATTTCAGCTTTTCAACATGGTGGAGGTAATTCACCTCCAGCTCTGGGCCATGCTTACCATCAACTCTTGGAAGCAGGGGTCTATGCCTCCATAAAGCAGCATGTAGCCCAGAAATTTTTTTTGTTTCCTTCTGTGCTAGCAAAAGCTAAATCCACCATGCACCACACTGCATAGTTTGGAGACATCTCTGCATACTGCAGTGGGAATTGTGGACAGGGTGGGACACAGGAAAACTTTCAGCTACAGTATACTGTTCCACTGCTTCTCCATAGGGACCAATTTCTTCCACTTGGCATCTGTAGAAATATCTGGCTCAGCATAACTACAACCCTGCCTGACCAGCCAGTCACTTATTGGAAGTGCTCCTCTGCTGTGGGATGTTCTGTATGTCCTGTGGGAGCCCTTCTTGGGTTCTTTGTGGCATTACCCAGCAGGTCCACATAGAGGATGATTAGGACCATGGGCCTGAGTGCAGGTGTCTGAGATGGTCTGCACTTGGCTGTGCTGGGGGATGGTCTGCATGTCAAGTTGTTCTGATTGATCAATAAATAAAACCTGATCGGCTGTGGCTAGGCAGGAAGGATAGGCGGGACTAACAGAGAGGAGAAATAAAAGGACAGGAAGGCAGAAGGACTGACTGCAGCCGCCGCCATGACCAGCAGCATGTGAAGATGCCGGTAGGCCACCAGCCACGTGGCAAGGTATAGATTTATGGAAATGGACTAATTCAAGCTATAAGCACAGTTAGCAAGAAGCCTGCCACGGCCATACAGTTTGTAAGCAATATAAGTCTCTGTGTTTACTTGGTTGGGTCTGAGCGGCTGTGGGACTGGCGGGTGACAAAGATTTGTCCTGACAGTGGGCAAGGCAGGAAAACTCAAACTACAAATGGCGCCCAACATGTTGGCAAGAGTTTGTGCCTAAAACCTGAGAAAAAAGAATCTAAAACGGAACTAAAAACAGCTTCTTAATTGTCTCTCTCAAATGAGCAGCAGCTGTCGGTTTGAGTTACTGGCGGGTTCCTGGCATGTGCGCTTGACCTGCAGTATGGCGGGAATGAGGCCTCTGCAAATGGAACATTAAGCTGCGTGGCGGATTTAGCCTTTGCTAGTACAAAACAAAAAAAGAGGTTTCTGGGCTACACGCTGCTTGGATAAAAGTGTAGACCCACTATTTCTGAGACTTGATGGCTCCCAGAGCTGGTGGAAAACGTACCACCGCCAAGTTGGGAAATTGAAGGGGGCGGAGCCAGCAGCCACAGAGCCGTTTCAGGCTTAGAAGGCTACAGTTTAAAGCAATAAGTTCGCAATAAGACAGATTCAGATGGAACAAGACTTTAAATGCTTTACAATGTGTGTAAAAATGTACATAGGCTTGGAAGAGAGAGGAAAAGGAACATAGACAGTTATATAAAGAAATAGAAAGTTTAAAAAAATAAAGTCTTTAAAGAGAAAGTAAAAGTAATATAAAAAATAAGCCACATAAAGATGGCTATCACACAGAGAATCTGGATTATGTTCTCTTTGATATTTGTAGCTAAAGAAAAACATTTGATTGCAAAGGCTGTTGAGTTATGCCAAAATGTATATTTTAAAGGTACCTTGACTTCAAAATTTAGATGTAAGGATATGTTGCTTTGGAAAAGAGGCTCTGTTTTTGTCTCTACAGAAAGCCAGAGGCTATGGATTTGTTCCAGATTAAGATACATCAGGTTTGACCAGCCAAGACCCCCTGAAAGGTCTCCGATGACACCATGGCCCAGATGATCCAACATCCAGAATCGTTTCAAGGCAACTGGCTCAGACGATACAGTCTCACGGACTACTCCATGAACCTAAAATTTTCTTTGTATCCCCATAAGATACTGCGCCCCCCTCCAGCAGGAAGTAGTAAGAGAAGCTACGCTCAAATTCCCAAATATACCAAGCTGGCTTTAAAGATGTGTAAAAGTTAAAACCTTCCTTTTTAAAAAAAGAAAAGGGGAAGTGCTGCGGGATGTTCTGTATGTCCTGTGGGAGCCCTTCTTGGGTTCTTTGTGGCATTACCCAGCAGGTCCACATAGAGGATGATTAGGACCATGGGCCTGAGTGCAGGTGTCTGAGATGGTCTGCACTTGGCTGTGCTGGGGGATGGTCTGTATGTCAAGTTGTTCTGATTGATCAATAAATAAAACCTGATCGGCTGTGGCTAGGCAGGAAGGATAGGCGGGACTAACAGAGAGGAGAAATAAAAGGACAGGAAGGCAGAAGGACTGACTGCAGCCGCTGCCATGACCAGCAGCATGTGAAGATGCCGGTAGGCCACCAGCCACGTGGCAAGGTATAGATTTATGGAAATGGACTAATTCAAGCTATAAGCACAGTTAGCAAGAAGCCTGCCACGGCCATACAGTTTGTAAGCAATATAAGTCTCTGTGTTTACTTGGTTGGGTCTGAGCGGCTGTGGGACTGGCGGGTGACAAAGATTTGTCCTGACAGTGGGCAAGGCGGAAATCTCTAGCGACACTCCTCCCTTGACAGTTTTGGGTTTTATGGTTTTGGGCATCTGTGGTAGAATTATTTGCAGGCTCTGAATCCTGTGTCTGAGCAGGCAGAGCAGAGGGAACAGTTCTCCTAAGCTTCCACTCCATGCCATGTCATCTGGTGCCCATCCCATAAACCAGGGCAGTGTATCACCCCATCATACTTTCTCATTCAGCATCCTTTCCCTTTGAACAAAGGCAGGCTCTAATCTCCAACTGGGGCTGTCTCAGGCCCTTTGGTGCCCAGGTCTAGAACTCTGAGTCTCTTGTCTATTTCTTACCCTTCCACTTTTGCTTTCTCTTGCACTTCTTTGTGGTGAAATTTTGTTTGTGCTCTAACAAATAAAGCTTGCCTGGACATCAGAGTGCAGAGCTAGCCACTAGAGGGCAGGCAGTGGTGGCACACACCTTTAATCCTAGCACTTGGGATCTCACGCCTTTGATCCCAGTACTTGGGAGGCACACATGACTTTAATCCTAGCACTTGGGAGGAGGAAACAGGAAGTAATATGGCTGAGAGAAAGTGATAAGGCCGGGTAGAGACAGGAGCTCAGCCCTTTCAGTCTGAGGATTCCTAGAGGGAAGAAGTCTTTGTAGTGGCTGGCTGCTCTGCTTCTCTGATCTTTCAACTTTCACTCTGATATCTGACTCTGGATTTTTATAATTAAAACCAATTAGAACTCATGCTACACTTTCTGGGGCATTCTCTTCTTTTTTCAGTGACTTTTTGGAGTCTTCTTTTGCTTTTGTGTGGTTCCTTTGCTGTATCTCAGTGACCAAGGTTAGCAACTCCAGTATTCTCTCCATTGTACATTACTCATCTAGTTGCCATGCCAGGGAGAAATCCCAGGGACTGCTCTGTGCTAGGCAAGGGCTTGCCCACTGATCCATACCCACAGCCCACACAGGTTATTTTTATTCCATCATCTCATCTCTCAAACTAACATAAAAAAATGCCTTCAAAATACCTCATAACCATCATCAGTTGAAGGCCTTAAGATTCAGAAATACTAAACAAGTAGATCAGCAACAGTATTTGTATTCAATGCACACTGGCACACAAACAAAGCAATTATGTATTTCAGTATTAAATTTTCAATAAAATCACACATCAAATTAAGGCAACAGGCAAAAAAAAAAAAAGTAACTGACTACAGGGCATGGTGGCAAACACCTATAATCCCAGTACTCAAGGAGCTGAGGCAGGAGGATCTCAAGTTTGAGGACAGCCTGGACTTTATAGTAAGGATTTTGACTCAAAACAAAACTCAAACAGAAATGATGGTGGTACACTCCTATAGTCTTAGCACTTGGGGAAGGTAAGGCAGGAGGATTGCTGAAAGTTCAAGTCCGACTGGAATATATAGTGAGTTCAAGGCTAGCCTGGGCCACATAGAAAGACCTTCAAAATAAAACAAAACTTGGCCAGATGTGATGGCCCAGCATTCAGGAGACAAAGGCAGGAGGATCCCTATGAGTTCCAGGCCAGCTTGGTCTACAGAGTGAGTTCCAGACAAGCCAGCCAGGAAGTGAGACCCTGTCTCAGAAACAACAACAAAAACAAATAACAACAAAAAAAAAACACAATGTGCCGGGCGGTGGTGGCGCACGCCTTTAATCCCAGCACTCGGGAGGCAGAGCCAGGCGGATCTCTGTGAGTTCGAGGCCAGCCTGGGCTACCAAGTGAGCTCCAGAAAAGGCGCAAAGCTACACAGAGAAACCCTGTCTCGAAAAACCAAAAAAAAAAAAAAAAAAAAAAAAAAACCACAATGCATACAACATGTAAATACTCATGGCACACGCTCTCACCATGATGTACTGCACCATTCCAGACCCAAAAGCAAGTAGACTGAAACAGGTGGCTATGAGCCAGAACAAACCTCCTCTCTTTCTCTAGTTGATTTACTGTGGCTATGTCTAGGAACGGGAAGCTGGCTAGCTCATTCTATCAACGAATGTTTAAACACAGAGAGGTTGACTGACCAAGTTGACACAGTTAGTGAGGGGGTGGGAATCTGCAAAAGAGGAGGGAGGGATGTAGAAATTAAAGTAAGGGAAACTTGGGGCGGAACCTTGGCCCAGTTACCCACTAGCTCTGTGATCTTTTGGAAGTTATTTCAATTCCCTGAATCACTTTTGCCTCCGTGGAAAAAACAGGTTGTGTCTACAACATAGTGTGCTGTAAGACATAGTTGAATCTTGGACCTTTGGGTTTCCAGTAATTGAAGAACTAGTGACTTGGACTAATCCTCCTGCTGAAAACATAAGCATTGACTAATTCTTCCTTCCTTTCCATTCTTCCCTCTCCTTCCTTCCTTCCTTCCTTCCTTCCTTCCTTCCTTCCTTCCTTCCTTCCTTCCTTTTTTCATTTATTTATATTTCCCCCATCTCTCTCTCTCTCTTTCTCTCTCTCTCTCCTTCTCTCCCAAGGATGACTCTCACACATTGTGGAACATAAGGTGACCTTGAACTTTTGAACCAGCTTCCACTTCCCCTCTATGGTGATTACAGGAATGCATCACTGTAAGAAATGTTTTTTGTTACTGTTGTTGTTTGTTTGTTTGTTTTTCTATCAAAGGTAGTTTGTCCACCAAGTTTCAATATTACATAAATCTCTCCTACCTTGTAAAACCTATGTGCAAATGTATCCTGCCTACCTCCACATCCAGAGTTCTGGGTTTACCACTCAAACCTAGGGCTTTGTGCATGCTAGGCATGCATTCTACCAGCCGCTCTATATCACCACACTCTCAAGCTAGATAGTTACTACAACAGGGATACAACTCGGAGACAAAGTGGGGAAACAGGTACGGTAAACACATTGACGAACAACAAAGGGAGACATTTGTGCACCATGTTTTGGTCACATTAAAATATTCCTATTTCTTCATTCAAACACCCATGCAACTTCTAGTCTTTCAACTAGCTGCTTCTTCCATGGCAAGCATCACCATTGTTAACCACGAGATCCTGAGGTCAGATGGCCCAGGTTTAAATCTTGACTCTTCCATTCCATCCTTCTGGTTGTTTTCCTCATCTGAAGAAGAAGAATCAGCATGATATCTTCTTATGACTTATTCTGAAGATCAGATGAATAAATGCACAAATAATGCTCAATGCAACAGCTGGCTAGTAAGAAAGCACTATGTAGGCTGGGTATGGTAGCACATCCCTTTAATCCCAGCACTCATTGGAGGCAGCTGGATGGATCTCTGTGCGTTTGATACCAGCCTGGTTTACATAGTTCCAAGTGAACTACATAGAGAGACCCTGTCTCAAAAAACAAAGTCACTATATGATGATGGGGTGGTGCAAATGATTCTCTGAAATGCTATAAGACCTCTCCTCATTTGTCAAGTTGTAGTAATCCTGTATACAAGGTAGGTAAAATGTTACCTACCCCTTAACTCTTCTTTGCTTCTATGCACTAAAACACTTCACATATGTGTCTCTCCTGGAGCACTTAGCAAAACGGCTCTTAACTTAAGGGTCTCGACCCCTTTAGGGGTCCCATACCAGGTAATATCAATATCCTGCATGTCAGATATTTGCATTATGATTCATAACAGTAGCGAAATGACAGTTATGAAGTAGCAATGAAATAATTGAATGGTTGGAGGTCACCACAGCATGAGGAACTGTGTTAAAGGGTGGCAGTGTTAGGAAGGTTGAGAACCACTACCTTAGCACAATATGTTGCAATAACACATTGACATTTTTATTTCCTCTATAGAACTATACACCTGTTCATAAATCCTTTTTACTGTGAAAGCATGAGTTGCTAGAACTTGACACAAAGGAGATGCTTAGCATTACTTGGCAAAGGAGTATATTGATTTCGCTTGCCTCGGAATGGAAAGATTTCTTGTACAATAACATTTCTTTTGAGGCTCCTGCCCTCTATTTTGTGCTGATATTAAGACAAAACCATAAAGAGTTGTCGTATCACTTGAATTGTCACTATGAAATAGAAATTTCTTAGTAACTACCCAGTACCTTATCTGCCTGATTTGGTTCTGCATGAGCCACAGAGTGTCTGGAAAATGACTAAACCACCATAAAAATGATATTGGCAAACATATGGAGCTAATGAATCATAAGATAAGTGACCAAGAAAAATTCTTCCTGCTTGTGTAGGAATGTGGATTTGAATTGACTTCCTGGTTCTGTGGTATTAATGGGAAGAATACTGACCTTGGGGTCAGAAGATTGGAATTTAGAGCTTAGATTCACTCATTATTTGTTAAGTGACTACACAAAACTTAGCCTTCCTAGACTTCACTTTCCTTGCTTGTAAGTTGGTTTTCGCTGTACGTACCATACCGTGTTTGCTGTGAGGTCAGTATGTTGAAGCAACTATCAATGGTTGAATGTTTTGAAATTATAAAGGTGGTTGACTAAGCTAGGTCCCAGGGTATGGGACACAGAAGCAAGGGGACCAGGAATTATAGGAGACCCTTTTCAGAAAATAAACAATAAGAATACTTGACTGTAGTTGCCTATGCTAGAAAAGGTCTGGTTCTCACCACTCAGTGGACAGCCTGGGCTTCCCATATTACCGAATCAGGTACTTTCCCTAGGAACAAAGTGATAGAGTATTTGTCTTCCAGGTGCAAGGCCCTGTGTTTGATTCCCTGCACTAAAACAAGCAAAACAACTCCCCTTCCCCCAAAGGATAGGCCTCTTGCAATTTGAACAACATCTCCAGTTTGAAAGTTTGGCAAGTGTTTGAGCTCAATTCCAGAGAAAATAACCCTGGAGGGGTTTGTTTGGGGAGCACGTAGGAGGGCTCATGCTTTCCCCATGACTGGACATGCTCTGACACATTCATCCACAGCAACAAGTGGAGAGAGGCGTGGGATGCCCCAGCTGAGGCCTGGGAACATCGAGAAGACTCTCTAGAATGACATGGATCTGAACATCAGCTCTGAAACACCTAGGCTAGGAAGTAAAAACTATTTCACCTCGTAGGAGACCCATGTCAGGCCAAGAGAGTCAGGGCATCAGGGGACTCTGGTGGTAACACATCTAAATCATTCAAGAGCAGACTCTGGCTTTAGAGATTCATTTGCTCATCCTAATTATTTATCTAGTCCTCCCCATTTTGAAAGCCAAAGCCAGTTCATCACACGATGAAGCCATTCTACTGTGGTACTGCTTTGTCGATGAAAACCATATTATTTCCCTAGTTGTATATTCATGGAGTTAAAGGACACTAGAATGTAATATTTATACAGTATCAGTAGGAATCCACAGAAGCTGAGACCCAAAGAGAAGTGGCACACCCTGGGAAGTAGTGAGTGGGACCACAGGCCAGGTGTCTTCACTCCCAGTATTTAAAAAAAAAAAAAAAAAAAAAAAAAGCCAGCTTCTCATCCTCCATCCTCCCAGACCAGTGAACCTGGAGATGTCAGATGTTTCCATTGATCAGCTGTGATCCAAAGAGAGGGTGGAGCTGGGTCAGAGAGAAATTTGGTAAGTAAACAACTTAGCCAGCTGCAAGGCAATTCAAGCCTCCTACTAAGATAGACGGTATGAGCGTCATCATCTGTCCAAAGGAGGCCCAGGGTGTCAGCACACTTACTGGAGTTGCAGCAAGACCAAATAGGTTTGCCCAACCAGTTCTCTTTCTCATTAGTCTCCCCAATGCGGGCTGGGGATTGAACCCACGGCGTTGGGCATGCTAGACAAGCACTCTACCAACTGAGCCGCCACAGCTCCAGCCCAGAAGCCAACATCTTAATGACAAGGTTCTAGATCAGTGGTTCTCAACCTGTGGGTCGTGACTCCTTCAGAAGTATCTATCAGATATTTACCATATGATTCATAACAGTAGCAATATTACAGTTATGAAGTAGCAACAGAATAATTTTATGGTTGGTGGTCACCACAATTTGAGGAACTGTATTAAAGGGTCACAGTATTAGGAAGGCTGAGAACCACTGCTCTAAATCCTATTTAACAGGTGTCAGGCATCACATTTTATCCTTACAACTCTCTGAGTTATATAACACTAATAATTTACAATGAGGAAACTGAGGCAAGAGGCTCAATGATAGTCTTTCCATCACAGGTTTAGTAAGTGGTAGGGGAATGTGGAATTTGGTCCATCATTTGAAAACTACATATTGAAAGTGACTGAGTATGGTGTAGTTTATACTTACCAACTATCTGCATGTATGTAAACAAATGGTCCATTTCTAAGCAATGCCTTGAAAAAAGTAACTGTATTTTGAACATTCGAAAAAAGAAAGAAAAAGTTCACATACATACACATCCAGACAGACCTGTTTCACTGGTGCATCCATATTCACACGTAACCAGCAGATAAAAGGAAGACAACATCCATTAAATCATGACAAAATCACATGTGGATTGTTAAATTCCAGTCCAGTCTGCCCTTTGTGCTCTGGAGAAAATTTGTCTCAATGTCACTAAACTTCAAACTAGTTTAAGGTAATAATAAGCCCTAGTTTAAGGTAATATAATAAGTCCTGTTTAGTCAGTGATTGCGTACCAGGCAACTATGCTAACCTTTTAAATTAATTATCTCCCAGCAATTACAGGAGAGAATTACCATTATTAGCATCGTCCCTAGTTGGCTGGGTACTTTGCACATGACCAGTGAGGAACAGAGCCACACTCTTAACCATCATGCTGTGATGTCACCCAGCTATGAAGATGACACTTAGAAGTTTAGGAAAATGAAGCTGGAGAACAGAACCTGCAGCACTCCCCACCTTGGTTGAGGAGGCAGCCAATCCAAGCCGCACTGTGTAGTGGCGCCACTTTGTGCTGAGATGGAGCACTGGATAGAATTCTGGGTCTGGTCATTTTATCACTAAGAATTTCCAGCCGAGCGGTGGTGGCGCATGCCTTTAATATCAGTACTCGAGAAGCAGAGGCAGGTGGATCTCTGTGAGTCTGAGGCCAGCCTGGTCTACAGAGCTAATTCCAGGATAACCTGGGCTGTTACACAGAGAAACCTTGTCTCAGGGGGAAAAAAAGAATTTCCAGGAAGTTCAGACTCACAGAAACCAATGATTATAGGAATAGTGTCTGTCTTGTGGGTAGGTGAGAGTTTTAACTCTTTTTTTCCAATAAGCCAGTTTGGGTAGATGGCTAGCATTTGTTTATGTTTCCAAGGCTAGTAACAGGTACTAACACCAACTTAAGACTGACCTCATTCAATTGCCCAACAGCCCCCTTCCTTGTTATCTCATTACCTGAGCACAATGCCTTCCTGGTGTGCAGATAGTTAATGAGGTCACCATCCCACACAGGAGAGCTTTTATTCCAGGGTTGGGCTTCTGTGGGGCCTCTTCTCCCTGCTTTAGAAGCCTTTCGGACTCTGGCCACCTCCTGTCACTCCTTCCCATCCTTTGGCTGTTGGTGAACAGGCCATTGTTCTGTGGATACTTTAAAGGGCCTCTTTTTGCACATTTTTATTTCTTCTAATTAGGTCAGAAGCTTCTCAGGGACAAAGATTCTTTTACTTATTTGACATCTCCCCTACAAGGCATAGCATTCTCTTTGTGTTCAATAGGTTGTCAGCAGGGCTTTGTTGACTGACTTATTTTCTCTACCTAACCTCCAACATGGTGGGGGCAGCCCCTACCTCTACCCTCCCACCCTGCAAAATTAAACAAGCAGAAAGGGTGATGGATGAGCGATGGTCTGGATGTCCCTGGCTTCAGAAAAATGAATAATTCTCTCTAGCCATTTTAAGGGGAATTCTTAATTGCCAATCACATTTTACCTACACATTAATGGCTTTTTTGTTTTGTTCTGTTCATTGTTGAGGCAGCATCTCATTTACCCTAAACCCAGGACAACCTATAGACCATGCTAGCCCATGTTAGAATGCACAATAATCCTTCTACTTCCAGCCTCCCAAGTGTTCACGTTACAGGCATCACATCAACCACCATGAGAACATTATTTTTTTTTTTTTAAGACAGGATTTCCTGTAGCCCGGAATGGTCTTGAACTCCTAATCTTTCTGTGTATGGTGTTGCATGCTTGTTGCAACACCATACCCAGCTATAGTGACTTTGTTTTGTTTTGCTTGAGACAGGGTCTCATTATATATTTGGTGGCATGAAGCTTGCTCTGTAGACCAGGCTAGCCTCGAACTCACAGAGATATGCCTGCCTCTCTCTCCTGAGTTCTGAAGTTAAAGCTGTGTACTGCCATGACCTGGTAGCTGTGTTAACTTGTGTAAACAAAGACTCAGTGAACCTTACCAAGTGATAGGTTTTTTATGAACATCACTATTTCATTTAATCCTCACAATAATAACAACTGTTGTTTTTAACCACTGTGGAGTTTGATTGTCTGGGATAGGAAGGAATTTTCCCAATGCTTTCTGAGATTCCAGGCCAGTCTAATTCCAAAGCCTAGGATTCTCTACTCAACTACATGTCCCCAGGCTCTGTCTCATGGTTTTCTTGCCCATCCCTTTTATTCCTTTCTGTTTGACTGTCTTACCTATAAATTGCGTAACACAGACTCCAGGGAAGTCTGACTATAGCTTTGAGAAGGGAGCAGGATGTGGAAAAAAAAATAGCAACAAAGGGGAAGAGCACCGTTTGCTGATCCCCTGTGGTAAACTGGGCTGTTACTAGCCCCTTCATGGTTCTTGTTTTGTGTTTTGAGGCAGAGCCTCATGTAGCCAGGCTGGATTCAGCTGGCTATATAGCTGAAGACCCTGGGTCTTAACTTGCTGCCTTTCTTCAGAAGTCCAGAAATTACAAGTGTGCCAGACCGCACCCGGTTTATTGACTCAGCTTACAGTCCTCGGTATGCAAATGAGAAAACTGAAGTCCAAGAAGTCACATGACTTGTTCTAGGTCCCACAACCCTTAAGTCATGAAATCGCAGTCTCTCCCCAGAACTAACAACGAAGCAGAGCAGAGCTTCCTAGAAAATAGGAGATTAAATAAAATGCACACTTCAGGATTTGGATGCTGTCTTTACAGTGTTCTAGTGTCTTGTGGGAACCAGGTTAGTCTGAGTGCAGGACTCTGAACTTCTGACCCGAAGAATGTCAGATACTCTCTGATGTGGTCCACAGAAGCCCAAGGAGGACGCACAAGAGGTCACAGGTCAAAGCCACGCATCCAGCCAATCTCATGGTCCTGAGAACTTTTAGAGATGCTGCTGCTCACACATCCTTCGTGGTGACAGGAGAGCCCAGGAACCACAAGTTGCACTGAATGACCTTGAACTCTCAGCAGACCATGACCTAGGGAGAAATCTAGCTGGAACCAGCCTTGCGTTATGGAGCACCAATATTGGGCGGACAAGATACAAGGAACTATTTTTAGATCCGGAGGATACTCTATTTCTCTCCTCAGCAGTCATTCTCTTGCTTCTGGGAATACCCCACTTATCGTCAGATCCCTATCCTGTGCTGTTGGTCAATTGACTCGCTTAGCAGGTGACTCAGTCCAGCCAATCACAGCCATATACTCCCCATCACCATCTCTATCTCCTGTAAATCATAAGGACAGATTATAATTATTACTACTACTATTGGCCTGTGTCTTTTTAAAATATGTGTGTGTTCGTGTGCATGCAAGCATGTGTGTAGAGGTCAGGTGACAATTTTAGGTGTCACTTCTGTGAGAAACAAAGAATAATCTCGGAGTCCCACAAAGGAACACAAAAAACAATGCAAAAGGAGCTTGCCCAGTCAATTCTTTTTGTGGAAAGAGTACTTCTAGCCCTAAACGGATCCAGCAGGCACTCGTGGACAAGACAGTCTTTTCTCCCTGACAGAGGGGTAAGTGCATCTTGTCCCTTTGGTGGGAGCTCACCTTCATAATCTGACTCCATTGACCTATTGACGCAAACAAAGAAAGAGGTTCAGAAAACAGGAGTTGTTGCCTTTGATAGATAAAACCTTGGATAGAAAAAACAACAACAAAAAAGAAAACACAACAACAAAACTTTTCTCACAGTTCTCCCCTTCTGTTTTGTTTTTTGAGGCAGGGTCTCTCCTTGTCCTGCTTCTTTGCACACTCCTGGGTAGCTTCCAGGTGAATGTTGTGTCTTAGCTTCCCATCTTTCTAGGATCCCTGGGATTGTAGCTAGGATGACTGAACCTGGCTTGCTTTTTTCTTCCTTCCTTCCTTCCTTCCTTCCTTCCTTCCTTCCTTCCTTCCTTCCTTCCTTCCTTCCTTTTTCTTTTCTTTTCTTTTTCTTTTTCTTTTTTCTTTTCTTTTTTTTTTTTTTGGCAAGGTCTTACTATGTACCCTTGGCTAGCCTGGAACTTACTATTGTAGACCAGGCTGGCCTAGAACTCATAGATATCCACCTGCCTCTGCCTTCTGGGTGTTGGAATTAAAGTTATGTGCCACCATGCGTGGTTTACATCTCTTTATTTTTATTTTTCTCTGTGTTCTGTAGATAGAGCTCAAGTGATCAGACTTGCACAGCAGGAGCTCTTGCCCACTGAGCCACCTCACTGGCCTTGTGTTAGTCTGTTCTATTCACTGCTGTTGCCCCGACAGAGCTTGGCCTATGGTAATGATTCAGTGTATGTTGTTTCAGTGAGAGAGGGAACATTTGGAAAAGCAATGGACCTCACAGCCTTTTCATCCAGACTTAGGTTCAGACCTGTACCCTCACAGCTGCTAATTCCTTTTCCTTTGGTTTTCCAGTTTTGGGGTGTGCATTTTGCTTGCTTGCTCATTTGTTTTGAAACAGGGTCTCACTCGGTAGCCCAGGTTGTTCTAGAACTCACTGTATAGTTGAGGCTAGCCTGTGACCCTCGATGATTCTCCTGCCTCAGCTTCCTAAGTGCTGGGATCACAATCATGAACCACTGTACTCATCCTCAACTACTAATTTCTTGATGTTGTACAAATCACTTAATATTATTGAGATTCAGTTCCTTACCCCAAAACGGGACATTAAAAAAATCTGTTCCTGGTGTTATGAGGTTATGTCATACAGCATTTGCCTGCCACATTGCAGGCTCTGGTTACACACATGGGATGAGGAATGAACTTGTTAAACTGCTACTTCTTGCTCATCTTTTGGGGATCCACGATGGCTAAAGGACAAGCAATGGTATATATTTGGCTCAATATGAGAATCAATATTTTTACCTAGTGTTAACATGCTCACTTAGTTTTTACAATGGCTCATTCAAGAAAAAAATATTTTTCTGGTCCAGAATGTTGGTGGAACACATCTGATAAATTTCTGAAAAATGAAGAATGCTAACATGACTTATGTTGCCATTTGTTGTGAGCTGAATGCTATGATGGACTGGAAGCTGTGTTCTGCAAGATTTATATGTTGATGGACAAGCCCTCATGTGATACTATCTGAAGATGGCAGGTACCTCAGTGTTCTTATAAACACCGATTGCTCTTTCTTCCCCTTCCCATCCCCTGTTCCGCCCTCACTTCCTCCATGTCCTGCTCTGCCATGTTAGAACAAAGCAAGAAGACCATCATCTATCTGTAAATCAGGAAAAGACCCTTCACAAAAACCTGACTATACTGCCTCTCTGCTCTTAGGCCTCCAACCTGTAGAATTATGAGAAAATTAATTTCTGTTGCTAAGCCAACCATATATGGAATTTTGCTATGGAAGACTGAGCTGATTAAGACCCCTGGGCATGCTCCCTTTTTCAAAGGACACATAATAAATTTGAAGCTTCATATCATCAAGTGGTGAAGTAAGAATAAAAGTACCAAGACAGAAAGAAAAGTACACTTCTGTATAGAAAGTGTAGACGACTAGGAAGAGTCAACACTACATAAAGGATGCCAAGTTCCAGACTTGGCTGTGAGTTGAACTATGAGCGTCTAGTTCTCCAAAAGAAAAGATAGGAAGAGAGGGGGAGAGGAGGGAGAAGTCAGCAAAGAATACCCTGATTGGCTTGCTGGCTAGGGAGTTAAGAAACGCCTAGAGTTCAAAGGTAGCATTAGTTATTTAACATTATGTAAGGTGTGACTACCTGACTCCTTCATTATATGATTGATGCTTTAACAGATAGGCCCCAGTGAATAGGTTCAAATTAGTATGTTGAGCCTTCACAGTACTCATTGAGCTGCCACCGTGTGCTCATCACAGCTAATGAAATGTCTGGGTTTCCCTTTCAAGCTGGTGGCAACTTGCTCGCATAGACTCTGTATCTCAGTCTTGTGAGCACAGCTGTGATTTAAAGGAAATGTCTTCTCACCACGGGGCCCTCCAGATGTTCTGCTGGGTACTCAAGGCTCTTATCTGTGCTCACCACTGCTCCTCTCTCATGTGATGGGTACAAAGGGCTGGAGAGAGGGAAACTTGCCCAAAGGCTCCTGACCAACAAGGAAAATGACCGAGACCCACGAGTCCTACTGTTCTCTTTCCATTAGAATCTCACACATTTTAATCATTCTTGTCATTCTTTCTTTATCTTATTCTCATCATCTGGATTATTGTTTAATATTTTTCAGTAAACTTACTCGCTGTAGTTTTTTTGGTTTTTTGTTTGTTTGTTTGTTTGTTTGTTTTTAGTTCTAGGTATCAAGCCAGGGTCTCACATGTGCTAGGCAAGTGCTCTGCCACTGAGTGATCTCTCCAGCTCTCACTTTGGTTTTGGTTTTAATAAATTTATATTTTAGGTAAGTAATATCATAAAATTATGGATCTGGTGTACTTATTAGATGTATCTGGTTTTTTAATTTTTTTAGATTATTTTTAATGTGTATGAGTGTTGGCCTGCATGTATATGTCTGTGCCCCATGTGTGTGCTGGAGACTGTGGAGGTCAGAAGAGGGCATCAGATCTCTTGGAATTGGTTGTGAGCCTCCATGTGGGTGCTTGGAACCAAACCCCTGTACTCTACAAGAACAGTAGCATTTTAAAAAATTATTTTATGTTTTGTCTGTGAGTGTTTTACCTACATATATGTATGTGCGCCATGCATGTGCATGGTGCTCACAAGGTCAGAAATGTCAGATCCCCTGGAATTGGAGTTACAAAAAATTGTGAAGCACATGGGTGCTGGGAACTAAACCTGGGTACTCTGCAAGAGCAACAGGTGTTCTTCACTGCCGAGCCATCTCTTCAGCCCAAGGTGTTCTATTAACTATCTACAAAACAATTCTGGAGCTATTAATTTTCATTGCAGATTTCTTTTTGAAATTTACTTTATTTATTATTGTCATAGTGTGTACAATATGTGTGCTCGAGCATGCATTTGCCACGGTACACATGTGGAGGTCAGAGGACAACTTTGCGGAGTCTGTTCTTTCTTCTCACCTTTACATAGGTGCCGGGGAGGATCGGTTCAAGTTTGGGCCAACCTGGACTACATAGTATTCCAGGCCAGCTAGAGCTACACAGTGAGACTCTGCCTCCACACAGCAGTAACAAAAATGTAAAAACTCCGAAATATTTCAACTACCCATGATGCTATCTCACAGGTGATGTAATGAGATTTGCAATGGGGTCTGCAGTGAAGAAAGCCAGTCATTTAGAGATACACGGTTTTAACCTTCTGTTCAAAACAGACATTTGTTTTATTTTTCTTCACATTTATTTATTTATTTTGTGTAGGAGAAGGGAACATGTGCTACAGCACAGGGTTGGAGGTCAGAGGGCAACTTGCTAGAATCACTTCTCGACTTCTACCATGTGGATGCTGGTGCTGCACTCAGGCCATCATGCTTAGCAGCAAGTGACTACCTGCTGAGCCCTCTCCCCGGCTATAACGCAGACATTTCTCAATAGTTATATTTCAGATAATATTATGAATGCCAATTGGAAAAAAAGTCCTTTGTATTTTATTAATAATAAAGATCAGATGAATACTAAATTAACCATGACAAAACAACAGTAATAAGATTAATGATGTCTTTATACACTGTCAGTTGCCTGGGGACCCCAAATCCCTTAGATTGAATAGAATTAAAAGTAGGAGGGCATTTGCTGAGTTGAGTTTATCCTTACATACCAGTACAGTACTCATCATGGTTTTTTACTGATGTGTGTGTGTGTGTGTGTGTGTGTGTGTGTGTGTGTGTGTGTGTGTGCATGCACATGTTCATGTTTATGTCCATACACAAATATACATGGTGTGTACCTACAGAGGACAGCCTTGGGTTTCATTCCTTAGGTGCCATCCACGTTTTCTCTGAGACAAGCTCTCCTATGAGCCTAGAACTTCCCTAGTAGGCTGGGCTGACTGGCCAGCGAGCCCCCAGATTCACCTGTCTCCTCTTCTCCAGTGTTGGGATTATAAACTTGCCACCACAGCCAGCTTTTTTAAATGGGTTCTGGGAATCAAACTTAAATCCTTAGACTTATGGCACTAGCACTTTGCCAGTTGAGGTATCCCCCTAGCTCCCCAACCCCTGAGTCATTCTTTCTTTCTTTTTAAAATATAACCGCAAGTTGTTATTGTCTTCTTAGCACAACGGGCTTGGAACTGGACCACTAGGCCCTTTCTCTTCTCATCACTTCCCAATTCAAAATGCTCCCCTCTCTTCAGAGCCACCAATCCTTTAGATGTGAGGTTGAGCTCAGCATGTTCAAACCTCAGCACAACCTTGGGGATGTCAGCCCTTTTGAAAGCAATCCACTTAGTCTGCATGCTGTAGCCACCTGTTTCCTGTCATAATGTCGCTTTCCCTAGGCATATAGAGAATCCGTGTTCTTCTTGTACTGGGTAGCTTTGTGGGGCCTGTGCCTGCCACATTTCAGCCCTGTGGGATTTAAGAACACTCACTAGGGGATAGTGCTGTCCCTGCAGGGCCAAAGATGGAGCTGGATGCTAGCCGGTCCCAGCATCTTACCATGTTTGTCCTGACCACTTTCACAAGTAGGTTTGAACAGTGCTCTTGAGAGAGAGAGATTTTATTAAAAAGTATGTTTTTAATGGACATGGAATTACATCACTTCCCCCCTCCCTTTTCTCCCTTCATCCTCTCCTAGCTGTCCTCCCTCAAACCCTTCTCATGCCTACCCCGCTCTCAAGTTGATAACCTCTTTTCCTTTAATTATCGTTGTTCTGTACATATATAGCTATATGTTAAATACAACCTGCTGAGTCCATTTTTGTTCTTTGTTTGTTCGTACATGGTTTCAAGGCTGACCACTCTGGATTGGACAATCAATGAGGGGTTTCATCCTTGGGAGAGACTAGTTCTCCTTCGTTCATGAGTCGTTGGGTACCTGTAGCTCTTTGTCTAGGGACAAGACCCCAAGAAAATTTCCCCCTTCCACGTGAACATGCCCACTGATGCTGCCATTGTTCAGGGCTTGTTCATGCAGTCATTTCTAGGAGAGAATGTCTCATGGCTGACTTCCTGGTCCTCTGGCTCTTACAATCTCTCTGCCTCCTCTTCTTTGATGTTCCCTGAGCCATAGATGCAGGAGCTCTGATATAGACATGTCCCGTGGGGCTGGGCTCCCCACTATCTGATGATCTCTGTGTTGCATCCACTTGTGGTTTTCTGTGAAGCTCTCCATTTGCCGTAAAGAGAGGCTTCTTTGATGAGGTAGCTACACGGACCCAGAAAAGGCGGCTGACACACAAAGAGGGAGAGAAATCTCAGCTAGGCAAGAGAGAGAACAACCTCCTTAGGTCTTCAAGCAAAGAAGACATTATTTGCTCATTTCACTAGCACCCATTTGTCCTGAGTATTGTTCTGAATTTAAAGACAATCTCATGGTGGTACATGAGTTTAATCCCAGCACTTGGGAGGTGGAGCTGGGGGCGGGGGTCTCTGTTGAATTCTAAGCTAGCCTGATCTACAAAGTGAGCTTCCAGGCCAGCCAGGGCTATACATAAAATAAAATAAAATAAAATAAAATAAAATAAAATAAAATAAAATAAAATAAAATAAAATAAAATAAAATAAAATAAAATAAAGACAATCTCATGAGATGCAGTGCTCACCCTCAGCAGCTTATAGTCTAGTTGGGTGAGACCAACGCATAATACAAAGAGTGATACTGTTCTATTCTGTAAGAATGATGGGAGCCTAATGGAAGGAAAATGCAATCTTGCCCAAGAGAGTCAAGAACTGATTGCCAGAGGAGTGAAAGGGTCAGAAGCCAGATTTTTGAAAGGATGAAATAGAGCCAGTAATGAGGTAATTCCAGGCCAAAGGACCTAGTCATTGAAATATCTTGGATGCAGGGTTCAGTGGAATACTGACACTGATTATTGAGGGTAGGCAGTGTATTAAAACAGTTATAAACACCATGATCAGACAGACAGTGTGGCAGGGACTCTGAGTAGAGTTCAGGCCCCAGCATCACAAACAGCATTGGTGGGGGAGGGGGACTCTAAAGAGGAATTAGGTTGATGTGGCAATCAGGGTCCCTTCTTGTAGGTCTTTGAGGAAGGAGGAAGGTTTCACAGCACAAACCTAGCTAAAGCTAGGAAGAGGGGTCTGCAGGTATTGTGGCCTGAGTCCGGTATGGATTCCTTCACAAGTAGGAAAAAACCTTAACCAGGGGCAGTGTGATGGGATCAGGTTACTTATGAGAAATAACCAATTCAGTGGGGCACAGGGGAAGAAAAGCTTAATATGGTGATGGATCAGAAAAACACAAGCAGCTGAGAGTCATAGCAGCCACTCCAAGGTTTTAAGTTGAGGAGATAGGGGCCTTCTCAAAGTGGTTACTGGAAATACCCTGCGAGGACTGCTCATCTCTCCATTCTTGGGACTTTCCCTAGATGCCTTTGGCTCTAGAAAGCAGTTGCTGTGGCTGGCTGCTGGAAAACAAGGTCTTGTTGGTGTGGAATTCAGGCGACTGTAATTACAGATAATAGGTCTCAATTTGCCCGTCAGGAATTTGCACAGTTGGCTCTATCATTGGAATTTAAATATTCTACATCTCGCTTGTGCACTGAAGTTAGACAGCAGACGGAGCAGAGGTGGTCAGAGATTCTCATCAGCTCAGTAAGGCGGCCTTGGAAATGGCCAGGATGTCTCTGAAGTGTGGCCTTTTCCCATCAAGGTTCCTCTCCCTGAGCAAGTTAAGTCACTGTTGGGTCCTGGGTCTGCAAAGCTAAAAAAGCAGGGCTTGCTCTTATGGTGACCATAGAGCATTTTCTTGGAGTCTGTGACAGATTATAAGGACTATGTCTTTGATTGAGGCTGACATAGTGTCCCATCACACTGCAACCCATTCCAGAAGAAAAACTCAGTGACTTGTACACGAGCTCTACTCAAGGTAATTGTCTTGGAAGCATTTCCTTTCTTTTCTTTTCCTTCTTTCCCTCCCTCCTTCCCTCCCTTTCTTCCTCCTTCCTTCACTTCCTCCCTCTCTTCCTCCCTCCTTCCTTCCTTCCTTTTTCCTTTTTTAATTTTGAGACATGGTCTCTTACTTTATAGCTCTGGCTGGCTTGGACATCACCATGTAGACCTGGTTGGCCTCAAACAGAGAATCACCTGCCCCTGCCTCTCAAATGCCAGAATTAAAGATGTGCACCACCACATCTGGCAGAAGCATGTTATTTATCACTGCTTTTGCTCCTCGTGCCTCCAACCAGCTTTGTTTTCCACCTGCTATGATTCCAGTCTTCAGTGTCCTCAAAGGGTCGTGTCTTGAAGGCATGGTCCCCAACCAAGCCATATTCAGATGTAGAGCCTTTATGAGGCCATTGGATCATGGGGGCTCTGAGCCTCATGAGTAGATTAACTCATGTATGGATTCACAGATTAAAGGATTCAGGAGAGGGAGCCTTTTACAAAGCCACCTCTCTTTTTTTTCCCTTGCACCATGGCATGTACAACTCTGATTTACCACATTCTCCTTGCATGGTGGCTTGCCTCACATAGACTTATAGCAACAGGACCAAAAAGCCATCCATGAAACCTGGAAAACCATGAGCCAATGCAAATCTTTTTTCCTTTTAAGTTGAGTTTCTCAGGGACTTTGTGTTAGTGATGAAAGGCTCACTGCACACTACGTTCTAAATTTTGTCTTTTGTTCTTGTCCCAACACTGATTTATTGATCTACGTATTTGACAAATATTTATAGTGTACTTGATCATATCTCAAGAATGTTCTATGCAATAAGTATAGATTATTATAGAAGCTATTCTATCCATTTTGCAGATGAGAAAACAAGGCAAACAGTAGTGGAACTCAGACGTGAACCCTACGATATTGCTCCAAAGTCTATGTCATATTGTTCTTGAACTTGATAAATGTCAACTTTTCTTTCTTTAATATAGAGGGGTTTTGTTGTCATTGTTGTTGTTTGGTTTTTGGTTTTTTGGTTTTTGGTTTTTTGCCTTGTTTTTTATTTTTGAGGCAGGGTCTTACTCTTTAGCTCAGGCTGGCCTGGAACTCACTGTGTTGCCAAGCTACCACAGTTGTTCAAGCTCTGGTGTTAGAGTCATGAGTTGACACATCCAACTCTGAGGTGGTATTTTGATAAGTATTTATGTGTGGTAGACACTCTATTCCTGCGATTTCTGTTAATTCTTACGACAGACATAGATACAGGAAGGAGAACCAAGTCCCAGTCACTGACACACTTTATTCGAGGTGATTCCATTAGTAATCAGGTGTGCTGGGGAGCATGATGGAGAGAGTCCTTTGACTCTAGTTTCTTTTCCATCCCCAGGGCCTGGGTTGGCTTCCTAATTCTTTACGATATTGATTGCTTTGTGTATTCTCATAGCCTGAGTGAATCCTTGGGACCCAACTACCACGGCACCCGATACACTCCAGTCTCAAGAGGAACCTGGAACAATCTGCTATCATTCAGAGCACAGCATTTTAATCTTCAGTCTGCTTTGTGAGGCTGCATTCTCACTGTTCAAAGGGAATCTTAATAAAAGCGGTAGTAATGTTTACTACCTGTGTTAATGTCTACTGTTTCTTAAATACTTTCTAATATGCCAAGCACTGTATATTATAACCATATTATAACCACTGTATATTCCTAACCATAATTCTAGCCCTACAGGCAAATATCACTGTTACTGTCTTACAGTAATAATGAGGAAATAGGCTCAAAGAGGCTGAACAACTTCCTTGTAAGGGGCTGGGAGTGTAGCTCATTTGGTAGAGTGATTACATAACACGCACAAAGCCCTGAGTTCAATCCCAGGAGCTATATTGAACCAGATATGATAGCTGTTGTTTAGAATCCCAGCACTCAAGAAGTAGAGTTAGGACAATCAGAAATTCTAGATTATCCTGCACTACATGCTAAGTCCAAGGCAAGCCTGGGGTATATGAGACCCTGTCTCAACTTGCCTATGAATACACAATTATTCAGATATGCTGACTCCAAAATCTATACTCTTTCTGTTGTGGCTTCCTGTTGTGTGTATTTGATCTAAGACGAGCCTTTCCATGAACTTGAAAAACTAAAAAAGGATGGAAGAGAATAGGCTTTAACTTGGGCCAGTGGGATATTTCTTTTCTTTTTTTTCTTCCTTCCTCCCTACTCCCTCTCCACCCTTCCTTCCTTCCTTCTTTTCTTCCTTTTTTTATTCAACCAAGAAAAATCACACAATGAATAACAAATCGAGCAGAAGCACTAGACTCAGCCTTCTGTCATTTTAAAAATAGGAGTTCCACACATAAACAATGATGGCTGCTAACAATAAAATCCCAACCCAGCATGAATCAGCTCAGAGAAAAAGTAAAAGAGGGCAGGGCCGGGGCTTGGTGCTCTGAGTTAGCCCCAAAGTTATGAGTCAGAGAAGTCTCAGAACAGGCTCCCTGCCAAGGGAATTCCAGGCCGGTACTTGCTGAGGTTCAGCTGGTTGCACAAACTCTAAGTGACTGGAGTGGAGTCCCAGGGAGAAAGGGCAGTGTCCTGAAGGGAGACAGACGGGGATGGTCATGAGAATTACAGCCATTGCACCAAACTGCTCCGGTCACTAAGGCACAAACACTCCTAAAGACACAGGGTGGAAAGCACCTGCTTAATTCAGCCCCACCCTGTACCTAGGAACTCCAGGAAAGGTGTATACATATATGGCATCCAGAATGGACACACAGACTTATTCTTATCCTTTCTTCTTTCTTTTCCTCCCTCTTTCATTTCCTCTTCCTTCTCTCCCTCACGCCTTTCTTTGTTCCTATTGAGACAGGGTCTCCGGTATCCAGACTGACCTCTAATGCACTATGGCCCATGATAACGTTGAACTTCTGATTCCCCTCCCTCTACATCCCAAATGATGAGAGAATGCACCACCATGCCCTGTTTTATATGGTGCTGGGGACTGAAAAACCAGGGCTTCCTGTATGCCAGGCAAGCATTCTACAAACTGAGCTACATCCTTAGCACTTGTATTTATTCATATTCTTAAATAATAATTGTAACATAAACTGGCCAAAAACATTGATTAGTGCATGCTATACTAACTATATGAGTTCTTAGAGACTTAAATGACTGATATCAAATGAAAAATTTGTCATTTTTTTCCTGTCAGGATCCAGGCATGGTGGTGAACACCTTTACTCCCAGTACTCAGGATGCAGAGGTAGATAGATCTCTGTAAGTTCAAAACTATCCTGATCTACATAATGTGCTGCATGACAGTCAGGGCTACAGAGTGTAACCTGTCTCAAACTTTCCCACACCCCTACCATGGCTGAGTTAATTGGCATAGCATTTGACACATCCCTGGATTTTATCTCTAGCATTATAAAAAATAAATTTAAAAAAGTGTGTCCTTGGTTCATGTTCTTCCTATCACTTCAACCTGTGTGTATAAACTTGAACATTATGAGTGAACTTGGGGGTGTCAAGATTATCTTGTGATCTATTCCCATACATTCCTAGTCTTCCATGGGTCTCAATCATCTATACTTCTTTCCAAAGGGCAGAAACTGGGAATGTTCTCATCACTCAGATCCTCCTGAAAGAGGAAGAGGGGGTTGTAGACACAAGTTATGTGGAAAGAAAACAGGATTTAATTGTTTTCCTTTGGGGTGCTGGGATCAAACCCACGGCCCTGAGTATGTTCGACAAGCACTCTGCCCCTGAGCTATATCCCAGCCTGAACACATTAGAGAGGAAGGCATGCCAGAAGGGCAGGTGAGATCCTGAAGGAACAGTAGGAGCTGACCAGGTGCAGAAGAGGGGCGGGGACAAGCTTTGCAAGCAGAGTGTGAAATCAAAATTGCTTCTGTCTGGCAAGACCACGGACTTAGAGGAGGTGGGGGTGGGGAATTGATCAAGGGTAAGTCAAAAAGAGTCTGGGAAACTCAGCTGTATAATTTGGGGTTGAACATAAAATGTTTGGAGAATCTTTGAAGCATTCTGAGCAGGAGGGTAACACGATCAGATTTGCTGTTTCAGATTGTCGTGAAGATTTATGTCCATGGATTTGACTTGGCTTTGTGAACTCAATGGCTTCCTCCTCCATGGACAGAGAAGATACATCTTTGAGAACTAAAGCTGTTAAAACAAACAAATAAACAAAAAACTCTCATGCTAGATGCGATTTTGCTGCAGTTTCTGCCTTTTGGAAAGAAAAGGTATAGATGATTGAGACCCATGGGAGTCTAGATATGTATGGAAATAGATCACAAGATAATCTTGACACCCCCAAATTCATTTCTGAGACATGGGAAGGACTCTTGATACTGAGAGTCAAATTCATGTCTCTCATGACACGAATGACATTTGAGATTTTTTTTTTACCAAAGAGAAAGGACAAAGGCCTTCACCTTTATAAACAGGTTCTGAGCAACTTTTCAGGTATGGATAAACATAAGGCTGTAGCCCAGCCCTGAAATACATCAGCAGAAGCTGTTTAGGACCATATCATTCTGCC
Organism: Peromyscus maniculatus bairdii; assembly: GCF_049852395.1. NCBI lineage: Eukaryota > Metazoa > Chordata > Mammalia > Rodentia > Cricetidae > Peromyscus > Peromyscus maniculatus. Next base: position 86,758,311 of record NC_134852.1, read on the forward strand.
ATTAAGGCACTCTAGGGCTTGTGCTCTATTTCTGGCCGTAACTATAGGCACTAGTTTCTCACTTCCAAATGAACTTAGCTCATTTAATTAAAAAAAAATGTGTTAGTGGTGTATGCCCTTAATCCCAGCACTAGGGAGGCAGAGCCAGGCGGATCTCTGTGAGTTCGAGGCCAGCCTGGGCTACCAAGTGAGCTCCAAGAAAAGTGCAAAGCTACACAGAGAAACCCTGTCTCGAAAAAACAAAAAAAATACTATGTTTGTGAGAAGTCTACAGAGGTGCTTTGAATAGCTCGAGAGCTCATTTTTGCAGAATATTTGTTTTTAATCATTGGTATTTAATTCATTTATTTGGGGAGGTTGCAGGCTATAAGGAGTGCATGGAGTGTGTAGAAATTGGCGAACAGCTTTCAGAAGTTGGTTCTACTGTGTGGTTCCTTGGGATAGAATTCAAATCACCAGGCTTGATGTGCACCATTACCTGATGAGCCATCTCATTGGTCCCCACTGTCACTTTTTGATCAAATTCACTGTCAGGACTTTTAAGTTTCAAGGACAGTTTGAAGTTTAGCTAGTGGTCATGCCAGTAATCCCAGCACCTGGGAGGCTAAGGCAGGAGGATCTCTATGAGTTCCAGGTCTACATAGTGAGTTTCAGGCCAAACTAAAGCTATATAGGGAGACACTGCCTTAAAGCAAAACAAAACAAAGCAAACAAAACAAAACAGAGAAGACTAGGTGTGGTGATGCACACCTTTAGTCTCAGCACCCCAGAAGAGAAAGTAGGAGACCGAGAAGTTCAGTGTCAGCCCTGGCTACATAGCAAGTTTGAGGCCAGCCTAGGCTACATGAGAAGTCTTTAAAAAAATAAAACAAAATGAAAGGAAGAAGAAAAGACAAAAGGGAGAAAGGGAGAAAAAAGAAAAAGAAAAGACAAGAGAGAAAAAAAGAAAGATCTGAATAGGACAGTGTGTCCTACCAGTCAGAACACAATATTAGATGCTCTGCTTGCATCCAGTGGGAGCAGCAGGCAGGATCTGGAGAGCAGAATTAGAAAAGAAGGGATGTGTCCCCCCACAAAAGGCCTGGATTTTTGTGTTGCAATCTTTGATTGTCCCCATTCACTGGAAGGCTTTTCAAATATGACATTTGTCCTGGCAGATGAAGTGTCACATAGTAAGCAGGTGATAAGCGGCATAACTCTATGGAGGCATTCAGGACAGCAAGCTGGAGACAAATGACAAGCTGGAATGTGTAACTGTCAGCACACACAAGCCAAGGCCCCTACATAAAAGTTATTTTGAAGGTTCCTTTGTGACTTGGCAACTCTGCTGAGGTTCAATAGGCATGGGCTCGCTATAGAAATGTGTGTGTGCGCGTGTGTGTGTGTGTGTGTGTGTGTGTGTGTGTGTGTGTGTGTGTGTGTGTTGTCTCTGTTGCTGATTATTTAAAATAGAAAATCCAGAGGTGGTGTTGCACTTAAAGCGGAAAGGAGAGCAGAGAGATCTTTAAGAGGAAAACAGAGAATTGACGCAGATTTCCAAACAGACCTGCTATCCACTTCAAGAGACCAGCTAAAATTACCCTGGCTAGAGTGTCTGGTGTCACACGCTTTGTTCCCAATGTACGCTGAGGCCAAGTCTTCCCCACGTGGTACTCCAGCCACAGCTCAACGGGGAATTATACACCCACCGGGGTCTCGAGGTCAAGATTTAAGTGCATTAACAGAGGCCCTCTTCAAGCTAATGTGATGGAGAGCCATCAAATCCAGGTTGAAAGCTAAAGGGATGGGGTTGGGGGAGAGGACAAAATTAAGTCATCCTTTCATAGACTTCAGTGCATTTTCACAGACTGGGATTCAGATGTTCAACTTTAAAAACGTTATCCGAATGCCTTATTTCTGAGTTTCACCAGTTAGTCGGTCTTGACATTGGCAAAGCACTTGCTTTGTGTGAAAGGAAATGGGTGTGAGAAGAGAGGACAAGGAGGGGGAAGAGGCAAAGGACAGCTTTTTCCAGCCCATATCTGTCTCCAGGGTCTCCTAAGCCCTGGAGGTCTTGGTTTCAAGCTAGATTTAACTGTGAAGGAAGTCTTCCAAATAAAATTTAGACTGAGTAGCACTCTCCTAGAAGATGGTGATGGGCTGGAATCCTCCCAGTCAGTTAGTAGCAGACTTCCTGTTGGTAGTGTTCTTGCACTGGTAACACATGTAGATTTAGCTAGGCCCTGATGTCGTTGGGGAATATTCTGGGTAGAGGTTAATCTATCAACAGGCAGGACAGAGGGAACTCAAGGGCATGTTCTGGACAAGCAAAGCTGCAGAGTCAGCAGAGTGTGGCATCCATCAGCATCCGTCTGCATGATTGCAATAGGTGTCAGAAGACATCTGAAGGTTGCCAGACAAGATACAACTTTTACTAAAGGATGGGCGGTAGGGAAAGGAATGCATTTGAGACAAAAGTTATGAGTATGGTTACATGAATCAGGGCTCTTAGAGAAACAGAACCAATATTACCAGGGGAGTTTATTAGCTTAGTTCACCTAATGTAGCTGGGCTAGCCTGACAATGACTGTCTACATGCTGTGATGTCTGAGAACCCAGCAGCTGCCCAGAACATGAGGCTGGATGCCTCTGCTGCTCCAGTCTGGTGCTGAAGTCCTGGAGGATTCCTGGAGAGCAGGTCTTTTCAGTCCACTCCTGAAAGCCAAAGAAATCGGTTTCCAATGTCAGTTTCACTATAACCTCACAACAGACCTGAGACAGGAACTTCCTGTCCTAAAGAAAAATAAAATAGTAAAAAGAAGCTTTCCAACTAAACAGCCTACAGATTCCTAAGCTTCAGAAACTTTGCAGGCTAACTTAAACTAAATTGGGATGCGATTTTTTGCAGAGGAATTAATTATTATACCTTACCAGAGGCATATGCTCTGTACTCCCATCAAAATGGACTCTTGGAAAGACAAATCTTTAAGGTGATGGGAAACTAGTCTGTAGTTGTTTGAAGTCCTGGGTAAGGAAGGGTCAGCATCAACTAGGCTGGGGCATTTGAAAAAACTTTTGGAGTTCACAGAAATGTTCCTTTTTCTTATTTGAGAGATAGTTACAGATTTGTCATACCCACTGAGTTGAATACTTAAAATGGGTATATGTCCTATAGGTATATTTTATCTTAATAAAATGGATTTTAAGAACGGCGGGGGCGGTGGGGCAGGGGGTGGAGAGATGGCTCAGTGTTTCAGAGCACTTGATGCTCTTCCAGAGGACTCATGTTTGGTTCTCAGCATCCTCATGGGCAGCTCACAAACACCAGTAACTTCAGCTCTAGGGGATCCAAAGCCCTCTTCTGATCTCCTTTGGAACCAGCACACACACGCACAAACACACAGACAGACACACACATACACGTATACGTTTTAAAAATGAAACAAGAAAGAGGGTAAATAAGAAAGTGGTGGAATCGTAGGTTAAAGTGTTGATGACAAAACGAGGTGGGACAAGGTCATAACAATGTATCTGGGTCAATGATTATACTTGTTTTATTGCTTAGGCTAAGAGGCATGAGTAAGTTTGACACAGATAACAACCAACAGCGTGAAGCAGAACATTTGCATTATAAAATGAAATGCTGGAGCAGACTGAAATAAATGACATAATAAGCATAAGGATTGGATGGTGAAACTCTTCAATGGAGAAGGTTGTTGCCACTAAGACGGAATAACTCAGTAGAGTAGATCTGTTTACATACCCCAAACTAGACACACTTTGGGTTTAGATAGAGAAATTTAACTTTGTACACATTTGCACCAGAAGCAAATTAATTCTGAATTCTCGGCTAAGATGTTTCGTCTTATGCTGTGAGCAGCAGTGAGCCATTGAAGATTTGGAGCTGCAAAATGAACAGCCAGGGATGTCCTGAAGGAAGGAGACTGGGAGAGGCATGTCTCAGTGGATTGCTGTGCAAATGTGAGAAGCTGAGTTCATGCCTTCAGCACCCATGTGAAAGGACTGGTGCCCTGGAAACCAGCACCAGGCTAGGCCAAGACAGTCTGATTCCTGAAGCTCCTTTCCCAGAGAATCTAGCCAAGTGATGCCAGGAGAGCTACAAGGTAACCACACTTGCCACCAAGCCCAAGTTCAAGCCCCAGAACCTACATGGTGGAAGAAAAAACTATCTCCTCCAAGTTGTCCTCTGGTCTGCAAGCACACTCACTCCAATAACCCCCACCCAATATAAAAGGTGCAGTGTGATCATGGTGTCAACCTCTGACCTCCACATGCACATTGGGCCCCCAGCTCACATGCACACAAAATCATACGTTTAACACACACACACACAAAGAGAGAGAGAAAGAGAGATGATGATTATGATGATGAGCTGCAAAGAGAGATAAAGAGAGATACAGATACAGATGAAGAAAAAGAGAGATAAACTTGTAATTTTATTCTAGACTCTGAGTTCCTCAAAGCCATCTGACTAGTCATACCTTCAAGCTCTGAATTTGACTGAGAGACCCCCGCCTCACTGAATAAGAAGGAAGATTGATTGAGAATGAGTCCTAACATCAACCTGAACCTCTGTATGCATGTGCACCCATGTGCATGCCTATCCACACAGGTCCTATATACATGTAGAACATGCATGCATATGCATGCACTAGACACACAACCATGAAAAATAGAAAAAGAACACAACAACAACAAAAAAAGAAAAACTGGCTTAAGCTGTGTAGAAACTAGTCATTTTTAACAGTTGGGTGTACGTAACTTTTAATTTTAAAAAATTTATTATATTGTGTGTGTGTTGTCTTATGTGTTGTGTGTATGTCTGTGTCATGGCATGTGTGGAGGTCAGAAGATAACTTTTAGCAGTCCATATTTTTCCTTTCACCATGACGAATTTGAAGGTGATACTCAGGTCAGTGGGCTGGACAGCAAGTACCTTAATGTGGTGAACCATCTGGCCAGACCCAACTTCTCTTCTTTATTTAACTATGTGTCTACTTATTTAAGGTTTTTTTTTTAATTGGACAGGCATAAAGTGTAGCTGAGGCTGGTCCTAAACGTGTGATGATCCTTCCTACACCTCAAACTCCCAAGTGCGAGGATTGCAGGTATGCGTCACCACACCCATCTCGATTTCTCTGCCCTAATAGTACAACCTCTATGAAGTGTTAGAAAAATAAAACAGTAAAGATGAAAGCAAATCTAAAGAAAAAAAATTCCCCAAGAAAACCTGGGCTTAAACTTCATATGAGTCGCCGGAGTCCATTTCCACTAAGTGATGTTTAAGGCTCAAAAACATGGTGTTTCTCTAACTCCAGCTTCAGAGACCTACCATTATAAATAATTGGGGATAATTATGAGAGCAGCTGAATAAACTGGAAAAGGCTGGGCATAAAGAGAAAAGCAATAGGAGGAAATGTGTAACACTGAGCTTGCCCATAAATCTCCCTGGAGTCAGAGTGACAACCCTCATCTCCACACCGGAAGCTGTTTGGAGTAAATCCCAAACCAGAGCTAACCAAATAAATAAAAACAATGGTCTTCCCCCAAAGGGACTTTCAGTCTTTATAGTTACTAGGAACTAGTAGAGTGTCTTTGGACTGTACTGAAAAGGAGAGCCCTCTGATTCCAGACTGAGGTCAGGGTGGTCCCTGAATCCTGAAGCTTCCTTCACCAGGCAGGCAGCCCCCAACCCTGCACCACTTCCAATGTAATGATGGCAGAAGGTCATAGGGTCCCAGCGACAGCCTTTAAGCAAACACATTGCTGGAATACAGAGAAAAAAATCAAAGGCTGCGATGCCTCTGAGAGAGGAGTCCAGGAGTGAGTGGCTGCCATGTCTATTGGGGAGGTTAATACAAGATAAGGAACACTTTTGGTTGGAGATTCTCTATAACCATTGTGATAGGGTCCATGTTTCCTGACTCCCCAACCTGCTCGCTCTCTCTCTCTCTCTCTCTCTCTCTCTCTCTCTCTGTATGTGTGTGTACATGTGCAAATATGGGTGTGGTGATCAGAGGACAGCCTCTAGTGTACATTCTTCCAGTGCCTTCTCACTTATTGTTTGAGATGAGGCCCCTCGCTGGCCTGAAACTTTACCAGGTAGGCTAGGTGGAGTTTTATGGATCTGCCTGTCCCTGCTTCCCTACCTCACTGTTACTGGGATTACAGATGCATGAACCATGCCTGCTTTTTACATGGGCTCAGGGGATCTGAACTCAGGTCCACATCCTTGTGAGGCAAGTGATTAAGGGACTAAGCCATCTCCCCAGCCCTGCATTTTCCTAATATTACTTCTTCTACAAACCAAATTGACTCCAATATGTTGTCTCTAAACAGGGTCATTGAAGGTGTTAAAGTGGGCAGAATATTTGTACTATGCCAGACAGCATGCCAAGAGTTAGTCACAGGCTGTTGTGTGTATCATCATAGTGAAGCTGTTGACTTGGAATGATCTGAAACCAAGCTCCAATTGCTTCTTTCTGTTTCCTATGAAAAGAAGGTAAAGCAGAGGCCTCCTGATGCCCTGACAATAGGGATGTAAATCACAAATCAGCACAGCTACTCGAGTGAATTATGTACAATAAATGTACATCAAGGTTCCTAAAAAATACTAACATTGTCAGCCACCTGAAAATAATAATGGTATATTATTTTCATATATATGAATGGTAAAATAGTAATGCTATTCAGTAGACATTTCCCTCTAACACAACATATAATCCTAAGCCATTTGTTTAGTTTGTACATGCAAAATGCTGAAATGTATTATAGGAATGTAATCTGAGCCTGGCTCAGTTGATTTAACAGCCTTCACAGAACATCCACTCTGAAGACAAGATCAACACTCAGAGTCTTCGTGGAGGAAGAGGAGAAAGAGAGAGGCTGAACTGAAGGAGGACCTGTGCCTAGGCTACTCTAGATTGGGAAGCCTGGTGTGTTGGTGCACACCTTTAGTTCCAGCACTCACGAGTCAGAGGCAAGCAGATCTCTGTGAGTTCGAGGCCAGTCTGGTTTATATATTGAGTTCCAGGGCAGCCAGAACTACATAATAGAAAGACCCTGTCCCAAAGAAAAAAATTCTGACAACTTTCCCCTAGCCTTCAGTTTTTAGAAGATAAACTGTGCCAAACTGGGACTTGGAGCAAGCTGCTTAATCTCTCTAAACCTTCATGACTTGCAAGATGGCACCCTTTGTCATGGATCCAGCATAAGGGTTATTGTGAAGAGCAAGTGACAGTCAAATGCAAGTGAAAGAGAGGCAGTGTAGGCGTTATGGTCCTAAGCACATGTTAGAATAGATAGAATTTATCTTTAGCATGTGAGTGGCCTTGGATTTGGTCCCCAGTACCAAAACAAACAAACAAAAAACGCATAGATCTGTGTCTTCAGCTGCTCAGGCCATCAAGAGTCACTTTTATGGGGGTGCTAACTTCACCCTTACCATAAGGGGCTGATCTATTGATCAGCTAGCAGATGAATGAAATATTAGGACATAACTGGAAGAAGCAGGTCACTAGGAACACTCCTCTGAAGGCAATGTCTTGTCCCCAGCCCCTTTCCCATTCATTTCTCTCCTCCCTGGCTACCATGGACTACTGTGCTCTCCTGCTATGGTGTTCTGCCCCTACCATGGAACAAAGTACACAGCCAGACCTGTCTTGAAGCCTCAGAAATGCTGAGTCAGAAGAAACCGCTTCTCCTTCAAGATCTCCCTAAGTAGCCCAGGGTAGCCTTGAACTCACACTCCTCCTGCCTTAGCCTCTCTAGGACTCAGCACATTTAGCTCTTTGTTTTTAACTAGTGTTTTTGGCACAGCAATGAGAAGCTGAACAGTACACAATGAACCACTCTAATCTTTGTGGAATAATACAGTGGCTTCCAGCCTTTTGAAGATTCGAAATATAGCTACTCGGAACTGAGATGTACTCTACATGTGAAACACACAACGAATTATGTTGAAGACTTGATATACCAAAAAGAACGTAAAATACCTAATTAATGAATTTTATATGGATCCCACATTGAAAAAGTATTTAGATTACATTTAGCTAAATAAAATAGTATTACGAGTAATTTTATCCTGTTTCCTTTTTAATGGGAATACTAGAAACATTAAGTAATATACAGGACTCACATAGATTGGACATTGTCAGGCTTGATAAGGAAGGAAGTTCCTTTTCCCCATAAGGATTGAAAATTCAGCTCTGCACAGCAAAATATCCTCCTACCTGGTGCCGAGTTCCTCTTAGAGAGTCCCTTGTCCACACACTCATTCTCATCGCCCCTCAAGGCCTGCCTCAGTACATTTGATAGGTGATTCTGCTAAGGTGAGAATCTTCTCTGATCAGTTTTGCATTGCTTACATTCACCTGGAGATTCCTGTAGTAGATTATTTTAAAGTGTGCTACTTTTGTTCATGTTGCATTTGTTTAACTCTGTGAAGCTGTGTTACTGTGCCTGTGTAAGACACCTGATGGTCTAATAAAGATCTGGCCAGCAGCAAGGCAGGAGAAAGGATAAGCAGGGCTGGCAGGCAGAGAGTATATAAAGAGGGAGAAAATTATAAGGAGAGATCTAAGATCTAGGAGCAAGAGAAGGAGGAGGACATCGGGGGCCAACCATCCAGCTACATACACAGCAAGCCACAGAGTAAGAGTAGGTAAGATCCAGAAGTAAGAGAACTGGAAAAGCCCAAAGGCAAAAGGTAGATGGGATAATTTAAGTTAGGGAAAGCTGGCTAGAAACTAAGCCAAGCTAAGGCCAGACATTCATAAGTAATAATAAGACTCTGTGTGTAATTTACTTGGGAACTGGGTGGCAGGTCCCCCAAAAAGAATAAAATAACAACAATAGATTCCTCCTGCCTTTCTAGATTAAAGGCCAGAGTCCTTACCATAGCATCGTACTCCGCAGCTCACGGCATGGCTTCTACTACGCTTCCTCCATTTCACCTCCTGCCCTTTGCTTCTCCAGTATCTTGGGTTTGTTATATCTGTGTTTGTGATACTTCTCTGCCTTTGAATTTCTAGAGAAAGTCTTTCATTATCCATGCACATACACCCTACCCTAAGATAGGCTTTGCCTGGTTAATTGTTCTTCTATGACCCAACTTCTGTGTCTCCCACTCGGACTCTGCTATAGTTTGGATCTGAGATGTTCCCCAAAAGTCCATGTTGTTGAAGGTTGAAAACTTGGAAGGTGCTGGAACATTTTACAAGAGGCCCAACAAAAGATAAGTCACTCATGGTGTGCTCTTGAAGAGAAAATCCGGACCCCAAATCCACCCTTGTTTCTTTTGCTTCCTGGACTGAAATCACCTCAAAACCTGTAAGTCGAAGCAAACAAAATATTTGCTTCTTTGGTTGTTTTTTCTGAAGCAGGGTATTACTATGTAGCCCAGGCTGGCCGTGAATTCGTAGCAGTTCTCCTGCCTCTGCCCGGAGGGCTGGGATTGTAGTTGTGAGCCACCTGCTTAGCATCACCTTCCTTCTGTTAAGCTGATCACCTCAGTTATTCCATCACAGTAAAGGGGAAGCTGATAAATACAAATACTTTCTTCTCTAAACCTCTGCTCTCCAACTAGAAGGACTATTCTTTGTGTCCCCTATCCTCAGACTTTATTTAAAAAGGTCTTTTTTAGATTTATTTCATTTCTTGTGCATGGGCTTTTGTTTGCTTGCTGTATTGTGGGTTCTTTCCTTCTTTCTTTCTTTCTTTTTTCTCTTCTTTTTTTTTTTTTTTTTGCCTATGTGTGTGTATATGCACCACGCGCATGCACACATCTGGCACCTGCAAAGGTCAGAAGAAGGCATTGGATCCAGTGGAACTGGAGTTATGGATGGTTGTGGCTACTATGTGGGTGCTGGATTGGATTCTTAGATTCTTTGGAAGAGCAATACATGATCTTAACCAATGAGGCATTTCTCCAGTCCCTGTATTTGCTTGTTTGTTTGTTTGTGACAGGGCTTCTCTGTGTAACAGTTCTTGTCCTGGAACTTGCTTTGTAGACCAGGCTGGATCACAGGGATTAAAGGCTTGCACCACCACCACCTGGCCTGTATTCGCTTTTTAGAAGGCACTGAGACATTTGGTCTCTGGTTTGCTCTCTTGTTTCCCTTGCTTTACTGTAAGTTCCTTGAGGGCCCTTCCTTATCCTGTACCTGTAATCCCTGGACCAAACTTAATGCCTGGCACACGGTACACTTTCAACAGTTAACTGCCAGCAGGTGACAGAACTGGCATCACCAGCTCACCATAGTGTGTATCAGTTAAGAATCCTTGTGGATGCAGAACAGTGGAAACCTCCACTCTGACTTTATGTCATTAAACCCCTGCATGCTGTTTCCGCCTCAGGTACTGCTGGGTTCACTTATTTCACCTTCCTACAGTGGTGGCCTCCTAGAGGTTCTAAGTGTTCTTTCCTCATGGCAACAAGATTCTGACAAGCATGTTCTCAGACTAATTTCCAAGCAAAGATTCTGGCCAAGAAAGGCCCTGATAGTCTAAATGTGTGCATGCATGTGTGTGTATTGGTGTGTGTAAAACTATGTGTGTGTGTGTGTGTGTGTGTGTGTGTGTGTGTGTGTGTGTGTGTGTATAAAACTTAGTTCTCTTACCCCTGATCAGCATGTCTGGGGTTCTGTGTCCAGTCCTGACCCAATCACTGTAGCAGATACATAAGGTGTGTCTTTTACTGGGGCTGGGTTGAGTGCTAAGAGCAGGGAACTGGGGATGTGGCAGGGTTGGCTTCACACTAAACAGAGGGCCAAAAGGAGAAGTAGAAAAAGCAGCATCAAGATTCTGTTCTACCACAAAAGCAAGAAAATGTCCGGCGCTGCACAGCAAGCACTCTGGGACCAGTTTGTTCCAGTACTATCTTTTACGAGAGAAGATATTTCAGGAACTGCGGGTCTCAGAGAAACTTTTGTTCTTCTGTGTTGACTTTCTTCTTCTTCTTTTTAATCCTTTGCTTTGTTATTGCCAGGGACTGTAAAAAGGGGTTTATTTATTTTAGATTTTTAGATATAATCTCCTCGTAAATAAAGTTGAAAGATACAAATCAAATGGAGAGATACAAAGTCCACCCACTGCTTGATAAGGCCCTGACCTCTTTCCTGGCTTACAACGTCTTCAGGGAAAGTGAGGATCATTAAACTAGAAACTACTTTCTGTAAAAGTGAGCCCCCCCCCCACTCCCAGAGAGCTATGTGATGCGCTCTGGAGACCAAACCTTTAGTGTCGGGGTCGTTTGGCTTGAAGGTACTCCATGGTAACTGTGTGTACAGTCACTCAGGCACCGCTTTTATTGAGTTCTTACTATGTACCAGTTGCTGTTATAGGTACAGGAGTGGAGGGGTAAAGGAAGCTGTTGCCAGGCAGCTTACATCACAGTGAAGGAGATGGCCAGTAGATACACAACATGCAGGCTTTTAGGTTGGAATATTCGGCATGAAAATAAATGAGTAATACGAAGAGAAGGACTAGGTGAGCAAGAAATTCTTTTTTTTTTTTTTAAAGATTTATTTATTTATTATGCATACAGTGCTCCATCTGCACGTATCCCTGCAGGCCAGAAGAGGGCACCAGACCTCATTACAGAGGGTTGTGAGCCACCATATGGTTGCTGGGAATTGAACTCAGGACCTTTGGAAGAGCAAGCAGTGCTCTTAACCTCTGAGCCATCTCTCCAGCCCCAAGCAAGAAATTCTTTATTCGTTATTATATATTTTTCTTTTTTAACATCAAAACCTTGTGCTTTAAAAAAAAAAGACTTATATATGTCTGTGTGAGAACCTGCATGTGTGTATGTGCGGGGAGTATATGTGCCTAGTGCCCAAAGAAGCCAGAAGAGGGCATTGGATCTCCCTGGTACTGGAATTACAGGTTACTGTGAGCTGCTACGTTAGGTGCTGGGAACTGAACATAGCTCTTCTGCAAGAGTAGCAAATACTCTTAAACACTGAGCCACCTCTCCAGCCATTCATTTTTCATTCAAATTAATGGGCATGTGAACACACAATGAGAAGACAGTAATTGTACATATTTGTGGGTAAAAGCACAATAATTTCTTTAAAAATTGTGTGTGTGTGTGTGTGTGTGTGTGTGTGTGTGTGTGTGTGTGTGTAGATGTCTATAGGGACACCAGAAAAGGGCAACAGATCCCTTAGAGCTAGAATTGCAGACATTTGTGAGGTACACATTGTGTATGCTGGGATCTGAATACGAGTTCTCCTGACAGACCAGCAAGCACTCTTAACCACTAAGCCATCTCTCTAGTCCTAGCGTTTCATTTTTTTATAATTGAATAATTTTCTCATATATATGCTGTATTTTTTTAAATCCATTCATCTCTTGACAAACACCTGTGTTTATCCCATTTCTTGACTAGTGTGACTAGTACTACAGTAAACATGGGTGTTCAGGTAATTGCTCTATATGTTAATCTCATTTCTTCTTGATATATACGCAGTCAGTGAGCTAGCCAGGCCATGTGGTAGATCAATTTTCAGCCTTCTAACAAGTTTCCATCATGCTTTCCATAGTGGCAGTAATAGCTTCCATTTGAGAAAGGGTTACTTTAGAGGTGTCCAGCTAACTTTTTAATATTGTAACATGACATTGCCATCTACAAATACACTGGGTCTTGTTCACAGCTGTTCTGCACAACTGGACTTAACTGCTTCAGATGAGTTCAATCACAGTTATAGCAAGTCCTAGGTGCAACAAAGGTGACATGTTTTAGACAGTATTCATATGTGAGCATGCTTATGGGCAAAACCATCCAAGACTGTGATTGTGTCTAAATATGTAACAAATGATTTTAATTTCTGACCTGTAAAAGTGTATGTAAGCAATCCAACAAAGTTTTTGTTTTAAATTATATATATTTATGTATTTGTGTGTTTATGTGTGTGCTTGTACACACATGCATGTATGCACACGCACATGCCATTGCACTTGTATAGAGAGAAGAGAACAACTTGTGGAGTCACTTCTCTCCTTCCACCACATAGTTTCTAGGATGAAAATCAGGTCATCAGGCTTGGTGGCAAGAGCCCTTACCTCAGCGGTTCTCAACTTTCCTAATGCTGTGACCTTTTAATACAGTACCTCATGTTGTGAAGACCCTCAACCATCAAATTATTCTGTTGCCACTTCAAAAGTATCATTTTGCTACTGTTGCAAATCATAATGTAAATATCTGACATGAAGGAGATCTGATATGTGACCCATGTGAAAGGGTCATTTGACCCCCAAAGGGGTCCTGACCTACAGGCTGAGAACCACAGCTTTACCTGATAAGCTATCTTGCTGGCCTCAAACAAGGGAGTTTATTTTTATTTATTTTCACATGTATGCATATGTGTGTGTAGGTATGTGTCTCGACAAAGGGTTTTAATGAAAAATTTTCTCCACCCATGCTGTTGCTTGCTTAGTGTTTTATCATGATATGGAATAAGTGTCTTTTTTAAAAATAAGCTGTTACGGAGTTGTGGCTTATGCCTGTAATCCTAGCACTAGGGAAGTAGAGGCAGGAGGATCAGGAGCTCAAGGCCATTTTCAAGCAAGTTTGAGGCCAGCCTGGCCTTTATAAAATCTGTCTTCAAATAAAATAAAATAAAATAAAATAAAACAAATAACAAACAAAAAATGAGCTGTGTTCAAGTTAGTGTGTTCTGAGATCATCTTGGCAAACTTTCTGAACAGTGAATTCCTTCAGGGTGGTGCCAGGAAAGTTGTTTACAATCTGCTTTGGTGGAGAAGCTATTTGTCTTCAGAAATTTTGTGTACTTTAAGTGACCCAAGTGAAGTCAGAGAACTTGGTTATGAATCACATATAGAGGCAGGCCCATCAGAATAACACCACATTTTTCAATGGAAACACTGAAAGCCAGAAAGGCCTGGACAGATGTTCTACAAAATCTAAGAGAACAGAGATGCCCACCCAGGTTTCTTTAGCCAGTACTACTATGAATCAAAATAGATGGAGAAAGAAAAACGTCCTACGACAAAAACCAAATTAAAGTAGTTTCTATCAATCCAGCTCTACAGAAGGCACTAGAGGAAAAGTATCAGTCTGAAGAAAGTAACCATACCCAAGTAGAGACAAAAAATAAATATCCAAGAATAGTAAGTCAAAAGAGGGTTGGAAACCCACACCATGAGAGCAAAAATAACAGGAATCAATAAAAATAGTTCACTGATAACCCTCAACATTAATGGTCTCCAATCTCCAATAAAAAGACACAGACTAATAGATTGCAGATTGGATTAAAAAAGAGGATCTAGCTGGAGAAGTGGCTTAGGGGTTAAGAGCACTGACTGCTCTTGCAGAGGTCGGAGGTCTGAGTCCTAGCACCCACATAGCATTTCACAACTGTCTGAAATTCCAACTCCAGGGGATCCAGTGCTCTCTTCCAGCCTCCATGGGACACAGACACATAAATAAAAATAATTAAAAAAAATAACAGGATCCATCTTTCTGCTGCATCCAAGACACAAACCTCACCATTAAGGATAGACATCACCTCAGGGTAAAAGGATAGAAAAAGATATTCTAAGCAAATGGATCTAAGAAGCAAGTTGTTGTAGCCACTTTAATATCTTATAAAATAGTCTTCAAACAAAAACTAAACAGAATAGATGGGGAAGGACACTAGAGACTCACTAAAGGAAAGATCCACCAAGATGATATTGCAATCCTAATCATTTATGCACCAAACACAAGGGCACTCACATTCATAAAAGAAACATTACCACAGCTAAAATCACATATTGACCCTCACACAATGATAGTGGATGACTTCAATACCCTACTCTTGCCAATAAACAGGTCATCCAGACAAAAACTAAACAGATGAATGCTGGAGTTAAATAATGTCATAAATCAAAAGGATATCTACAAAACACTTAACCCAAACACTAAAGAATATATTTTCTTCTCAGGAGCTCATGGAGCTTTCTCCAAAATTGATGGCATACTAGGATACATTGTAAGTCCCAACAAATGTAAAAAAAAAAAATTGAAATACCACCCTGTATTCTGTTTGAACACCATGGATTAAATTGGATATCAACAACAGCAGAAATTATATGAAGTCATGGAAACTGAACAACTCATTACAGAATGAAAAATGGGTCAAGACAGAAGTCAACTGGAAACTAAACCTTTTTGAATTCAATGAAAATGAAAACACAGCATACCCAATCCTATGGGATACAATGAAGGCAGTTCTAAGAGGCAAGTTCACAGCACCAAGTGCCTACTTGAAAAAAGTTTGAGAGTTCTCATATTTGTAACTTAACCACACATCTGCAATCTCTAGAATAAGAAAAGTTAATAACCCCAAAGAATAGATAGAAAGAAATGAATTCAGGGCTTAAATCACTTAACTAGAAATAAAACAAACAAAAAATGTTGTGGAATATTATTTTGAGATGTGTTACTTTTGTTGTATTTGTTTAACTCTGTGAAGCTGTGATACTTTGCCTGTCTAAAACATCTGATGGTCTAATGAAGAGCTGAACAGCCAATAGCAAGGCAGGAGAAAGGACAAGTGGGGCTAGCAGGCAGAGAGAATAAATAGAAGAAGAAACCTGGGAGAAAAAGAAGGAGGAGCAAGAGAATAAGGAGGAGGACACCAGGGGCCAGCCATCCAAACACCCAGCCAGCCATGGAGTAAGAGTGACAGTGAGATTACAGGAGTAAGAAAAGGAAGAAGCCCAGAGGCAAAAGGTAGATAGAATAATTTAAGTTAAGAAAAGCTGGCTAGCAACGTGCCAAGCTAAGGCCAGGCATTTATAATTAAGAATAAGCCTCTGTGTGTGATTTATTTGGGAGCAGGGTGGTGGGCCCCCCAGAAGAGCAAAAACAACAACAACAACAAAAATACAAAGACTCAATGAAGAAACAAAGAATTGGTTTTCGAAGCTTGAAGAAAATCAATAAGATTAACAAAGCCTTAGCCAAATCAACTAAAAGACAAAGAGAGAAGATCTTGGGATAACTCCAAGCAAGGAAATGAAAGATTTGTATAATAAACACTTTAATGTGTTGAAGGAAGAAATTGAAGAGGACATCAGAAGATGGAACATTCTTCCATGCTCATGGATCAATAGGATTAATATTGTGAAAATGGCCATCCTACCAATAGCAATTCTTAATAAAAAAGAGTAAGTTCAAGATTACTGTATATATTCTGAGGTGTGTGTGTGTATGTGTGTGTGTGTATGTGTGTGTGTGTGTGTCCATATGAAGCTGGAGGTTTTTATTTTCAATTTCTGTGAAGAATTGTATTAGATTTTGATGGAGATTGTGTTGAATATATAGTACACACTAGAGAAAAGACAGCATCTTCAACAAATGGTACTAGTCAAACTGGATGGCTGCATGTAGAAGAATGAAAATAGATCCCTGTCTATCACTCTGCAGAAAACTACAAATGGATCAAGGACCTCAATGTAAGATCCAGTATCCTGAATTTGACAGAAGAGAAAGTGGAGAAATAGTCTTGAACTTATTGTCACAGAGGAAGACTTTCTGTTCAGGACACTGGTAAATAAATGTGACCTCATGAAGCTGAAAAACTTCTATATGGTAAAAGACATCATCATTTGGGCAAAGCAGCAGCCTATAGAATGGGAAAAGATTTTTACCAATTAGACATCTGATGGAGAATTAGTATCTAAAATAAATAAAGAAAAAACTGAACACCAAGAAGACAAATAGTCCAATTCAAAAGTGGGGCACATAACTAATCAGAGAGCTCTCAAAAAATGAAACACAAATGTCTGAGAAACCTTTAAAGACATGTTCAACACCCTTAGCCATCAAGGAAATGCAAAATGCAAATTAAAAGTACTTTGAGATTTTATCTTATACTAGTCAGAATGGCCAAGATCAATAAAATAAAGCACCTGCTGTCAGTGATGCAGGGAAAGGGCAACACTTATTTATTGTGGATGAGAGTGCAAACTTGTCTAGCAACTATGGAAATCAGTGAGGTGGTTTCCCAGGAAGCTAGAAATCAATGTGCCTCAAGATCCGGCTAAACTATTCTTGGATATATACCCAAAGGATCCTACATCCTATTACAGAAATACTTGCTCATTCATGTTCATTGCTGCTGTATTCATAACAGCTAGAAACTGGAAATAGCCTGGATGTTCACCAACTGATGAATGGATAATGAAAATGTGATACATTTACACAATGGAATATTATTCAGCTATTAAAAAATCATAACATTCTCAGGTAAATGGATGGAGCTAGAAAAAAATCATCTCAAGTGAGGTAACATAGATCCCAAAAGATGAATATTATGTTTTCTTTCATATTATATGTTAGCTTTTAAGCTTTCAATACGTGTGCTATAATCCAAACAACCATAGAGGTTAGATATCAAGTATGGGACTAGGGGAAGGAGAGGCTCTCCCAAGGAAGAAGGGATAGAATACATTGTTAACGGAGAGACAAAGGGGTAACTAGGAGGATTAAATTGGGAGGGGATGAGAGAGAGACGGGTAAAGGAGGGACTATGGGGAGGGACAACTAATATTAAAGGACTTCTGGAGAACCAGGATGGAGACCTACTACTGTAGAAGCTTCCTGAAATGCACACATATGTGAAAGGAATCTAAATGGAGTTACCAAATAATAGGGGAGACAACTAGAGATCTTATGCCACGAAGTAACACCTCCAGTGCCAGGAGTGGGTGATATCTTGTTGAGCTCTTGGCCAAAGGGGCCCCATGGAAACCCCCACACATCACAAGCTATTTTCAATGCTACGGATTACTCTCCATTACCTGACAGTAAGGCTCTATTGCTGAAGATAACATCTACTTCTATCATCAGACATGGAAGAGCTGAGCTAGTGTCTAATTAGAAGCTTTACCTTTACTGATTAGCTGTCATGGTACTAAGATACTCTCCATGAAACCATAAGAGAAAGGTCATCATCAATATTACCCAGCTACAAAACCTGTGACTTATGACAGTGACCTGCCTGTATGACATACTAGTTTAATAGTGGCACAAGTGTTATAGGAGCAGCTAACCGCTTTGTGATTCCATGAGATGGAACTCATACCTACAGTGCTAAAGTGGCTAAGAGCCTCAAACTGCCATGTAATGGGCCCAGGGGGAAACCTACTCTTATTATTCTGATAAGGGAACACAGCAATAAAATGACTCCTAATGACATCTGGCTATACCCATAGATCATTGCCTTGCCCAACCCACATCAGAGAAGCTTTTTGTAGTAGATGGGAGTTAACACAGAGACCTGCAAGTGCACAATGTGAAGAAAGTGACAGACATTGGAACATTCAGTCCTAAATAGCATGTTTTGATTGAACTCCTCCCCACAAGGCTCAGGGAGGTATGAGGAAGAGGAGGCAGAAACAGTGTAAGAGGTGATGGATGACTCCAAGGAAACAGTGACTTCCAGGCACAATAGGACTGATGTACATGTGAACTCATGCAGACTGGCAGCACACACAAGATTTTCACAGGTTCAAGCCAGAAGTAGTTCCAGCACTGAGGGGGGATGTGGTCATGGGCTCCTATTTTGCTTTGTTTTGGCTTTTTTTGGGGTGGTGGTGGATCTTATTTGTGTTTTGATTGTTTGATTTCCATTTTTGTGTTTCTTACTTTTTATTTTTGAAGGATAAAAAAAGAACATAAAGTTGGGTGGATAGGGAGGTGGGGAGGATATAGGAGCAATTGGGGGAGAGGAAAATATGATACAAATATATTGAATGAAGATTTTTTTCAATTAAAAAAGAGTTTTAAAAAAGGAGAGCGCCATTTAACAAGAGAAATGCCTGATACAATCATTGAGCACTCATAATACCCTCTGTCAGGTATATGTATGATGGTAGTGAGCTTGACTGAATTAAAATTTCCCAAATGGCAGTGATTTTCATTTTTGCAGTTTTTTGCAGGTCCATTTCTTGTACTAGTATTTTTAAAAAAAAACTGACTAGATTAGATTTAGATTAATCTTTCCATATAATTCTTTGAAAATTTCATGCATTCATATAATATATTTTGGTCATATTCACCTACCCTATCTCTCTCAATTTCTTATTTTATTTTTAATGATAATTTGCTGTGTTCAATCTGTGCTGCATATATATATATATATATATATATATATATATATATATATATATATATATATATATAGAGAGAGAGAGAGAGAGAGAGAGAGCCACCCACTGCAGCACGGTTGACCAAAGGGGGTCCAATCCTTAAAGGAAACCGACTCTCCCTTCCCTAGCAGCAGTCAACTGTCAATAGATCCTCATAAGCCCTACCCTCCAAAGGGACATTCATCTTAGGGCTGCGTGATATTTTCATATTCCTAAGTTTTTATCACCTAGCTCAAAATACAGAGCCAATACTTCAGAGACTCTGTCCTGTTCCTTCTCAGTCAATACCCTCCTCCCACCAGGAAACCACCGTTCTTATTTCAATAATATAAATTAATATTGAGCTGCGCAGAAAACCTTACGTTTCCTGCTTAATATTTATACCCTCCCGGCCTTTTTTCAACTTTCTATTGACCTAAGAAATAACATCTGTCAAAATGGTTTGGCATGATAGGCGTGTTTTCCCTTAATAACACACTCACTGTACTATGTAACTATTAGAAGTTTCTTCTTGTACCAATTAATATACTCTCTTGGTCACCGTTGGGCACATTGTCCATACTTTGTTTTTCCGAAGCCGCTTTCTGAAGCCCATGGCAACTCAAAGGCAATGGTTTTGTGGTGATGGAGTAGCTCAAAGTCACAAGATACGCTGCGATAATTTTCATCCGGCCAACGGGCCATTCACCCATCCAACGCACTTGTTGAGTACCTAGCATTCGCTCCACCTTGGATACTAAGAAGACCTCATTTCTTGGTTGGAAGCGAAACACAAGAGCACATTTTGTCAATGTGTAGTGAGTGCTCCGACTTAGGTAAGCACCAGGCGCACGGAGGATGGGCGGCTTCCGGAGATGGGGCGGATAGGAGAAGGTGGGTGGGCATTTCCCCAGCAGCTGTTGCCAGCCACCCGACTTTGATCACTTTGCCGCCTGGCAGCAGTGGCGGTCAACCTCATCGTTCCCTAGCAACCGGAGCCAACAGCCAGAAAGTCTTGCTATTGGGCTCACGCAGTGTGATGGGCAGCCGAGTGGTCTAATAGTAATTTTTAGGCTTGGCCGGTGGCCCCGCCTACTCCCAGTCCGCAGGCAGCGCATGCGCGGGTGGGCAGGGCTGTGTGCAGGGCGGTCGAGGAGCCGGAGCAGCCGCTGCTAAGTGTTTGGGCTCGGTCGACACCGCGGTGCTTGCTCCTCGCCCCAGCCGCCGCCGCCGAGGGAGCGGCCGCCTATTGTCCTTCTCCGGCGCCAAGGCGCGGAGCTGCTCCGGCTCGGCCCGCGGGGGAGCCCGGGGAGCCGCACGGTGAGAGCGCAACTTAGTTGCGGGAGTTGAGGGAAGTTTTGGGCGTCTGAGGAGGGGGCGCGCGCGCAGCCGCCCCTCCCCCTCGGCTGCCCTCGGCCGCGCGCGCGCGCGCGCGAAGCTGCGGGAGTCGGGGGCGCGCGGGCTCGACGCGGGTGGCGGACCCTCCTCCCGTAGCATCCGCGGCCGGCCGGGGGTGGGTGGCGCGGCCGCCGATCCCAGCCTCCTCGATCCGCGTTCTCCGGCTGCCAGCTTCAGTGGCTCCTGCTGGGGCTTTCCTCTGAGGGACGGGAGCTCGGTGGGGCGCGCCGCCCCGACAGTCTGTGGCTACGGGAACGAGCTCCCCGGGGCAGTGGAGCAGGGTAAACACTGCGCGCCCCGGCTGCCTTCGGGGGCTTCTTGGGCGCTTTCTCCCGGAGGGGCGCGGCCGACGCTCCGGGACCCGTGCATTCGGCTCCGCAGCCACCGAGCCCTGGCGCAGCCAGCCGCTCGCGCTTTCAGACCCGGCCAGTCGCTGCTTTTGCTAACTAGGACTCGCGAGACGCATAAAACTGTCGGGGAAGGGGGGGGGGGACCCTCAGTTTTCATCTCGTTGAGAAAGTGTATGCCCCCATTCCCACCCCATCTTACAGCCGAAAGATTGGGTCCCATTAAGTTGCTAGACGCTACTGTGATTCAGGAATTCACAATGAAAATTGGATTGAGCAACATTTTAGTATTCGGTCTTTGCTTTTCCACTGCATAATGAAGTTATTTTTGAGAGTTCATTGCCAAAGTGATGTGCCTTTTTTGGTTACCTCCCCCAACCCCTTATCCCCTTTTATTTCCAGAAGGCGCTTATTCATTTTTTTTTTTTTTTTTAAACCTTTGGCTTGCCCGGGTCAGGAGAAACGCTCCAGTTCTTGAAAGGTCATTGTCTCCAAAGGAGTTCCCATGAGTTGAGATGAATCTGAGATAAATCAGTGTCACTTTCGTACACCTGCATTTCTTGGGGATTTACAAACTGCATTAAGCACTTGCCTTCTTAAGTTTTGAGTGGATTCATTCCACTGCATTTCGTTGACTGGACTATGATGATAATTCTGTTTTAGTTCCCAAGTGGAACTAAAGTATCCTATCATTCATATTGAAACACAATGACCATGTCATTTCATGTTAATTTCAATTGTATCTCTTTGGCATCTGTTAAAAAGTTTTCTTTGAAAAATACTGCAAATGGTCTTTTGCTTTGTTTTCTATGAGAAGAAGGTGGAGAAGTGTTGCTTGGGTTTTCTGGTTTGTTTGGCTTTTCTTTATTTGAAATCCAGTGTTGTTTACCTGATGAAACCAAGGGAAAATATTCTTAAGTCAAAGGAATCCAGGGCTCAGAATCTTTGTGCTTAATTTTCCTTCCCTGGGTGGGTGTGGTGAAGGAGGTGGACAGGAGTTGGAAGTTATTAGGGAGTTACATAATACAAACATACTTGCCTACAAAATCGAGGGACCAGGGCACCAGTTGCTTTCCTTCCCTGGATTGATAACTTGTGATAATTCATGCTTTTGTTTTGGGATTTCTTAGAATTTAATTTGCTTCACTAAATGGAGACTGTATGTAGTATACATGGTCTTTCCTGGTCCTTTCCCTCTTAAGGACCGTGATGGGCGGTATTTTGCTATGTACTACCTTTGCTAGACGAGTCTCTACACACGGTTGGCATTCAGCTTTTGTTTGATTTGGGTGAAGCGATTTTTACCAGCTACTGAAACTTTGCACAGGAGAGACTCATTAATTCTTGGGCCTTGTACACAATGACAATTAGCTTGCACATCTGTGCTGAAGTTTAGGAGAATTTGCTAAGTCTTCTCTCTTTTTTTGAGATACGGTCTCGCTGGGTAGCCCAGGCTGGTCTTGAACTCACAGAGATCCACCTGGCTCCTGAGTGCTGGAATTAAAGGCCTAACTTTTCTCTCTCTCTTTTTGAGTTACCGCTTGCCTTGTAGTGTAGGTTGACTTTGAACTTAAGGCTTCCTTGCCTCAGTTTCTTTAGGACTAGATAACTGGTTTGTGTCACTTTCCTTCAGCTTTAAAACTCTTTAATTTGTTGATTTGTTCTTGAAGATAAATGGGGTTTGGATGGTACACTGCGGACTTCCAAAAAAAGATTGCAGTTTAGAAATCCATCCCTCACACTCCTCCTTGTTGAGACTATGGAACTGCTGAACAAATTCATTCATAGCTCTTCCCGTTCTTTTATTGTGAAATTGGGAGGGAGCACAGTTTAGAAGAAATTCACTTTTTGGAGTTCTGTGAATTTGAGTTCGGAGCCTTACTTTTTCTTTGTCTCGTTTTGAAGCCCTGAGCATCTCCCTTAACCTCTGAGTTTGTCTCCTTCCTTGTAAGGGGTAATAGTGACATTACATGTTCTTAAGGATGCTGGAAACAGTATAAGGGCTAGTAGTAACATTACATATTCTTAGGGATGCTGGAAACAGTATGAGGGGTAGTAGAGACATTACATGTTCTTAGGGATGCTGGAAACAGTATGAGGGGTAGTAGTGACATTACATGTTCTTAGGGATGCTGGAAACAGTATAAGGGACTTACAACACTGTCTGATACTGTGTAGGTGGCTAAAATGATAATTTTACACTTTACATGACTTTAAAAAGTATTTTTAAGATGTTTCTGGACAGATTATCAGTCGGTAAAGACACTTGCCACCAAGCCTGATGGCAAGTGTCTTTACCGACCAGTTCAGCTTCCCAGAACCCCACATAGTAGGAGGAGAGAACGAACTCCTGAAAGTTGTCCTCTGACCTCCACATTCACACTGTGACACTTAACACCCACGCTAAACTCACAAATGAACATAAAATTTTAAAAGATGTCATTTGAACAGAAGGATGATAGAAACTATACTGTTTCATCACCTGTTAGCCGCCTTCTGCGTGGGACTCCAGGTGGCTTGGTAGGAAAGAATTCTGTACAGCTGTGTAGTTTGGGAAACGACAAGAGATGGATTGTTTTCAGTACTAGCCATAGTATGTGTATCTTAGTCAGTGTTCTTTTGGCTGTGAAGAGACACCATGACCATGACAGCTCTTACAAAGGAAAGCATTTGATTGGGGCTGGCTTACAGTTTCAGAGGTTTAGATCATTGTCATCCTGGTGGGAAGCATGGCAGCATGTAGGTAGACATGATACTGGAGAAGCAGCTGGAAGTTCTACATCTGGATCCGCAGGCAACAGGAAAAGAGAGACTCTGGGTCTGGCTTTGGCTTCTGAAACCTCAAAGCTCCACCCCTAGTGACATCCTTCCTCCAGCAAGGCCACACCTCCTAAAACTCTTCAAATAGTCACTCCCTGGGGACCAAACATTCAAATCTACAAGCCTAGGGGGACCATTCTTATTTAAACCACCATAGTGTCTAAGTTAATGTCTCCTTTTTACGTTGGCCTTGAAAACAATATGTATGGCTTTATGATGTTTCTCAGGTTTGCTCAAGATAGAACTGGACTGGGTGTTAGCAGAATACACAGTTCAGAGACTTAAGCACGCCACTCACTTGCCTTTCCAAATGCCACTATTTACAGAAGGAAGCAGTGATTAAAGTCAGTTGTACCAACTTAGTTTAGAATGTTTAAAGTACCAAATGGAGTAGATATGTTTTAGAACTGTTTACCTGATCAAACTTAAAGATTGTGGGTATAAATATCCCTGACCAAGCTTCCTGGGCAAGCTTGGCCTTCAATGCTTCTCTTAAAGTTAACTCTTAAGTACACTCGAACAGTCTTGAGCTATAGTTATTACTGACAGGGATGAACATCCATATGGAAGTGATTGTCATTGTGTTTTCTGTTCTGCCTAGCTTACTATGTTGGGGGAGAGAGAAGGAAGCTGTTAGTAGGAAGAAGTTTATTCCATCATGTCCTCAAGTTTCTAGTTTCTAGTCCATCTTTGTGTCGATCAGGTCATTGTAAGCAGAACAAACCCGTTTTTTTTTTTTTTTTTTTTTTTTTTTTTTTTTTTTTTGTCAGGCTCTGCTGGGAGGTTGGACTGGCAGATCTGGTACTGAAATACTGTGATTGAATTCTGTCCCTGGCACTGGGGTGTTTTCCTTGTTTTACCCCTTCAGAGCTGTACCTTGGGACGTTTGTATGATGTGGATGGTAAGGGAGAGAAAGGGGAAGGGCGTGAGGCGTTTACTCTTGATGCCATGATGCAGGCTTCTTGTAGGAATTTTTATTTACTGATCATAAACCTGCTGTCCATCATAGAATTAGTGCCTGCCGCCCCAAATAATGAATTATTCTTGAAAGGTTAGCAGTTAATTATGGTGGCACACTCCAGTCAATTGGTCTTTTAACTTCAAGTGTCAACACAGGGGAAAGCCTTTCCGAGAAGTTAAAGATGGAGTTTTGCAGAACCCCAAGATGGTTCTCTCTTGTGATCTCTACTAAAAGCACATGGTGTGGAGCCGCATCCACACATCGCCATTTCTCGGCTGTCTGGTCTTGAGCAAGCCGCTTTATCTTTCTCAGACTTAGTGTCTTTGCTTATTACTCCCACTTTCACACACCCCCCCCCCCACTCTTATCCTGCCGGCTAAATGCTACTGCTGTGAGAAACATGTGCAGAAAGCACCATACTGTGTGGTGGTGCAGTTTCATTGATCAGCTCCTGGTGTGGATAAAATGTAAATCCTAGCTCTCCAGCGGAAACTGGCCGCTAGCTTTGCTGTGACTTCCCCCTGGAAAGCAGCTCAACTATCCGAAGACATCTACCCTTCCTCTTGCTTGGGAAAGCTGGCCTGTTTTCATTTTCTGTTTGCTGCTTCTCACATTTTCTTTCACTGAATATTTATCAGGGAATATTTTTTCCAACTAACTTTTGGTTCAGTGTGCTCGTTAGAGGCACATCACTGTGGACACAGCAGCCGACCTTCAATGCCGGGGCTTGATGTCAGGTGAAACAATGGTCACGTGAACAAACAGTGTCAGGATATTTAAAAGGGACTGAAGAGGAGGTCGGTGTAGCTGCTGATCTTTACCATCCTTTTCATATTAAAATTTAAAACGAGTTTGCTCCCTTTTCTTTTGTGCTAGATGCACTTTATTTTACCTACACTTGTTACTTAGTTCTCAACACCGCCCCCCACCCCCAGGGGTGGGGACCAGCAAAGTATTGTGAGAATGAAATTATTAACCAGTTTTCAGGATAAGAAAAAGTTCCTAAGGTAACTTGGCAGTGGCCATGTAGCTAGCTAGTAGACCTTTACGTGAAGTTGAGTTGACTCAGAGGTCAGGCTTGTCCATATCATTGACACTGTCGTATGAAAATTTCAAGTACATTTTAAAAACAAATCAAGTCTGTTCAGGTTGCAGAATGCAATAAAGCACACCCATTTTAAGAACATAAAGTTTAGTGAGTTTTGATCCAGTATACTTGCCTGTAACTCAACAGGGTCAAAACAACATTTCTGCCATTTTCAGGATCGAGATGCCTGCCACCTTCTTGGCCAGGCTCTTCAATGCTCATTCCTGCCTACTCTGCCATAGGCAACCCCTAGAGTGCTCGGCACTGTGGTGTTGGCCTCGCTGGCCTGCTGCCTGTTTTTGTAAATAAGGTTTTAGTGAGATGCAGCCACACCCGCATTGTCTATGGCTGCTTTGGAGCTGTAGTTGCAGTTTAGAGTGGTTAACACAGACTTCTTTCTACAGCAGTAGATTGTTTAGCCTTGGTTATACCTAACAAAATCCAGTTATTCACGCCTGATGTGAACAGTATATATGTTTTTCAACATATATTTGATGTTCTATTAGCATTCATTTGAAAAAATATTGAGAGGCTGGGTAATGACTGAATGGGTAAAGTGCTTAATGTGTGGTGAGCTTGAGGGCCAGGCATGACTCCATGTGTCTGTAATCCGAGGGCTGGGAGGTGGAGACAGGAGGCTCCCTGAGGCTCCCTAGCCAGCTAGTCTAGCCAGTCCGTGAGTGAGTTCCATGTTCTCTGATTGACTATCTCAAAGACTAAGGTGGTGAGTGATAAGAGGAAGACGGCTGACACCCACCTGTCCTCCATAGGTATGCACACCAGCATGAGAACCTGCAAATAGATGTACACACCACACACAGATGTGAGCCTGGGAAAAACCAAGCTTCACTCACTACTTTGCTACTCTGTCTCTTTGGTCTCCCATTTTTTTTTCATTCTTTAAAAAAAATATAACCTTTATATTTATTCAGATTCACCAACTTTAATGTATAATGTCTTACAAATTTTGACATGTGTATATTCATCTAACCACTGCTTGAATTAGAATAATCCCTTTGTCCTTCCAGATTGGTCGGAATCCTTTTGTAGCCATCCATTTTTTTATTCCTAAATCTCAGAAATGATTAATCTGGTTTCTGTCTTCGTGTGGTTTTTGTTTGTTTGTGTTGTTATTGATCCTTTTTAGGAATGTTTAGGGCTAGGGATGTAGGTCAGTTGGTGTATATCTAGTATGTACAAAAACCTAGGTTCAATCACAAGTAACAGATAACTGACACTGAATATGGTGGTGAATGTCTATAATCCCTGCCCTTGGGGTGGGGTAGAGGTTGGAGGCAAGAAGATCATAAATTTGAAGTCATGTTTTTCTACATAAAGAGTTCAAGGCTAGCCTGGACGGCATGAATTCTGTGTCAAGCCAGTGTGTGTGTGTGTGTGTGTGTGTGTATGTATGTATGTATGTATTATATAGATTGTAACTTTTTTTGTATAGCCTTAATAATGCTATCTTTTCATGTGATTATTTTCCATCCTTTGGTGATATATCTGTTCAAAACTGTCCATTCTAAATAATGAATTGATTGTATATATGTAGGTGATTATTATTTGAAATTATTATCTTCTAATATGTTCCTTATGTTTTTATACCTCCCTTACCCCTACCTCCTAGGGTCTTATATATAGCAGGTTGGCCTGAAACTTTATAGTTGAGGGTGGCTTTGAACTTCTGATCCTTTTGCCTCTTCTTGCTGAGTGTTGGGGAGTACAGGTGTGTGCCACTACATTGGGTTTATGTGGTTCTTGGGATTGATCCCAGGGTTTCCTGTATGTTACCAACTGTGCTGTATTGCTTCAAATTTTAAAAAATTATTATTAAAGTGTGCTAAAGACAAAACCTTAGGCCAGGAGGTGGTGGCACATGCCTTTAATTCTAGCACTTGGGAGGCAGAGCCAGGATCTCTGTGGACAGGCACCAAAACTACACAGAGAAACCCTGTCTCAAAAAAACAACAACAAAAAAGGACCAAACCTTAGACCAGAATCCATAGGTGAACACCCTCCTTAACATTGAGCTATATGCTGTTCCAGATCTGTGGTTTTGATGTTTTGATTTTTAAAGCACTGGGACCCATCCTAGGACCTTTTACATGGTAGACAAGGGCTCTGCCATTGAGCGAACTATATAGCTCTAGTCAGCAGCTATTACAATTTTTTTGATTGATATTGGATTGTATCTGTAAATACTTAAGGGATAACTGCCATCTTTGTGATATTGAGCCGTGAACGTGGCACATCTGTTTATCTAGATCTTTGGTTTATTATTAATGGCGTACTTTTAAGCAGCTGAATCCTGCATGTTTTGTAGAGCTTTGGTTTATTTATCCACATGGTTTCCCTATATGTGGTTTCAGGATCCATGATTTCAGTTGCTAGTGTCAGTAAGCAGGATGAGTATGGTACAATAAGATATTCTGAGAGAAGAGACCAGGTGTGCTGGTTATTTTATTTTATTTTTTCAACTTGACACAAGCTAGAAGAGGTGAAATCATCTTTGAAGTATTTCCTCAGGGTCAGCATGCAAAGCTGTGGTCCAGAGTGGCCAAGCTTGCTCTCAAACTTGGTAATATGCAAGAGTCTCCCAAGTAGGGCTGGTTTTAGCAGCATGTAAGCTATAGTATTGAGAGGCCCATGGTGAGATGCTGAGGCTTGACACCATGCAGCAGAATCAGAGTCCCCGAAGAGGCCAGGAGAGGCTATTGGTGAAGATGCAGCCTCGATTCTGAGTGAATACCCCCAAGGACAGTGGCAGATGTGGAGCTGGCCTGAGCTTCAGAGACAACGTGTGTTTCAGATGGCAGAGCCAGAGAAGTAAGCTGCCTGAGCCTCTGGAGCCCAGGTCAGGGTTCCATGTGTTAGACCCTGGGCCATTTTACACTGTTGCAATTTGATTTTGCTTAAGCATGATTGTAAATGTGCCCTGGTTCTTCCCTCTTGGAATAAGAAAGTACATAACTTACTCATTTTACAAGATCTCTCAGTGGAGAGCATTTTGAATTTTAAGAAGAAAAGAATGTGGGCTTTAAAACTTTTGCTGTTTTACATTGTGAAATTAACGGAAACTTGAGATGAGCTTTTGGGTTGTTAGAATCTGAAGTATCTCAACATTAGCTTTGGTTTTTAGATGTCATCTTCTTTCCAGATGGCTGTGCTAACGATGGTGGACATTTGAGAGACTTTGTAAACTTGACATTTGCTATGCCCATGGGTTGCTTAGAAAACTCAGAATGGTTTGAGTGCTGCCTCAGGGTAAGCACATCTCCTTGTCTGGCATTGAGTTTGGTCTTCTCTAACTCAAGTAGGTGCCATTTTGACTTTTGACAAGCTGAAGGAGATTTTTTTTTTTTTTTTTTTTTTTTTTTTTTTTTTTTAAAAACTGCCCTTTAGATTCCCTCAACAGAACAGCTGGATTCTGAACACAAAGACGCTCTCCTATGCAAGAGACTTTGTCTTTGTTGAGTTACTTAGGAAAACGCCGTGGCAATTAGAGTTGAGAAATAGAGTGTAAATGTTTATTTGGTCACATGAGTGTAAATGTTTATTTGGTCACATGAAGCTTTAGAAAGGCCTGGCTCAGGTACTTTCCCTTTTTGAGGATTAAAGGTCAGTGGTTAGGAGTGGCCAAAACTTTGGCCTGGGCCTTTCTTTCAAGATGGTTCTGCTTATGTGCTTGGAGCAAAGGTCATTCTGGAGAGACCTTTCAAGGACATTTCCCAGTGTTTTCTAAACAGGTAGGTAAAGGAAAGAAGGAACAATCTCTCATGTGTTCATTTACTTAATTCTTTTTTTTTTTTTTTTTTTTTTTTTTGGTTTTTTCGAGACAGGGTTTCTCTGTATAGCTTTGCGCCTTTCCTGGAGCTCACTTGGTAGCCCAGGCTGGCCTCGAACTCACAGAGATCCGCCTGCCTCTGCCTCCCAAGTGCTGGGATTAAAGGCGTGCGCCACCACGCCCGGCTACTTAATTCTTAATTAAGTAAATAAACTATGACTTTACTCGAGAACTTGTGATATACTCTACTTTTATTGTTTATGCTGTAAGCCACATATTTTTCACCCTGATGGAATTATATTCAAAGTAGTCAGCTTAAAATTCCAACTTGTTCTTACTCTAGGACGTCTCTGTGGTCTGCTCTGAAAGTTTTCCTGGAATTCTTAAAACACATCCCAGGCTTTCCTGTTTGTGCCTGGAAAGTCGCAAGAGCATTCCAGTGGTTTATTTCTTCTCAGATGCAGTGACCGTTGTGGATGGGAGCCAATAATTAACATTCACACGCTTGTTCACATCTTCAAAGTGTTTTACAAACGTTTAATTAGTTCATGCCTAGCTTACGTGCTAGGAGTTGGAAAAGCAGGTTTTAAGGTTCATTTTAGCAGTTCTGAAGTGTTAGGGAGCAAAGGAGAAAAATACAGGGGGAGATAGCTTTCCTTGCATCCCTAGCTTTTGGTCCAGCATGCTTTTGGAGGAGTCTGACTTCTGGTTGATGCAAGAATGGAATTATAGAGACTGGGGGGAAAAAAGACATCGAATGGTCGGGAGACATGGATAATTGGCTTTCAACTCAACTTTTCTCTTCTGTAGGCTGGTAAGTGAGAATTGTCTCAATGTAGTCCTGTGAGCATTTTGAAGGGCAGGTTGTGACTGGAGCAGACTCTGCAGAATTAGAATACATGCTAATCCCTGCCAGTTTGGGGAGGGATCACTACAGTTTGTCCCTTGATTCTTTTACCTGGCCGGGCTGTGTAGTGGAAGGAGACACCACTCTCAACTGAGCTGTGTTCCCGTCTCATTAGCGGCATGGCACCGGGTGGCCAGTGCTTTTCTTCTGCTTTTACGTTATGTTGTTCTCTGAAATTGCTTATTTAATTGAATTCTTTTGAGACAAGCTTTCACTTCGTGGCTTGCCTGGAGCTCACTTACGTATCCAAGGCTGCCCTGGAACTCCATGTAGTCCTCTTCAGCTTTGAGAGTACAGTACTGGTATTTAGGTGTGAGCCGCCACACCCAGTTGTGAAATTGTATTTGTCTATGACTCAGGTTTTAATAGTGAAAAAACTTACTGTTTTTCTGTAGACACTGACTACATCAGATTGCATTTCCTTGGTTGGCAAGTGAGACACACAGAACACTTCCCTTTGATTCTCTGGAGAATCTGTCATCCACCTGTCTTTGAAGGACTCAGTTTCTTAGGGTTTCTATGTAGACGAGGATACCAGTGATGCTTAGGAGTAAAGAACATTTTGCTAAGTTCTGAAGTAAGTCCTTGCTCAGGGTGTTTGCTGTTTTTCTTCTGATTTTGTTTGCAGCACCTGATTGCATGTTCATCCAATATTAAGAGGATCTGTTTGAGGGATGGGTGCTGTGAGTTCACATGAAGTACCATTAGATGTCAGAGCCCTGCTTTATAGTCATGATCATCTGGAATAGAGAGATGTGGTAGGTTGATGACAAACACAAGATAAACCTTTATTTTTGATTAGAAAAAGATAAAATTAAAGTTCTGTTTGATACCATTCATTTTACTACTACAACTGCCATGGTGTATTAGGATCTTATTTTGTAATAGAAAAAAAGAGTTCGAGAAACTGCATCTAAAATCTACTTCTAGGCACATGATTTTCTTTTGGCACGCACACCATCTTGCTTTTGTGACTCACTTTTTGTTTAGTCCTAAAGAGGTGGCCAGAGGAGGACATAGAACTTAGGTTCTTGGACAAGAAATGGGACAGAGAATGATTCATATTATTGAGGATCCGTTTAAGTTTTGGTGACTTCCTAACCTTGTTTGGAGTAGATAACTTTAACTATTATTACTCTACTTTAAAACATATTGCCTTGGCAGTAAAAACTGTGTCTAATTGGTTTCCTAAGGCAAGGGCATCCTTTTCATTATTGTTTTTAGCCTCAGCATTCAGAGGAACCTGAATCGTAGTCTAGAGAATCTCACCACAGAAACTTGAGTACCTGGTGGCAGAAAGGAGAAAAGTTCTGAGAGCTTGGCATGCATATTTAATTACAACTTTATCATGAATATGAATCTGTTCTTCATGGTGCTAGATAAAGCATGGCCCTAGGGCCAGGAGGATAGCTCACCTGGTAAAAGTGCATGATGTGCAGGCCTCTTTTGAGGTCAGATCTTGGGAACCTGTGTGATAGGCCAGTGTAGTTGTAGGTATCTGTAATCTTAGTGACTGACTCCCCAGCCAGATGGGAGAGCCCCCTGCTCACTGCCTGCATGCCCGTTGATCGGAATACGCAATCCAGTTTGAGATCCTGCCTGAACCAAGTTGTCTGTCAGTTATAGTTTTTTAAGTTTATGTTTTTATTTTCTTTGTGTGTATGTGTACACGTGTGAGCGCACATGTATACATGTGTGCCACAGTGTACTTGTGGAGGTCAGAGGACAATTTGTGGGAGTCAGTTTTTTCTACTAAAATGGGTTCCAGGGATTAAGGTTTGATGGCAAATACCTCAACCTGCTGAGCCATATGGGCAGCCCTATTTGTTAATGCTTATTTTTATTTTTTATTTAATCATTTATTTATTGTATCAGCGCATGCTTGGCCATGGTGCACACGTGGAGATCAGGGGACAACTTGAGGGAGGGACTCAGTTCTTTTTTACCTAGGTACTGTCGAGCAGACTCAGGTTGTCAGGTTTGGTGGCAATCATGTTCACCTGCTGGGCCTTCTTGCCAGCCCAAAATTGTATTATTTTTATTTTATTTAAAAGATTTTAAAGATCTATTTCATTTTGTTTGCATGAGTGTTTTGCCTACATTTATGTATGCACTCCACATGAGTACCTGGTGCCCACAGAAGTCAACAGATGGTGTCAGATTCCCTGGAACTGGAGTTATGGATGAGTGTAAGCCACCATATGGGTGCTGGGGACTGAATCCTGGTTTTCTCCAAGATCAATCAGTGAGTGCTCTTAACCCTTGAGCCAATCTCTCTAGTTCCCAAATAACAAAGTAGAGCTATGGGGAGAGGCATGTTTGGTGTTCTCTCTCTCTCTCTCTCTGTGTGTGTGTGTGTGTTTTATTTTTGAGTCACTGTCTTACAGAGTAGTCTTAGATGACCTGGAACTTACTTTGTAGACCAGATTGGGCTTAAACTCAAGAGATTTGGGCACATCTGTTTCCCAGGTGCTGGGATTAAAAGCATAGTTTTTTATTTTGTTTTTTTATTTACTAATTTATTTTGAGGCAGGATCTCATTATATAGCCTTTCCTGAAGTCACTGTGTAGACCAGGCTGTCTTTGGACTTGTAGAGATCTTCCTCCTTCTGCCTCTTGAGAGCTAAGATTAAACATGTATGACACTACACTTGATTTCAAAATCTATTTTGATTTTTTTATTTTAATTTTATTGTTTGTGTGTTTTTTTTCTGTATGTTTGTCTGTGTACCACTTGCATGCAGTGCCCCCGGAGTTCAGAGGAGGCCATCAGGTCCCTTGGGACTGGAGTTACCGACAGTTGTGAGCCACCATTGTGGGCTCTGGGAATTGAACTCAGGTCTTCTGGAAGAGCACCCAGTGCTCTTAACTACTGAGCCATTGCTTCAGCCCCAATTTTATTATTTTTCAGTAGTGAGTTTTAAATATTGTCTCATACTAATAATACATATTACTATACAACCTGAAATACCTTCTAGAGAACATGACATGATCTGTTTCCAGGACACTAATCAGACAGCTACTTTATCAAAGCAGATGAGAGCTGAGTAGCCCATTTTCCTTTCAACAGAGCAGTTACATAAATAAGACCATAAACCTTTTATTAAGCACCTTTGTATGGAATCAGAGTTGTCTGTCAAGTCAGACATGAAAAGTTAACCAAAGCTGCACAACTTCCTGATCTGAGCAGTTTGTAGGTTCTCCCATGTTGGACTTCAGTTGACTGTTTCTTTTAAATACCAGTACAGGAGTGTTTTGCTTTATACAAAATTATCTTTGGTTTTTTGTTTTTTGTTTTTTTTTTTTTTACCTCTCCATATAAGATTTACTTATTTTTTCCCCTTTGGGGATTATTTGGGTAGTGTGTGTAAAAATGTTGATTTTTTTTTTTCATGCTTTTAGAGTCACACCATCATCTTAAAAGCTTTTACTTGAAGCTTCAAGAACAACCGAGAGACTGTTTCTCGTGGCTCCTGTTGTAGACATTGCATCCTAGCCTGTGTATTCTGAGAAATACCACAGTTCTCTGCCCTGACCATGATAAAGTATCATTTCGCTGCTTTGCCCAAAGTGTTGTGCCCAGTGTGAAGCTTACCACTCATAGTTAGCTCCCTGGGATGATATACACCTTTACATGGAGACATTTCCTTCTTGAGTCCAAATAAAAGGCATGATTCCTCTATGAGATGCCTCAGGACCCAAATATGAGTCCAGAAGAAAACTGGCATATTCTTCCCCTCAGCTTGATGCCTCTTGAAATGGCCAGGGGCAAGTTCACTAAAATAACAGCTGCATGATTTTGGTTCTTCAGTGCGTTGTGATCCAAATGAAAACAGTAGACTGCTAAGCCCAGTACAAGTGTTCTGCAAGATGAGTTTGAATGCTTACAGCCGTAAGAGGTCAGGACTGCTTACTGTATTGTATAGGTGGCGTCTGAGGCTCGGAGAGGCTGGATGGCTTGCTCAGAGTTAGGACTTAAACTAACGAGGGTCTCGCTTTAGAACCCAAACTTTTCTGTATGTGTCAGTCTGAGCAATTATATCCATTGAGAGCCATGGTTTCGGCAGAACCTTATGTAACTTTGACTTTGTTTTTAATGGGTCACTTTCTACTTTATGATCTCTTAAGCTAGGGTCATCAGATAGTTCTTCTACCTCATGACAGATGTTGAGTTTTCATCACTCCAGGAACGTGCCATCCATCTAGAAATTCAGGAGCAGATATAATGCAAACAAATAACACTTAGGAATAAATGACATTATCCAGAGGAAATTTTTTTAGTGTAATTTGTTGTTTCTCTTTCCAAATTTGAAAACTGGTAGAAGGTGGTTGCGTGTATACCTATGTACCTGTACGTAAACCACACGTGATGTATGTACTTGGAGACAACAGATTATAAAACATTTCATGAACATGGGTTTGTATTATATACTATTAACTACGTGGCATCATTAACTTAATGGCTCTATGCTATTCCATACTTGGACTTAGATTTATCCTTAGGTCACTAATTATCTCTCTTGAATATGTATATTTCTCTGTCCTCCCTTGCTCCCTTCTTCCTTTCTGCTACTTACTGACGTTGCTGTGGAGAAGTCCTATGCACACATCTGTGCACCCTTGTTTATGTCTTCTCACAGAAACAAGAGTTGCTAGCACAAAGGAGTTCACATGTCAGCAGCTGTCGATGGAGAGTGCCGAGTTGTCTGTAGAAAGCATCTGCCATTCACACTTTCACTGGGAGTCATGGGTACCTACTTCCCATTTCTTCATAACCTTTAGAAAGCAAGTGTGCGTTTTCAGTTTTTGTTTTTTTGAGAGTCTTGCTGTTTATCCCAGGCTGACCTTGAACTCAGTGATCTTCTTGCTTTATCCTTCCCAGTGCCTGGCTCATAGGTGTGTGCCACCATGCCCATTTCTAAATAGAAACTTTTAATGTTTTAAGTGCCATAGAATTGCCAGATTATTGGTAATCAGTAACAAATGAAAGGATTCTGTGCTTTGTCTTTTGTTTTTAAATTAATATTGTTCATTTTAGTTTCTATAGAATAAATTGATTTTTAGATTTAATCTATAAGTTTCTATGTATTTTTAAAATTGAAAAAACAAAACATATAAAATACACGTAGCCTGAGAACAGGACTGGAAAGGTTCTGTGACTAAGAGTGCTTATGGCTCTTGCAGAGAACCTGAGTTTGGTTCCTCAGAACCCATGTGATGGCTCACAACCATCTGTAACTCCAGTTCTAGGTGATCAGTGGTCTCCGCAGGTACTAGGCATGCACATGGTACACATACAGATGTGTAGGCAAAACACTCACACACAAATCTTAAATCTTTTTTTTTTAATCTATTTATTTTATGTGCATCAGTGTTTTGCCATGGGTGTCGGATCCCCTGGAACTGGAGTTATAGACAGTTGTGAGCTGCCACATGGGTGCTGGGAATTGAACCCAGGTCCTCTTGAAGAGCATTTGGTGCTCTTAACCACTGAGTCATCTCTCCAGCCCAAATCTTTTGAAAAATTACATTTTTATTCATTTTGAATGTGTTTGCGAGCACATTCTGCCTGCCTCTGCTTGAGTGATGGGATTAAAAGTGTGTGCTGCTATGCCTGGCTCTCTCTGCTTCTGTAAGCGTATATCACATCCTTGGCGAAGGGACCATGGCTGAAGTTGCCATGGCATTGTGTGTTTTTATGATTATGTCTTATTCTCCCCTGCCCCTCTTTGTGGCCTCGGACTGAGTATTCACTTTTGAGCTCCAGCTTCCTTGTGTATAAAGTAGGAAAAGTGACCCCTACTCTATACACAGTGCTGGTTGCTGGGTATATGTGCTTAGTGCTTTGTCTACAGTTTTGGGGAAGATTCAGTGTAGAGAATGATGTAAAGGATTGGAAGGCAGAAAAGATGGTACTGTGCAGCAGCCATGGACCACCACAGTTCCCATTTCTGTTAAACAATTCTGTACGCATATTTGTGTTTTTATGTTGGGAGACGGAAAGTATCTAATAACGTGTTTGCAGCTTTGCTTCTTAATTTTGTAAATGTCATTGGGTTGCATATTATATTCTGTAAGCAGACCATAGATACTTTGTAGGAAAATATAGAGTAGAATGGAGCTAATCTGATGGTTTCTAGGAGCAGACTTATTTTATGAATAATGTAAGAACATTTGAAATTGCTCATTTTGGGTTAGGCTTTGAGAGAACCAGAGGAAAACAGTGCATAGCCCCAGGTCGCAGGGAGCCTATCGGAGAAGAAACTCTTTTTGGTCTTGTTCGCAAAACAAAAAGTTTAAGTTTTATGTAAATCCTAAGTACAAGTTATGTAAGCTTGTGGAAGCGTGTCTGCACAGAATGAGTATGTGCCAGGTCACGAGACTTGAAGAGTTTTGGATATACCAGTAGAGATAGAAAGTTACGGGTATAATGATGACCTGGGCCTGGCTTTATGGTGTCTGAATTCTGAGGCACGCTGGTAATTGATGAGGGATTGCACTGGATCTGCAGCATGACTAGGGTTTTGTTAAGGCATGAGTTGACAGAAGGAATGGTCTTGAAGCTTTGCAGTGTGAACAAACACTGGAAAACTTGCTATGAGCAGTGAGGTGTACTTGAGTTATTTAGTTTGGTTAGGATGCGGACACAGAATTAGGCCAGCAAGTCATGCTGGGGTGAGTGCAAGTGTCTTCCACTTGTGTTAGAGAATTCAGTTCATCCTCCTGAACAAAAGGGAAGGCAGCTCATCGGGGAGGATTATGGGTAGTGACAGCTGGGGAAAATGAAGCACTGCCTCTGAGGGACATTCAGAGTCCATTGTATTAGGTTAGGACAGGGATTATGAGAGCCAGAATGCAGGGAAGATGAAAGAGAATCAGATCTACTGGGTATTTAGAGAGTCAAATGGATGAAACTTGGTGAGTAGATGGAGGGAAATAAAATAGGATCATTGTCTGTGGTGATTGGAAGCTTCTAGGATCAGTTTTCTGTTGAGCAGCAGCATCCTGGGGGCATAACTTATTTTGGCATGGGTTTGGCACTCCTCCTTGGAAGAGGAAGCATTTTGAGTTTCATTTAGATTGCTTCTTCCTAAGTAGTTCCTGTTCTTGACTGTCTAGAAAAGCTCCTGCTTTTATATAACTAAGCTACCTGCTTAGTATCATTAGTTGGTATTTAAAAAGATTGGAAGAAATTTAGTTGCGGTAAAATACATAGAGCACAAATCTATTATTTTAACCATTTTTTCTTTTTTAAAAAAGACTTAAAGTTATTTATGTGTATGTGTCTGTATGAGTATAAGCCATGTGTAGGTACCCATGGAAAATCCAGGGGCTATTGGAGCCAGAGTTACAGGTGACTGGGAGCTACTTTATGTGGGTGCTGGGAACTGAACTCTGTTCCTCTGGCAGGGCAGTAAGTGCCATCTCTCCAGCCGCATTTTTGCCATTTTTAAGTATGGAGTTTAGTAGGGTTAGTTAGGTTTATATTGTTGTACATCTATAACCACTGTCTAAGTTTTTACCCTGCAGAACTAAAACTGCCCTTTACACTATAAATACCTGTTTTTATCCCTCAGCCACTGGCAAATAGCAATTCTTTTTTCTGGCTCTATTAGTTTTGCTACTGTAGGTACTTCATGTCAATAGTATTTAGAATTTGTCTTCTTGCAACTGGCTTAATTACCTTGCATGATGTCTGTAAGGTTCATTTATATTGTATGTGGCTGTATGTGTCAGAATTTACTTCTTTTATAAGGCAAAATTACATCCCATTGTGCATACACACTAGGGTTGCTTCTACCTATTGGCTGTTGTGAATAAGCTGCTTGAGCATGGGTGTGCAAAAGCTCTTTAAGCCCTTGCTTTCAATTCTTTGGAGAATCTGTCTACAATACTTCAATTGTCATGGTATTCATAACAGCCATGTACCAAGACCTTATGCATGCTGGACAATGGGAATGGAAAAGTAGCTATCTGAGCCTCCAAAATCAGGGAAAGAGGCATAATTCCTTTTTAAAACATCATCATTAATTATTATTATTTCAGTCTGGCTTAATTTAACCTTTGTGCCTAGATTTCTTTTCATTTCATACTGGAAAAATAATGCCATTTAACACTAATGTCTTTTAAAAAAATGTTTATTTTATTGTAGATTGTTGTGCATGTGTGTGTCTGTGTGTGTGTGAGTACATGTACCTGTGGCCTTCCGGAAGAGGGCATCAGTTCCAGTGGGGCTGGAATTATAGGCAGTTGTGAGGTGCCCGATGGGGATGCTGGGAACTGAGCTCCTTCTGCAAGAACAGTTTGTACATGTAACAGCCGAGCCATCTCTTGAGTGCCACTAACATCCTTGATAAAGGGATAAACATTAATTTGTTAAATGTCAGCTTTGAAGCACACATTTTAAAGACATGACCAAAGGGGAGTTATGCTTAAAAGACTCTGTATGTGAAAATATTTTGGTTGTGGTGTGGAAAAGCTATTGTGTGATTTTCCTTCCAGATGATCTCGATTCTTTTCCGTTACCCACTCTTTAATGGAGCTCCATTTTGACTTGAAGGGCAAACTGATCAACTGTTGTTTGTTGTTTAGTAGGTGGTTATTTGGCAAATATTCTCCCCATCTTGACTCCTCTCCCTTGACTTTTTCCTCTTTTCTGGTGGAGATGGGGGTTGAGCCCAAGACCTCATGCATGCTGGACAATGGAAATGGAGAAGTAGTTCTCTTAGCCCCCCAAAACAGGGAAAGAGGCCTAATTCCCTTTTTAAACATCATCATTAATGATTATTTATTTCAGTCTGGCTTAATTTAACCTTTGTGCCTAGATTTTTTTATTTTATTTTTTTTTTTTCCGTTTCATACAGTGACCTGAAACCACAGTCAGCGCTGCTGTGGCTGTTGCATAATTGGTACTTGTCTTTCTTATTTGTATCATGTAAATAGGCTTTGACTGGAGCAAATTTAAACTGTTGTAAACATTGCCTATTCATTCCTACAACTGTATTTTGTGGTAGAATTGAATTACTAATTGTGTGAAGGAGTCTTTAAAATGAGGGACAAATTGGGAAAACTTTTGAGTAGTTGCCCAGTAAAGTCATTGAAAGGAGTATGCTGGCTGTGTTTTACTTTTCTTCTCTAAAGCAGGCAGTGGCTTTTTCCTCCAGTGATGCCCTTTGTCTTAGTGAGGGTTTCTATTGCTGTGAAGGGACACCGTGACCACGGCAACTCTCATAAAGGAAAACATTTAATTGGGGCTGGCTTACAGTTTCAGAGGTTCAGTCCATTGTTGTCATGGTGAAAGCATGATGACATACAGGCAGACATGGTACTGAAGAAGGAGCTGAGAGGTCTACATTTTGATCCGCAGGCAGCAGGAAAAGACTGGGTGCCACTGAGCCTGGGCTTGAGCATCTGAAACTTCAAAACCTGCCCCCACATTGACACACTTCCTCCAACAAGTCACACCTACTCCAACAAGGCCACACCCCCTAATAGTGCCACTCTCTCTGGGCCAAGCATTCAAACACATGAGTCTATCCAAAGGGGGCATTCCTGCTCAAACTACCACACCCTTAAAACTGTTTCTATATACATAGAAATGAATTTAGGTAAGGTGGAGATGATGATGTATCGAATGACAATGGAGAAAAATCCTGTTACTACAAATGGATAGTTTATTATTATTATTATTATCATCATCATTATCATTATTTGTATAACTTAGAGAATGAGGTGCAAAGTACATTTTTTAACTGTTACGTTGAAAATTGACTTGATGTGGGTACATTTCTAAGATGAATAGTTAATTTGTTCTTGTTGCTTTTACAGAGTCTCTTTGAGTAAATGACAAATTTACATGATAACCTAACTCAGAAGAAGAAACTGTTGGTATCTACTCAGGGCTTTTTGTTTGCTTAGCCTTGCTGTTGGGTGTGGCTAAAATGTTCTAATAGGAGGAGAATTGGCATTCTGTTTTCATAAGTTGATTCTGGGCCTTTTAGGGGGTGGTGGGTTGTGGTTGTGGTGGTAGAGCCCAAACCCAGTGATTTAGGCATGCACTTTTACTGCTGAACCCCTACCCTACCCCTGCCCTTTTACTTCAAGTGAGTCTTTTGTATCCCCTTGGGCTCTCAACTCACCCTGTAACAGGATAACCCTTGAACTTTGATCCCATCTCTGCCTCCTGAGTGCTGGGACTAAAGGTGTGCTCCTCTGTGCCTGGTTGATGTGGTTGGTCCTGGGGATTTGGAACTGAACCCAGGCCTGTGTATGTTAGGCAAGCTTACATTCTTTCATCTGAGTTACTCAGCCCTGGTCTTGAACTCTATCCTCCTTGTCTCAGCAGCTTCAGTGCTGGTGACAATAGACAGACACATGCCGTCATGGGTTTCCAACCTGTATTTGCTGCTTTATAATGTGGAAGGAAGACTTCAGTGAACTCCAGAGTTACACATTTTGTGAGTTATCTTAGTTGGGTTCTCTGGAGTTGGAGTTTTCTTTTTTTTTTTTTTTATTTATTTTTTAATTTAACTCTCAGATTTGGGTTGGTAGACTAATTCTAGAAATGGATAATTTTTTTCTTTAGTCTGAGGAATTTTGGAGAGAAATGGTCTTTTTCCTGTGAGTACATTGTTTATTAGCTTTTGGATAGGAGATTTATGACATTTAATGAACTCACAACCCTGTAGTTAAGCATGGGTAGTTTTTTTTTTTCTTGAACTTCATGGATGAAGCAGATTTAGAATTAAATTCAGTTTGTGTGGTAAATGTCACAGGGAAGATTTGAATAGTGATGTGGATGCAGGACAGCTCTAACTTCTTTGAGGCGTTGGAAAGAACAGAGAAGGACCATTCTGTTTGTTTTTGTTTTAAAAGACTCCTTCATGGTGCGGCAAGCCTGAAATTCACTTTTTAGACCAGGATGGCATAAAAATCACAGAGATGTGTGTGCCTCTGCCTCCCAAAAGCAGGGATTAAAGACGTTCACCACCATGCCTGGCCTGAGAAGGGCCATTCTAAAACCTTGAGCATTGAGACTAATGTGAATTGTTTTAGAAGCTCAGATTTCACTGACTGTGCATTTGCATAAATGGACACTTAAGAATTAGTCTAGAGATTAGAGAGATGACTCAGTTAAGAGTGTTAGCTTCTTAGCAGAGGGCTAGGGTTCAGTTCTCAGCACCCACATGGTGGCTTACAACCATCTATAATTCCAGTTCCAGGGGATAGAACAGCTTCTGTAGACACCAGGCATGCATAGGGTGCACACACAGACAGAGGCAAAGCACCCATACACACAAAATAAGTAAATTAAAAAAAAAATCCTAAATGTACACACACAAAAGAATTCATCTAAACAACTATTTCATTTCACAGTGTAATTTATATTTAACACTATGTATTAGGATTTTGGGGCAGGAGTTAAAAAAATGTATATCCAGATACACTGATTTTTTTTTCCTCCTCTATTCTGTTTATTTACTGTTTCTTTCTTGGAACTAAGCCACTTTGGAAGTTCATTAATGTAAAGTCACACCTTATACCGCTCTCCAGTAATAGCCTTGGACCTGATTGGTAACCATAGTAGTTTTGGGGTCTCCTGTGGTTAATGAGTGTGTCATAGGTACTTATTTTTTTTTCCATGACTGACTAGGTTTTAGTGGGAAAAGGAAGTTAAGTAATTTGCTTTTCACTTTCTGAATGTGTAAGGTATTGAATTACATCTGTGATGACTATAGGAAGTTTGGTATGTGTGTGAGAGCCAGAGTTTCCAGGTCATTCTTCTGGAAACTCACCCGTTTGATACCAGTGTGCTCATTCTACTAGACCCTAAGCAAGGCTGTGGCTTGCTCTTGGGTTTTATTCCTCTTCTTCTCTACCCATGGAGCACTCCTCTTTTGCCTGAGTTTCAGAAGTGACATTTCAGACTTCTTTAAATTTATACTGTATATTACAAGGTGCTTGCAGAAGCTGTCTGGTGGCCTGGAACTCAAGTTCCACCATGTGGGTGCTGGGGACAGAAGTCCTCTGCAGGAGCATCGAGTGCTCTAAACTGCCATCTTTCTACCCCCTACTCCAATTCTTAAGTGTTCACCTACACAAATACACAGTCAGAGCGTTGTCCACATACAAAGGGTTATGTAGTTAAAGAATTTTGTGTCTTCAAAGTTAGCTCTTTCCCACGTATGGTACAAGCTGCATTTGAGGTGCCCAGCATCCTCATGGGTCCAGCGGCCTTAGTGGCCACAACTCCATTTTGCTTCCTTTAAGTGTGTTTTAAGTGTTCATTTTTTTAAAAAATTCTTTAAGATTGTAGCATGCTGTTAACACTGGCATTGACTAGTTTAGTAAAATCATTCATTAGGAAGTGACATAGTTCTTTGTGGAAATGTAGCTATTTGGTTATTTTCCAGTATTTACAAATTCAGCTCCTAAGCAGTTAAAATGAAATAGACAAGTAGTATATAAAAAGTAAAATAATTGTGCCTAGGCTACATATTTTAAGAAACTCCTAATGTTCCTTGGTAATGGAAATGACATGGCTAAGACCAATTTTAGACTGAGAGGAAAACAATGAGAATTGATCAGACTTGAAATAAGATAGCTAATTACATCCAGCAACTCACTCTTAGTTCTGATTATGTGCCAGGCATTGTTCACATGTTTAAACTAAGAAATGGACCTGGTCCTAGTCAGCTCACCCTTACGAGTTTAATTACAGGGGACTTTTTTCGTGGCACCTGCTAGGCTATGTCAAGGTGAAGCTGAATATTTCCTTCCCTACCACTGGCTGTTAGAAACTCATTGAAGGGTCCTTCCCTACCACTGGCTGTTAGAAACTCATTGAAGGGGACGATGAATGCAAGCTTTGTATGTTCTCTGCGAAGTGCATGGCCACAGAAGTAGCTGCTGATGTTCTGGGTGAAGAGTAGAAGGGTTATGTGGTCTTAATTAGTGGTGGGAAAGACAAACAAGGTTTTCCCATGAAGCACTGTGTTTTGACCCATGGCATACTGCACCTGCTGTTGAGTAAGGAGCATTCTTGTTATAGTCCAAGGAGAACTGGAGAGGGGAAGCACAAGTCTGTTCGTGGATGCATTGTGGATGCCAGTCTGAGTGTTCTCAACTTAGTTGTTGTGTAAAAGGGAGAGAAGGCTATTCCTGGACTGAGAGATACTACTGTTTCTCATCGGTTGGGACGACCTAAAAGAGCTAGCAGAATCAGAAAGCTTTTTAATCTCTCTAAAGATGATGATGTTCGCCAATACTTTGTCAGAAAGCCCTTAAAAAAGGTAAGAAGCCTAGGACCAACATGCCCAGGAATCAGTGTCTTGTTACTCCACATGTCCTGCAACGCAAATGCTGATGTATTGCTCTGAAGAAACAACGTACTAAGAAAAACAAGGAGGATGCTGCAGAGAATGAAGGAAGCCAAAGAAAAGCTCCAGGAGCAGATTTCTAAGAGACGTAGGTCCTTGCTGAGAGCTTCTACTTCTAAGTGAGTCCAGTCAAAAGTAAGTCTTCAAGGGTAACA
Source organism: Peromyscus maniculatus bairdii (assembly GCF_049852395.1). Classification (NCBI taxonomy): domain Eukaryota; kingdom Metazoa; phylum Chordata; class Mammalia; order Rodentia; family Cricetidae; genus Peromyscus; species Peromyscus maniculatus. Next base: position 86,802,293 of record NC_134852.1, read on the forward strand.
AATAAATAGGCATACCTTGAATCTCAAAAAATAAATAAATAAATAAATAAATAAATAAATAAATAAATAAATAAAATTACATTTTTTTTTAAGTCTGATTGGAATTGAGAAGAAAATTTTGGAAGTTATGAGAAGAGTCAAGTGTACTTTTTGTTATTATTTTAAAGACTTTGCTTTAGGTCTTAGTCCTGTGGTGTCATAGGATTTGTGAAATTTTCAGACTTATCTGTGTCCATTTTAAAATTTATTACATGGCTGGGCGGAGAAATCTTCTAGCAATTAAGAGCACTTAAGGGCTCTACTCTGTAGACGAATTTCTAAGCAGTCTCATTAAATAAAAAACACGGAGCCAAATATAGGGGTGAAAGCCTTAGAGATCAGGGAAATAGGAATAGCCACCATCCACCTTACCTCACCAGCTCTGTAGCTTCCAAATAACACGACTTCCTGTCTACCCAGGCTTTTATTGCCTAGCTGTTCTGACCTCGCATTGGCTCTTAGCCCAGTTATCTCACTTCCTTGTCACTGCCTGTCTGTACAGACCTCCAGGTCTCTATGGTTGGTACTGGGATTAAAGGCATGGCCACCATGCTTGGCTGTGCCCTAGTGTGTCCTTGAACACACAGAGACCCTGCCTGCTAAGTGATCAGATTAAGGGCGAGTGCTACCACTGCCTGACTTTTGTGTTTACTTAAAACGGCTTGGGATTTCCTCTGATCTCCAGGCAAACTTTATTTATTAACATACAAATAAAATATCACCACACTGCTCTTTCAGAGAACCTGAGTTTGGTTCCCAGCACCCCACCCACATCCTGCGTTCACAGCTGCCTGTAACTACAGCTACAGCTTGAGGGGACTCAATACCCTTCTCTGGACTACATGGGCACTGCACTCATGTGCCAAACTCCTCCCCCCCCCATGTATAAACACAACTGAAAATAAAAAGTAAAATCTTTTAAAAATGGATTGTATGGTCCTGAGAGGACAGAATTTTGACAGCCCTGGTGCTAGATTATAGTGTTGTCCTTTTGATATCCTGTGAGTTGTCCTTATGCTGCCATATTACTGTTCATGACAGAGACCCACTGGTCACATTGATAAACTACATTTACATTTTTGTTTCTTGTTTTTTTTTTTTGTTTTTGTTTTTCGAGACAGGGTTTCTCTGTGTAGTCCTGGCTGTCCTGGAACTCGCTCTGTAGACCAGGCTGGCCTCGAACTCAGAGAGATTTGTAATTGGTTGTTTTTACTCTTTTGGTTCTTTGTGGGGCCTGCCACCTAGCTCCCAGATAAATCACATGGAGGCTTATTTTTCCTTATGAATGCCTGGTCTTAGCTTGGCTTGTTTCTAGTCAGCTTTTCTTAAATTATCCCATCTACCTTTTGCCTTTTTTATGTTTCTCTATTATATACACCTTTCTTTACTTCTTACTCTGTGGCTTGCTATGTAGCTGGGTGGCTGGCCCCTGGAGTCCTTCCCCCCCCTTCTTCTTTTCTCACTCCTTGATTCTCTCTTCCCAGATTTCTCCTCCTTTGATTCTCTCTGCCTGCCAGCACAGCCTGTCCTTTCTCCTGCCTGGCCATTGTCCATTCAGGTCTTTATTAGACCATTCAGGTATTTTAGACAGGCAAAGTAACACAGCTTCACAGAGTTAAACAAATGCAACATAAAAGAATGCAATACATTTTTGCATCATTAAGCAGATATTCCACAGGATAAACAAATGTAACACATCTTTAACTAATATTCTACAACAGAGATCCTCCTGCCTCTGCCTCCCAAGTGCTGGGATTAAAGGCATGCTCACTGTGCCCAGCTAGACCATGCTTTTTATATGAGTAACAAGACTCCTGTGAATATGTTTCAGTATGTCATAAATAGGCTCCACTATGCCAGTCTGGAATCCATCCTGTTGTGTGTCAGCACTGTCACCTTTGTGAGTGCCTCCCTTCCCCCCCAAACTATAGTCACTTCGTTTTCATGGTGATCTGCAACAGCTTCTTGGCAAGCCCAGCCTGTGACTTTGGATATGTGCTCCTTCAGCACAGTCTGCTCTCTGGGATCATTCTTCTTGTTTGAAGAATGCATACTGGCAATGATGTTTTTCTTCTGATTATCTCTTTATCCAGTGCGAAGACCATTGCTAAGTCATTTGGAACAATTAGTTGACCCTGTCTTGAGAGAGAAAAACAAATACAAGTGGACACTTAAAACTCTTTCCTAGTTGGGCTTGAGGGCCACACTTGTAATCCCAGAACTAGAATGAGGAAGGGTGATGGTTCTAAGGTCCAGGCTAGCCTGGACTACATGGGCCCTGTCTCAAAATACAAAAGTAAATGAAAAAGCACCCAGACCTCTTACTAGATCTGTATGTGAGTCCCTTTATATAGAAAAAAAAAATAATGCGAGAGGTTTTTGTAAAGGATAAAAATGTAGATAATTGTAAGTACTAGAAGTGTATTTTGAAGGGAGTCAAGAGCTAGCTACTTGATGTGAGTGAAATTTAGTAGCAAACTATAGAAAAGGATGCTGAAGTAGGAAAAGGAAGGTTCTTTTTGTTGCTTTCTTGTAGTGTGGGATATTAACTTTCTTATTGGAAAAAAGATCAAAAGATCATATCTAAAATTACAGTAATGCTTTAAAGGAGTTAGGGCTCATTTCTGATTTTATAATTTGTGAGACCTTCATTCTGTGGAACTCTGAGAGCCGTTTCCAGTTTATGGGTTTGCATTAAGGGTATGGATGGAACAACCTTTACCTGCTGAGCCATCTCTGTGGCCCACTGTTGTTTCTTTAAGAACAGAAAATGCTGTATGAAAACACAGTTCATAGCAGACGATAATCTTTAATCTGAGCTGAGTTTTCAGGCAATGTTGGTTGACCTAGGTAGTGTGGCAGCATGTGCAATGCAGTGTGCACACGTGTGTCCATAGCGAAGGCTGCAGTGGAATGTGATGACGCAACATGGGGAACTGCTGCCACAGACACCTCAGGTTCATTGTGCGTATGGTTTTTTAAATTACATTTTGTTGTTGCATGTTCAGAAGCTTGAGACTCTTTCCCAATTACTACTACTAATATTATTATGATTTTTTTTTTCAAAGTTCTTCCCCTTCAGTTCAGTTTCATGACACCATGTGGAGTCTCGACCCACAGTTTTAAGAAGCTGGGCCTGGGGTTGCTGGAGAGCTGGCTCAGTGGTTAAGAACATTTGAAAGTACCCAGGTTCATTTCCCAGCATAGCTTTTCAGTGCTTTACAGCTCTGTGTGTTATCAACATGTCTAAAAAGATTTTGTGCCATTTTAATCACAACTAACAGGCTTTCCTTTTAATTAGTATAAATGTGAAGTTTCACTGTAGCATAAATCCCTGAACTATTAACCCATGTGCTAATAAGGCCGTGAAGGGAAGAAACAGTGCTTGTTTTGTGGGGGTAGGGGGTGACTTAGTCATCTTCTGTAAATGTATGGTTGAACCTTTCTATCAAAGATCATTTAAAAGAAAAAGCTAAAAATCTAAGTGTATGTACATGCAGATTCTCTTTTAAATTTTGAAGTAGCATAGCTTATGTATAATTTTTTTGTGTGATTTTTTTTTTTTTGAGTGTAGAGGAATATATGTTAACTTCCTCTTACCATAGGAAAAAAAAATACCTGGGATGATTTATAAAGAGGAAAGATTTAATTTTGACTCACCATTTTGGAAATTATAGTCCATGATAGATTGGCACCATGGTGTTGGCATATTTTACACCAAAATTGCTTATATTGCAGGAAGCAAAACGGAAGAGGAAGAGACTGAGTTCCACAGTCGGTTTCAAGGCAAGCCCCAGTGATCTAAGGACCTTCTTGCAGGCTCCACCTCCTCCAGCAGTGCTTCCAAGCCCCTTTACACACAGGCCTTTGGGATACAGTGCACACTTAGACCGTAGTAATGTTACTGACAGGATTGTTCCTGTTTTAGGTGCGTTTTCACATTTGATCTTAGGTAGAGGGAAACAAGGATAATAGAAATGCAGAGGAGAAAAACTTAGTGGTTCTCAGTGCCACTCAGAGAAACTGGATGGAAGATGGCGTGTGATTGTTGTTGAGAGGCACAGCTTCGCTTCTCTTTGTATTTTGTTCTTTAAATTCTAGTGTAGAGACTGTATGTAGCCTCTACCATCCCCCCCTCCAAAATGGTCCTTACATCATGCTGCATTGTGACTGACTTTTCAGATAAGATTATTTCCTTCCTAAAGACCTCTGATTTTTCTTCCATATTGAAAGTGTGTATGAGAATATCTAGAGAGGATTGAGTAGGGAAGACCCACTCCAAATGTGGGTGTTACCCCATCAGCTTGGGTCTTGAACTGAAGAAAGGAAGGAATAGTGGAGCACTCCTGTTCATCCCCCAGTTCCTGACAGTGGGCACACGTGACCAGCTGCCTCCCGCTCCAGCTCTCATGCCTTCCCTGAAGGATGACCTGCCTGACTCCAGCTGTAAACCCTGTGTAGCCCAGCTGGCCTGCAACCCAAAGAGATCTGCCTTCCTCTGCCTCCAGAGTGCTGTTAAAGATGTGTACTACCGTTGGCCAAAATAAACTCTGTCCCCTTTACCTGCTTCTTGTCAGGATACTTGATTACAGCTGTGAGAAAACTAACAAACACACCTGAGCACTGATTTTGGTTTGTAGGAATTAAAATCTTGTTCTTTATTTTTGTCTTCTGTACTCTGCTTCATTTGCACATGAACAATAGTTTACTGGAAATGTGGAGGTTTTGAGAAGTTTATAGTGTCCTCACTTGGAAGTTTGGTAGAGAGCCAGGTGTTGTGGTGCACATCTTTAATCTCTATGTTCCTAGAGACAAAGACGGAGGCAGACAGATCTCTATGAGTTGGAGGCCAGCCTGGTCTATGTAGTGAGTTCCAGGTCAGCCAGGGTTGCAAAGTGAGACCCTGTCTCGAAAGAACCCCTCCCTGCAAAAAGCTTGATAGAGTGGTTTTATGACAGGGCTGGGAGTAGCATGCACACATATTCCCTCTTTATTACAGAGTTTGTGGCAGAGGCAGGAAGGGCCTTGAGTGTGAGGCAGTCTGAACAATATACTGAGAACCTATCAAAAATGAAGCAACTACAAAAAAACAAGACACAAACCAAACCTGGGAGGAACCACTGACGTTATGTAGTCAAATCTGTTCATTTTAACAGTGAGGAACCTGAGGGTCAAAGAGAGAAGTCTGATGAGAGTAAGCATAGTACAGATGACTTCAAAGATCGGTGTTTGGGCCCCGATAACCAGTTATGCAAGTGTAAGGAAAACCCTAGGCTTTGAGTAGCATGTTAATTGACCATAATCTTGTCTTAATCGTGTCATGGCTGACACAATTGCTGAATTAATCTTGAATTATAGTAATGAAAGTATCATGTCTGAAGAAGCAGACACTGGTGGTTAATAAGAAGCCCACACCCGAAGCTTTGGTGTATACATGTGCTTAGCCCAGGGTCTATTTTCAGAGGAATATTGACAGGCTGGAGCTCACTCTCCCACTTCGCTCCTGAGGACTGTGGGCAGCTACGCCCCATCCACTCTGCAGTTCACATCGCAGCTGTTGACTGCTCCTTAATGTGAAGTCTTTGCCTTCTTACCAAATAAAGATGGCGATAACACCCTTCACCTTCATAGAGGCCCGAGGAGGTCATGGTGACTCTCATTTAAAGCTGGGGGTGCTGGAAGTTGCTTTTCACACTGAAAGTCAGGCTTCTAAACTTTGATAAAAACGTTAAGGTGTCTGCTGTGTTCTCTCCAAAGACGCTAGAGGGTTTAAATGATGGTGGGCTTCTATCTGTGCTGATAAGAACATAAGAATCCATAGCTATTAATCACTTTTAGGTTTGCTTTGATCTTGGATGTTAGAAGTGGTAGTTGTGGAAACGACTAAGGGGTGATACACCTGCTAGAAAAACAAAAACCAAAGCACGGTCAGAAGTGGGTCAGAAGATGCTGCCTTGTCCTCTCCAGGGTAGTCACTTGTCTTCAGTTCTGTTTGAGGAAAGGACTTGTTCTTTACCAAACACGCATTGACCTTACCTTATAACCACATCCTTGCCCATTCAGAGCTGAAAAGACTGACCCACGAATGTACAGTCTCATATAACTGAGGGCTTGCAGTTTGAATTTAAGAGCTTAAACCTTATGATTTTGTAGAGCACTTCATTTACGACTGTAGAAGACACGTATTCCTCATGTTTATAATGCCCCCAAACCCCAACAACAGCAACCCCATCATCTTCTGCCTAATTGTTTACTTCCCTTAAGCCACTGTTTTCCCGTCTACTCTAGCAGGATCTGTTCAGAGACCCTCCTCCCCCTGCCTCCTGAGTGCTGCTGGGATTAAAGATATTTGCTGCCATGCTCTGCTTAGGCTTCTTTTGTCTTCTTAATTAAGACTTATTTTTATTTTACATATATGGGTATTTTTTCTTCATGTATGTCTCTGTACCATGTGCATACGGTATCCTTGGAGGCCAGTTGAAGGCGTCAGATTTCCTTAGAACTGGAGTTAGAGATGATCAGTCGATTGCTAGCCACTATGCAGGTGCTGGGATTGAAACTGGAGTCCTCTGGAAGAGCAACCACTGCTCTTAACTGCTGAACCATCCCTTTCTAGCCCCAGGATTTCTTTTTCTTCGTTTTCTTGAGTTCTCTTTTCTAGTAGTTTCTCCAGATTAACAGTCTATCCAGGAGCTGTTTCCTGGAGTAGAGGAGCCTGTGCTTCCATGTACCATAGTAGATAATGTCCCAGGTGATTTTTTTCTCAGTGTGCAACTTTGTTTTTGTCTGATAAATGATAAAATTATATGTGTGCTAAACAATTGTTGGAAAATAAAAACGTGTTTATTATTAGTAAATGTTTGACTTGTATATCTTTTTTATATGCCTGAATGCAGGGAACCATGTAAAAATCTCAGATGAGAAGAGTCTTTGAATGGGAGTGAGGAAGGTTTAAGAAACTGTTCTAGACCAGTGGTTTTCAACCTGTGGGTCGAGACCCCCAGGAGGGTCATGTCGGATATCCTGCATATATTTACATTATGATTCATAATAGTAGCAAAATTACAATTATGAAGTATCAGTGAAATAATTTTATGGCTGGGGTCACCACAACATGAGGAACTGTATTAAAGGATCACAGCATTATAAAGGTTGAGAACCATGTTCTAGAGCAACACTAAATAGTTAACATTTTTCTTAGAGGGATTCACTTTATTTGTTGGGCATTTACTGTAAGGATGTTCTTTGCTAACATGACTTGGTGCCAGCTTCCTAGGAAAATACTGACTTTCCTTTGACTCCCAGGAACGTGGGATCTATTGGGGAGCTAAAGTATACGCAAAATTGAGAGCGTGAGAAGGACCACAAGGGCAGAGAGCCGTAGAATTAACCAGCCGTCTAGCACTCAAACAAGCCACTGTCTGTTCAGAGAGGAAGGAAGCACAGATCTGAATAGATACTGAATAGATGGGAGCCTCTAGTTCCCATCCTGGCATTGGGTCTTTATATCCTGGGGAGATTTTAAATTCAGTCATTCTGGGGTGGGGCAAGAAGCTGGTTTTTGATCGACACTGTGGTTTATAACATCAAAGAGAATCTTGTATTTTCTTACTTCTTAGAAACATGTTTTCTTGTTAACTTCTGCATATTCTGTTTCATTTCTCTAGCCTTTATTTAAACGAATTTTTGACATAAAAGTTGTATATATTCATAGGGTCATATATAGCGTTGCATTGCATGTACAACATACAACATTCAAATCAGGGTAAACAAATGATCTCCTAGCTGAGATAATTTCACCACTTTTGGTGGTGAAGCCATTTAAAATCCTTTCATCTAACTTTTTTGAAACATAGCAGTGCATAGTCATGGTCTGTATCTACTTTGCTATGCCAGAGAACCCAGAACTTCTCTTAGCTAACTCTAACTTGGTGCCCATTGATCAACCTTCTCCATCTGTCGAATGTTCCCTAGCGTCTGGTAACCATTCCTCTACTCTCAGCTTTTGTGAGAGCAGCTGATCCACATGTAGCTGGGGAAACCTTTGTGGTATTTGTTCTTCCCCGCTTTCCCATACTTTGCTCTGAAATGGAAATATTGAATCTGTGGGAGGGGTTCTTTTCCCATTCTCCTTACCTAGGTCTGTTAATGTAATCTATAACTAAGTTGGCAGGCTTCCCAGTGTAGAAGTCAGTTCAGTCTTAACTGCAGTTAAGTGTAGAACCTAGTGAAATAGGCTTCACTTAGAATTGGGTGATTTGGACTAAAGTTTTGCATTAATAGTAAAGCCTCATCATACTCTGTAAAGCCTCATTAATTTGAAACCTGTAATGTAAATTTGTAGTTTATATTAAGAGGCATGCTGACTTAAAGTTTAATACATAATAAAAGTGCCATTGTTAGTTTCAATGTGCTAATTACGTGTTTTAACAGTCGTAACAGAACAGACTTCACTTTGGGCATTGTTTTACTGGCTCTTAGTTTTAAGCTAATACCTTCATTAAACTAGTAAATATTTATGTTCCTAAGCCTGTTACTAAATGATCTTTCTCGAGCTGTCAGAGATTAATTGAGGTTGTAAACTGTAATTGTTGTAGTAAAATGTGCTGATATTTTCTCTTGAATTATAGGAAGAACTTTCGTGTGAGAGGATTATGAGTGGCTGTAGGTGGGTATATTTCTTCAAGGCTGTATGTTGTACTCACTGAATCAGCCAGAGGTATATTATATTTAGGCTGTCCTAAAGTGTAGTCATTCTGTTCCTTGCTTGAAGTGATCTTGTACATGTGGCTTTGCAGTGTATCTGCTTTTCCTTCAGTGTTAACAGATCAGCCCCTACTTAACCTTCCTTTTTACTTAACTTTCATGTAGAACAACCTGAGTTTGATCACGTACTGTATTACCAGCCACCATGTTTTTATGGCTTTATATCCATTAGGTTATTATCTATACTACCTGCACTAGAAGTACTGTTTCAGAAGTAAAGATATGGACGCTTTGAGGGTTTAAATACGTGGCTCTAGATTGTACATCTATCAAAGAGTTAAGATTCAAATCGTGTCTGTCTGCCTTTGGAACCCATGTTCTTAACTTTGCTGTGCCAGGAGCACAAAGATCCTCATCAGCTTCCTCTTTATCAAGCTGATAAGGTCTTTTTCTCTAAGTGGCTCTTCTGATGATGAGGATAGCCCTCTTCCCTCCTTCCCTCCCTCCCTCCCTCCCTCCCTCCCTCCCTCCCTCCCTCTGCCCCCCAATCTCCCCTCCTTTCTATTCTCCTTCCCACCCTACACTACTGTGATTTTTTGTTTTGGTTTGTTTTTTGAGACAGAGACTTCCTGTGTAGTCCTGGCTGGCCCAGAACTTGCTCTGCAAACCAGGTTGGGCTCAGACTCAGAGAGATCTCCCTGCCTCTGAGTGCTGGAGTTAAGGTGTGCGCCACCACATCCCGTGTTTATTTTTTACTTTTATTTTTTAAAAGATTATTTTTAAGTGTGTGTGTGTGTGTGAGAGAGAGAGAGAGAGAGAGAGAGAGGAGAGAGAGAGAGAGAGAGAGAGAGAGAGAGAGAGAGAGAGAGAGAGATGTGCATGAGTGCAGTGCCTGCAGAGGTCAGAGGGCCAGAGGTGTCAGATCCCTCTGGAGCTGGAGGTAAAGGTGGTTGTGAGTCACCTGACATGGGTGCTGGGAACTGAACAGCAAGGGCTCTTTAACTGCTGAGCCGTCTGTCCTTTAAAATATATTTTGAGTCAGCAGTGGCACACACCTTTGATCCTGGCATTCAGGAGGCAGAGTCAGGCCAGCCTGGTCAACAGCAAGTTCCAGGACAACCAGGTCTATGTCTCGAAACCCACCCTCCAAAAAAACTTTTTTTTTTTTTTTTTGAGACAAGTATCTTACTGAGTAACTAAGACTGACCTTTGAACTCTTGGTAATTCTCCTGCCTTAGCCTTCTGGATGCTGTCGTTATAGGTTTAAGCTACTATGCCTGGCTTGGATTGTGATTATTGAGAGCCTAATTACCATAAATATTCAATTGTCAGACATTCATACTGATGGTATGGAAAGACTCATTCATGCTCAGTCCAGGGCAGTTAACCTAACATTGTTTTGGTTTATGATTTGTTATTAATGAAGAAATCTGGTATATCTAAAAAATAGTAAACAGAACAAAAACCCCAATTGGTCATGTGAGTACAATGATTAGCAATTGAGGCCGAGTTGTTCTTTTCATGTTTTATGTCTGCCGCTCTGTAAGTCCAAGGCATATTATCTAACTTCCTTAAATGTTTCCTCCTCTTTTAACATAGATAGCACTGGGACTGTCTTCAAAGAAGATGAAATTAGATGACATGAACTACTTAGCAGAATGTTCTGCATATAATTAACTTCAAATGTTGTCCTAGTGCCCTTGAGAAAGTAGATCAAGAGTTGGAGGCTAGCCTGGGCAACATGTAGAGACACCCCACACACATACAAAAAAGAATCAAAACTAAACTACACTAAAAAAAATCCTCACACAAACAAACAAAAAAGCTAAATATTGCCTCATTAACATGAACTAGTAGAACTATGGTACTGTTATGTTTAGACCTTACAGGAAAGCTCTGGAAACATGTTTCCAGTCTTTAGGTAATTACTTTAAGATGCAAGTAAAGTGTCTAAAGTCTGAGTTACTACACACAATTTAAGTGGATTATGCTTTAAAATACTCCACTTGTAGGTAGTGAGAAAGCCAAGTAAATTGATAGAAATTCTGTTAGCTGGCCAAGCTGTAACGTGAATGTTAGAACTGTGTGTGTGCTTTTCTCTGTTTGCAAGGACTCAGGGGAAGAGATGCCACTTGTTTATACTACAGATAAAAAGTTGGTATTATGGACCTCTGTATTGTATGAAAAAAATGGCTGAATTTCACTGGAAGGCTAGGTGTAGAAGAGAGGTCCCCCCTCATGTTTTTTTTTTTTTTTTCTAATTTTTTGATTCACACAGTTGTACCCAAGCTTTGTGTGTGTTAGGTATTCTTGACATGATTTTTTTTCCGGGGGGGGGGGGTATTGAATATTATAATCATATTAGTTCTGATTTCTTCCTTTCTTGAGAATATATGTACTTTAGCCCAAGTACAATTGGAAACAGCCTTCTCATTCAGATACCTCAGTTCATGCTGACCTCATTCTTAACAGCCTCAGTTTATGGTTAGTTTTGGCTGCAAAATCCTGTCCACTTTTTATCTTCTGTAGAAATGTATTTCCTCTCAACTAGGGCAAAAATGTAAGGCATTACCTGTTTGTTCTGGATTACCTTTCCTCTTATTTTCAGAACCCTTTGAGGTCTTCATACCTTCACCAGCCTTAAATGTTGACTGAGTTTGAGGATAGAGAAAACATTTGTGTGTGTGCTCATGCATTTGTGGACTGACTTGTAAATGATAAGAGAATGTACTGATTCCTCTTTGAGGACATCTTCCAGCAGCTGACGGATGATGAGCGGACTGCTGTGGATGCTTTAGTAATCCGGAAAAGTTCTAGGTAAAGAAGACACAGCATTCACTTCAGAGACCAGGGAAAACTTTACTTTCTTCATTAAAGGAAGACTTCTGTTTCATTGTTAATGTGGTAGGGCGAGGGGAGAGTAGAGCAGCGGAGGCTGTGTGCATGCCATGTCACAGTTCGCACAGTACGGCAGCCGAAGATTGGAAGTTGGCTGCATCGTGGCATTGAACTCAGGTTGTTAGGCTTGTGCCAAGTGTTTTTAACTTGCTGAGGCATTTTGCTGGATTCAAAATTTACTTTCCCATCTGGAAAAACAACCAAACGAAACCAAAACAACAAGACTTAGGTAGATTTAAAGCTCATCATAGCTCTAGGTTTTCACTCATTCTGCAAAATTGGACTTTGAATAGGCTGATATAAGGTGAGAAACGATTCACAACCTTACAGTGTTGCTATGGACTGAGTTTAAATGTTTGCAGTCATATTACCGCAAACATACAGGAAACCATCGAGAGGCACTATTAACATGTTTTATAATAGCTTTTCTTTACTGTGGTTAATAATGGTTACCATGGTATTTTGAAAAATAGTGGATGATGTAGTTGCTCACTGTCTCCTCCCCTTGCCACATCCAATTACATAGGTACATAATAAATAAAACTTTGGAAAATACCTAAGATAGGTGTGGTGATCTAAACTTTTAATCCCAGCACTTCAGGAGGCAGAGGCAAGAGGATCTCTCAGTTCCAGGGCCAACCTGGTTTACAGAGTTAAGTTCCAGGACAGGCAGGGCTACATGGAGGGGCTCTTGTCTCAACTCCCCAAAATAACCAACCAAATAAACAGAAAACCAAGAAACTAACAGACACACACACACACTCATATCTACAAAAGTATAACCTATAGTTAAATCTTGTAGAGATTACATAATTATTTTCTCCTACATAGTTGAAAAAATCAGGTGCTATATGCATAATTTCTTTTACATAATATTGATTCCATGTTACAAAGTTTCTTGAATATTTTAAGAGTGTGTTCTGTTGGAGTGATCAGTTTAGATAGTTGCTTTTATTAGATAATAAAGCCTCTCCCCTTCCACAAACAAACCACCAATTCAAATAATATTTCTTTATAGTAAAATAAAATTACTGTTTACATGTTTGAGTATTTGCTTTTTTTGTTTGTTTTGGTTTGGTTTTTTTGAAACTGGGTTTCTCTGTAACAGCCCTGGGTGTCTTGGAACTCATTCTGTAGACCGAGCTGGTCTCAAACTCTGAGATCCACCTACCTCTGCCTCCCAGAGGTATCAAAGGTGTGTGACACCACCGCCCGACGAATATTTGCCTTTTGGGGGGCACACGGGGCATTATCTACTCCAGACTGTTCTTAAATCAGCTACATATCTGAAGATAACCTTGAACTTATGATACTCCTGCCTGGCCTCCTAAGTGCTGATACTTGAGATATGCACCACCACACCCAGTTTTGGGCATGGTGTGGTGGAGCCCAGGACTTCTTGCACACTAGACAGGTACTCTGCCAGCTGAGCTGCTTCCCCAGTTCACAAGTTTAAGTGCTTCCATATGTCTTGATAAATTATTCCAGCCAGGTGGCGGTGGCACAGGCCTTTAATCCAAGCACTCGGGAGGCAGAGGCAGAGGCAGGCGGATCTCTGTGAGTTCAAGGCCAGCCCGGTCTACAGAATGAGTTCTAGGACAGCCAGGACTGTTACACAGGAAACCCTGTCTCAAAAAATCAAAAAATAAAACAAACAAACAATTAGTAAAGGGGAAAGATATCATCTTAGGTGCAATGAGATTATGCATCTTATATAAATGTTACTAGTATCTTGTCAGTCCATGGGCCTGAGTCCAATTCTTAGACCCTCCTGATTATCCCTTCATATTACTGGGTAAGCTTCCTAAACATGGGTGAGTTTGTATTACACTAATGTGGTTTCATTGAGAAGAGGTCATTAAACTGAGCAAGGACTTTCCTGTGAAGGAAAAAGAATGATCAAAATCAATCAATGTCTCTGTCTCTGTCTCTGTCTCTGTCTCTGTCTCTGTCTCTGTCTCTGTCCCTCCCTCCCTCCCTCCCTCCCTCCCTCCCTCCCTCCCCCTCTCTCTCTCTCTCTCTCTCTCTCTCTCTCTCTCTCTCTCTCTCGTGTGTTCTGTTCCATCATTAATGTATTTAGTAATTACATTAGCTGAACCAGTTTGCATCCGGAAGAACCAGTCAGAGTGTCTGTGCCCTTCCTTCCCTCAAAGCAAACACCTTGGTCATCTCCTTACTTTGACTTTTCTTTTGACCACAACTAGCAGGTTCCCAGCTGTGATGGTTAGTGTTTAATGGTCACACTGACAGAATCTAGAATCATCTGGGAGAAGGGCCTTTGGGCATGCCTGAGGAGGATTATCATAATTACACTAATTGATGAGGAAAAATCCATCCTCAGCTTAATTGTAGGCCCTCTCACACCCTAGACAGGATCCTGGCTTCTCTAAAGGGAAAGTGTGCCCGGTGCTAGCTTGCATACGTTCATTCCTCTCTGTCTCTTGACTGTAAATACTGTGTGACCAGCCATGTTTGAGTTCCTGCTGCCTTGACCTCCTCCCCCTTAGGGATTCCAGCCATAAGGGGCCTGATCTGGATACTGAAGAGCTGATGTAAAAATCATGTCAGTCCTTCCCAATTGCACCCCAGCTTCCTCCCACTTTTGGATATAGATCTTATCATGTTGCCCAGGTTGGTCTCCTGAACTCAGAGGCATAATCTATCCTGTACGGTGTCTATCCAGGAAGGTAGGTTTGTATATTTGTATCACCACAACTGGCTCTGACCCAGAACCCCGTGGTTAAAGAGCTTTCTGTTCATCAGTAGGATGTGTTCTGTTTAGCTTCCACAGGTGAATCACTCCCCTCCCCCGACCGTTTGAGACCAGGTCTTGCTGTGTAGATTTAGCTGGCCTGGAACTTGTAATTCTGTTTCAGCCCCAGACTGTTAGGACTATAAGCACGAGATAACATGTCCTGACTGCATATTTATTTAGGGTGGTCTTTACTTGAGATCAGTCAGGTACCACAGAAGGAGAGAGGAGAGTCTAAACAGTTCCAGAAGATGTCACCAGGGTAGTTGATCGTACCATTTGCACACTTCTCCCAGGAGAACTGCTTCTTCGGGGCATCCAGTTCCTCTTGTCATCTATGCCATTTGAAGAAGTTGAGTTGGTTCTCTTCCTGACCTGTACCAAGGTAGTCATGGCCCTTTAGGAGCTGGGAATTGTTTGAAGATAGCCTGATGCGGTTGCATTTTCTTTTTGTAGTGAAGAAGTGGCTGGAGAGATTGCGTCAGCATTTGAAAACTGGTTTCTCCTCCAGAGGACTGGGATTTGATCCCCAGCGTCAGTGTGGCTGGTCACAACCCTCTGTAACTTCATTTTCAGGGGATCTGATGCCCTCTTCTGGCCTCCACAGGTACCAGTCACACATATGGTACCCACACACATAAAAATAAGTAAATAAAAAATAACACTTATGAAGTACTTTAAACTATGCAAGTGGGTTTCACTAAAGGTGTTGTTATATCAGTTGTAAGTACTAACTGTTTGATAAGAGAACCTACACAATGCATACTTAACCCCAAGGGTCACATTCTGGTGCCATTGGAAGCTTTGGACACTTCTCTTCAGATTTTTGTGTTAATTTTTTAAAAAAACTATAGCAGTGGAATTGTAGAATGCAACTGCTAAACTGGTTAAGCACTTTATGTTCTACTAGGAGTTACATGAGATGGCTCCTCAGGTAAAGAGGCTTGCTGCCAAGCCCGACAGTCAGAGTTCAAGACCCACATGGTGGAAGGGGAGAATCAGTTCCACACAGGGGCCATGCCATGCTCATGCTTACATATACACAAAAATGAGTAAAGAAAATGTAATATAGTAAAAAATAATTCTTAATATATTGTGGATATGTCTTTTATATGATTTGAAATATTTTTTCCTAGTCTATGGATTGTTTCCATTTTCTTTAAAAAAAACAAACTAATTGTATGTGTATGAGTTTTTTGACTGTGTGTGTTTGTGTGTGTGTGTGTGTGTGTGTGTGTGTGTGTGTGTGTGTGTGTGTGTGTGTGTGCCTGGTACCTGAGGAGGCCAGAAGTCTCAGATCCTCTAGAGTTAGAGCTGCCATCTGGGTTCAGGAAACCAAACCAGGTCCTCTGGAAGAGGGATCTGATGTCTTAGATCTTCATCTCGGTAAAGATTTCAAAAATTGTCTCCTGTGTCTTTTCTAAAGGTATTAGTTTTTATGCATAAGCCTGTGATCTACATTTGGTTTAATTTTCATCAACTAAAGCTAAATTTAGCTGGTGTTGGCACTGACCTCCACCCCAACCAAGCCTGTGCACGCTTGGCAAGCACAGTACTTCATAGCTATACCCCACACCTTCAGTTCTTTTCTTTTTTTAAAAAATGTGTATCTACTTGTTCTGGTGCCATTTGTTGAAAATCTTGTGAAAGATCCGTGTTCTCCGTTTTATATATGCTCATCAGAAGGCTTCAGTTTTTCATTGAGTTGGAGAAGGGAGATGAGAGAGGGTTTGTCCTGGGTCTTGGCCTCATTACAGGGAGCACTTGTGTCATAGTTTTCTTAGCTTTGATGCTTCGCCTTTTCAGAAGGGACCCACAGAGTCTTTTGTAAGCAAGGAGTCCAAACTTAGCTTTGTAAGAAGTTGCTCTGTTCCCCTCTCCCCAGAAGGTAATTATGAAATCTTATTTTTACATGCAGGGGTGTGTAAGCCTAGGGCAGTGGAAGCTGTCTTGCTGAACATTAATGGTTCCAGTATGAGAATGGTGAAATCCTTAAAACATTTTTGTCCCAGCAGTAATTTTTAGCTATATAGAAGTAAAACATCCTTATTGTGGAAAGTCTTGGCAATTACCCAAAGTATGAAGAAAAAGTCTTTCTTCCTTCATCATTACCATCTTGTTTTGGCTCCGCAGTAGTTGTAAATTTTATGTGCTTGATATAGATATAGATTTTTGGACAATATTCTTTTGTGAAACAGTATTTAGGTTTTTGATGGATTTGGGTCTGGTTTTTTTTTTTTTTTTTTTTTTTTTTATTTCTTAGAAGGGAGCGATTGAGAGCTAGTACCTGATGGAAACCTGTTGTGATATCAGGGCTCGTGTTCCCCAGAGCTCTAGGGATATTACAATTGCATTACAGACGTATTACAGTTAGTTCCTCTACTGTGCTTACTGCCTTTCTCCTTTTACAGGTCTGAGTTAAATAATTTACCTGGTATCTTTAAGCCAGTGTGGGACAGATCAGAAAACCAGGAGTAAAACGTGAACGTTTTCCGTTTTTCTCACGTTTGAAAGGCTGTGAAAGCAGAGAGGGTGAAGCAGGTCTCCTTTTTACCTTCCTGGCTCCCGTGACTTCTTTGTGTTCTCTGCCTCTGAGAATCAGAGGCCTCCTGCTTGCCCAGTCCTCACCAGATTAGAGCTTCTTTCTCTTTCTCCACTGGGCTCTCAGCACAGAGACCCCTTTCGCCTTTAGCCTTGCTGAGTACCATTAGCTGAGTAGAAAGAAAAGGCGGCAGGTGGGATTGTCTAGTAAGGCACATTTTTAAATTTCTTAAAATTGAAAATGAAATTATTTTCATACAATATACTAACCGTTTGCCCTCCCTCATCTCCTCCCAGATCCTCCCCACCTTCCCACCCTTTTAACTCCAGTCATTCTATCTTTTAAGAAAACAGACAGGCAAATAAAAACAAAACAGATGAACAATAATAAAACAAAATGAAAATGAACAAACAACTAAAAAGGCACATGAAATGAAATATGTGCACATGTAGACACACATCAAAAACAACAACAACAAAGGCAAAGCCCAAACAAAGCAATATGAAATGGGGGGAAAAGTCTCCAAAAACAAACAAAAAACATCGAGTTCCTTTTGTGTTGGGTATCTACTGCTTAGGATGGGGCCTGCCCTTAAGTGTGGTTTGTATGCCCAGTGAGAGTCCCATGGAGAAGCTAATTTTTCCTTTGAGAGTGGTTGTTGATTGGAGACTAGCTTCCTGGTTGTCAACGTCTCCATCTTAGTGCTGGGCCCTGTCTATTTGGACCTGTGCAGGCCCCATGCACCCTGTCCCAGTCTCTGTGCATCAGCCCTGTTCATTCTGGATGACACCGTTTCCTTGGTTTCATTCATTCCCTCTGACTCTTCCAGTCTTTCCGCTGCCTCTTCCTCGTTCCCTGAGCCCTCAGAGGAAAAACCAAATCCTAGGTTAGGGCTGGTAGCTTGTGTCTGCTTCTCTTCTCAGTGCTGGGACCCCATCTGGCTTAGACCTGTACAGGCCATGTGTGTGATGCCACAGTCTCTGAATTCATGTGCGTCAGTCCTGTTGTGTCTAGAAGGCCTTGTTTCCTTGATGTCTTGTATCTCTACGGTCTCTTACAGTGTTTCCACTTCCTCTTCCCTGGAATTCTCTGAGCCTTAAGAGGAAGGATTTAATGAAGATGTCCCATTTAGGACTCACTCTCTACACATTGTCCTGTTGAGGGTCTCTGTACTTGTTACCATCCTCTGCATCATCAGCTTCTCTGATGATAGTTGAGTGGGTGTAGTAGAATGTTGTTAGGAGTCATTTCATTGATATGTTTTCTTAGCAGAACAGTAGCAGTTGGCTTCCCACTAGAGCCATGGCCTGTCTAGTCTCACATGCTTGGCTACTTGAGCAGTGTCAGGCATTGGTTCCGTGTCATGGAGAGGGCCTTAAATCCAGTCAGATAATGGTTGATTACTCTTAGAACTTTTGTGCCATATTGCACCAGTGTATCATGCAGGCAGGACAGCATTGTAGATCAGAGGTTTGTAGCAGGGTGGTGTTTTTCTTTCTCCTTTGGTAGCTTGCAGAGTGCTTTCCAGTACCATGAAAACCAGTTAGTAAGGACAAAAGCTCTCGTTAGGAACCAGCTTGTCTTCTCTGTGTTCAGTGAGATACATAGGTGTTGTCTTCAGCAATAGGGTCTTACCATCAGTTTGTGGAGTACAACCAGTAGCCTTGGCAATAGCCTGAGTAGTTTGGGTGTTTCCTTGGGACACCTTTGCCCTGTAGCTCAATTAGATACAACCCATTCCTGTCACTGGAGGTTTCGCTTGGTGGTGAGAAATATCTAATTGGGGCTTTATCTTCCTCATTTGATGATTTCATTTGGATTTCTTTCATATATGTTTGCATGTTAAGCTTCTACTGTAGTAGGTTTCTGTAAGACCCCTCAAGGGTCCTTAGTATTCGCCCCCTTCCCCATATTCTCCCCCTTATCCTCCTTCCTTTTCCCTGCTCCTTTAATCCTCTCATTCCAGTCTCCCTCCTGTTTTTATCTACTTAGATATTCTGTTTCCCTCCCTTCGGAGAGCCTTCCCTCCTCACTAGTTTAGTAAGGAATGTTTGTTGAGTTGGGTTGATTTCATCAGCATTCTTGATTTATTAAGCATTATCTGTGAGTTTTGGCTATTAGGAGTCCTACCTATTTAACAAAGATCCATTTCTTATTGTTCATGAGAGAATCTGAAAGAAAGTTCTGATGCTGTGTTCAGGGTATGTGCTGTATAGGGACAAGTGTTTAAAGAGCCTCTATCATGTCCTAGTACCGGGGAGCCTCGTCTTTCAACTGTGCTAGGAAGGAGAGGGAGGAAACAGTGGGGATAGGTAGGGAGAGAGATTTGTGATTCTCTAACTTCATTTTCCCCCCACTGAACTGGTATCTGTGACTTTCAGGGCCTGCTCCACAGCCAGAACTTGTCACTGACCCCTCAGCTTATCAAATAGCACAGCTTATCATTGTTTGTTTACTTTGTTGTCATAGTATCCATCTTGAAAACACAGAAAGGTGCTTGTGTTTGTGTAGGAATCCAGGGTTTTCCCTTCAGTTGACATTTGCTGGGAGAAATCTTTCTCAGTGATTCAGGCTAAGACTTGAGGCTGTGAGCACAAAGGGAGAGAGTATGTTTGGACTCTGGACAGTTGCAGAGGTCTTAATATTAACCCATTCTGTTAATCACTAAACTGTTTCGTGTGGTGATTAGGTCTTTCCACTTAAACTAGTTACTTTGTGTAAGAATTGTATTTATTCCTGGCAGATATTCATGGACTGAACATTAGGATTTGGTCTACAGTGGAGTGCTTCACTGGGACAACAGTCCTATACAAACAGAATTTTAAGAAAACACCTTATAGCACTGGCTTTACTACATTTAGCAAAGATAGTCTATGAAATGCAAAAATGAACTCGGAAAGATCAGTTTTTGACCCTTTATTCTATTGCTAGTGAGTCTTTGACTTAGTTACAAAAATAACCTCACAAATAAAATCACTACTTTGTGTTTTCTTTTTCATATGTAGAGAAAGATTTGAAGATATGAAGAAAACATTTGCCAATTTGGTGAATTGTCAGCATACAAAACACAATGTTCTTAGAATGTATAAGGAGAGCTACACATCAGTTTTAAGAATGGGATTGTATACAGTTCATTTAGAGGTTAGCAACAGGTCCCCAGCTCCATTCCTGGGGGATGGTGCTGTTCTCTTTGACCTTCTGCTTTACCTTTTGGACCTTTTACTTCTGGACTATTTCTTCCCAGCCTCGTTACCCTCAGGTATCCACTTACTGTAGGAGTGCTCTTCATTTGGTACATTATCATAGCTGATTTAACTCTTCCTTACAGCGGAGGAAATTAAGATAGAAGCGTCGTGGGCCATGTGTTGGCTTTCCCTTTAATGCCTTGTTTTCTGCCAGAGTGTGCTCCCTTCTTTCCTCCCATCCTATATGTGCTTATTCAGGCTGAAAGCCCCTACCTCTGATGCGTGATAAGCAGGAGGAGGTTATCTCAGCAAAACCAGTTCTTTGGAATGACCCTCATTTACGGTTATCTCAGATTCCGAAAGATGCTGGGTTACTCTAATGAAGACTGACTTAACGCAGTTTGTGGGCCTTGTTTGAAGCCGGCTCAGTATGGAGGACAACAGCTTGCTCCTTACCACTGGCGGTCTTCACCACTGATCCTGTTTAGAGTACACAGTGAGCTCCAGGCCGTGATGGCATTCTTGAGAGCCAGCACGGAGAAAACTGGCTGATGCATTCTAATTTTAGAGACTTTCAAAAAGAAAACTGATACAGCTTAGGATTTTTAGTAATCCTTGATCCAGAGGTAATTTAACCAGGAAATTTGGTTATTTAAAATAGTCTGTTTCCTGAAGTGTTACTTTATTTTACTTTTTTTTTTTTAAACAGTCTGTCATATTATGGAGGTGGCTTATGGGCCATTGTGCTCTTGGTGAACATTCATTTAGTTACATTTTCCTTTGGACTTTCTTAGTGTTGTCACTTACCCTCTGTTATACCATTTACTTAGAGATTGACTTGGAGGAGGAGGAGATAGCAACAGGGATGGAGAGAGCCAGTGGTTACTATTGTCTTATTGTAGTGACATGGTGCTTTAAAGCTCCTCCTTATTTTGCCTTAGTTGGTGAATGGCCTGATCCTGGGAGTTGTAGTGGTGGCAGGAACTTAGGATCGAGACAGTAATATGAGGTAGACTTAGCAGAAATGTTGGGTCCTTGGAAAGATTTGAGAAGGAAACTAAACTGTGGTGGATTTGAACCTTGTGATAAGCTAGAGGGGTAGATGTACTTGGAGACGGGGGAACAGTAGGGAAGCTGTGGTACAGGGGACACTGTGAAGACCTGGATGGTGTGATTAGATAAATAGCCAGGGTTAATCTCATTGACAATCACAGCTGCTGCTTCAGCCCAAGCGTGATCTGCACGCACAAATTCTTTGCTAGAATATGATATGAATTAATAGCTTTTATCTCAGTTTTTGATGCTGTCCTCATTCCTTTTGAACCAGGCCTCTACTGTCTGCATTTCTCTGCACATTTTTATTTTCCAGGCTCTCACTGGAACAGCCCAGTAAGTTGTATCTACAGCACCCAGTGGCTTGTCCAGCCCAGAGTTCAAGCTCTTCCACATAACAGTCGAAAGCAGCCACCTGGTCAGGGTTATGACAACACTGACTCTACTTCCTCAGTACCAATTTCTGTTGTAGTTTCATTTCTGATGCAGTGACAAAAATACCTGAAAAAGGGAACTTGGGGGGGAAAAGTGTTATTCATATTCAGCCTGTACTTCCAGGTTTCAGTCTTTTATTCAGAGGAAGTCGGGGTGGCAGCAACTTGGAGCAGCAGGTCTTGTCACATCTACAGCCAAGGTCAGAGAACAATGAATGTATGCATGCCTAGTGTTCAGCTTGATTTCTCTACCCTGACACAGTCCAGGGCCCAAAGCCAAGGGATGGCGCTGCCCATGGTGGCCTGTGTTCTCCCATATCAGTTTATAATCAGAGACATGTGCATAGGCCTGATCTAGACAGTTCTTGAGTCTCTCTTCCCAGGTGATTCTAGGCTGTGTCAAGTTGACCATTAGAGCTAACCATCAGTGTGTAACTGGTTGGAGAGAACAGCCATACTTGTAAATTGAAGGCTGGGAAGTAGAAAAGAGAAGAGTGTAGACTGGTAATATCTGGTCAGCTGGCCTTAAATTGACCTTGAAAGACATACTAGAAATGCTCTTTTATAGACCAAGGCAGTAGTCATACTCTTGGAAATACTCAGAGAAATGAGGTGTATCCCCTCCCCCTACCTTTTTATAGAACAAAGCCAGTGTCAGTCAGACAAGTTCATGAGAAGACTTGAATATAAGGGTCTGTGATTTCCTCGAGTTTTGATGTGTGATTTCACAAGTTTTTTCTTTTGTTGTCATTTGTTCCCCATCCTTACCCCCGTTTTGTTTTTGTTTTTCTCTCTTGAAATGGGGTTCTTCCGTGTATTCTAGATTGGCTTTGAACTCATAGCCCTTCTTCTTCTGCTTCTCAAGGGCTGGGATTACAGCATGTACCACCAAGCCTGGCCTTGTCTTAATTTTTTGAAAAGGTAGTGTAGTTAGAAAATTATAGAACTTCTTTATTTGCTGTTTTATATTTTTCTTTTGACTTGTTGATTGATTGATTCATTCATTCAGAGAAAGGGTCTCACTGTGTAGCTCTGGTTGTCCTGGAACTCATGAAGAACAGAATATCCTGGAACTCACATAGATCCACTTGCTTCTGCCTCCTAAGTGCTAAGATCAAAGACATATATCACTACTCTCAGCTTTAAAAATTATTATTATAGATGGCTCAGCCGTTAAAGGCTAGGCTCACAACCAAAAATAAAAAATTATCATTATTATTATTATTATTATAAACAGTCTCTTTACATGGCCTTGGCTGTGTTGGAACTCACTGTGTAGACCAGGCATGCTTGAACTCAGATCTGCCTGCCTCTGTCTCCCTAGTACTGAGATTAAAGGCACTTGCACTACCTTGCCCAGCTGATTTATATTTATTTGTTTTCTTTTTTCTCTTTGAGACAGTGTCATTGTGTAGCCCAGGCTGACTTCAAACTCTTGATCTTCCTCAGTCTCCTAAGTGCTGGCATTACAATTGTGTACCGTGATGCCTGGCTTTCTTGGTTTTAATTTTTTCATTAGCTAGTTCTTACTGTGTATGTGTTATGCACATGTGTGTGTGCGCGTGCCTGTGCCAGTGCTTGCACAGGCCAGAGGTCAATGTTAAATGTATTCTATCATTTTTTAAACTTTAATCTATTTTTTTAAAAAGATTTATTTTCATTTTATTTATGTGTATGTGTGTGGGTGAGTAAGTGTACATGAGAGTGAAAGTGCCTCTGGAGGCCAGAGATGTCACATCCCCTGGAGCTGGAGCCACCCAGTGTTAGGTGGGTTCTGTGAACAGAGCTGGGTTCTCTGGAAGATCGGCAAGCACTCTTAACCATTGGGCCATCTCTCCAGCCCCCACCTTATGGTTTGGGGAACAGAGTCTTTTCACTGAATCTGGAGCTCATTGGTTCATAGACTTTGACCAGCAAGTTCCGTGGATCTGCTTGTCTCCCTTTCCTAGTCCTAGGGTTACAGTGTATGCTGCCATGCCTGGCTTTTATGTTGGGGCTGGGGAAACTGAATTCAGGTTTGCATGCTTGCTGAGCTATCTCTCCAACCCCATGTTTTTATTTTAAAGAATAGAATTACTGTAACTTACTCTAAGATAAGAATCCCTCAGTAAAATAGAAAAGATAGAGACCCTTGGTTTGATTGTGATTTTTTTTTTTCTTTAAAAACAGCTTGGTGCTGGAGAGATGACTCAGCCCTTTAGGACAGTTACTACCTTTGCAGAGGACCTGAGCTTGATTCCTAGCATCCATGCAGGTGGCTTACACCTTCCTGCAACTCCAGCTCCCAGGGGATCCAATGCCTCCAGCATGTGCCCCCTCTAACAATTAAAATGAGATAAAATTAAAGTTTAAAACACAACTTTTTAAGATAGAACTCATGTGCTGTATTAGTCAAGGTTCTTTAGAGGAACAGAACTGATAGAATGAATATAAAAGGCATTTATTAGAGTGGCTTACAGGCTGTGGTCCAGCTAGTATAACAATGGCTGTCTACCACTGGAAGGTTCAAGAATCCAGTAGTTGTTCAGTCCACGAGCCTGGATGTCTCAGCCTGTCTTCAGAATACAGGAATCCCCAAGAAGTAGTGAATGCCAGTGAAGGAAGAGACTTGCCATCTAGAGCAAGAGCAAGCAGGCAAAGAGCAAAACTTCCTTCTTCTGTGTCCTTTATGTGGGCTACCAGCAGAAGGTGTGGTCCAGATTAAAGGTGTGTCTTCCCACTTCAGAAATCCAGATTAGGAGTGGGTCTTCCCACTCAAATGATGAACTAAGAAAAAATTCCTCACAGGTGTTCCCAGCCATTTGGGTTTTCATTAATTCCAGATGTCTTCAAGTTGACAACCAAGAATAGCTAGCTATCACACATACTATACAGTACATCCACGTAAAGTGTACTATTTTACAATCCCATAGCTTTCTAGTGTACTCTACACAGCTGAGCAAATCATGACCAATTGTAGAGTGTTTTCATCATCCTCAGAAGAACAGTTGCACTGCTTAGCTATCATTTTGACCTAACACTTAACTTTGTGCCATGAGTAACTCATTTCATCTCTTTGCACAGTTCACTTTCTTGTTAAAGATTTCTTTTTCTTTCTTTCTTTCTTTCTTTCTTTCTTTCTTTCTTTCTTTCTTTCTTTCTTTCTTTCTTTCTTTCTTTCTTTCTCTCTCTCTCTCTCTCTCTCTCTCTCTCTCTCTCTCTCTCTCTCTCTCCTTTTCAGACAGAATCTCATGTATCTCAGGCTGGCCTTGAACTTGCTATGTAGCTGTGGATGATCTTAAAAGCTTCTGATATTGCTACCTCTACTTTCCTGAGTAGTGCCAGTGTTATAGATGCATATCAGTACTGGGAGATGCATATTTGGTGCTGGGAGTTAAACCATAGGCCTTGTCCGTGCTAGGTGAGAGTTTTCTACCACCTGGGCTATAGACTCAGCCCCTTGTTTCATGTTTTTTCTATTTTAAAATTTATTTTATGTGTGTGGGCACTTTGGTGCACACGGAGGCAAGAAGAGGGCGTTGGATTCCCTTGACC
The DNA here is from genome assembly GCF_049852395.1 of Peromyscus maniculatus bairdii. NCBI lineage: Eukaryota > Metazoa > Chordata > Mammalia > Rodentia > Cricetidae > Peromyscus > Peromyscus maniculatus. The sequence goes on from NC_134852.1 coordinate 86,827,436, forward strand.
TGGAATTACTTATGGTTATGAACCATCATCATGTGGGTAATTGGAAATGGACCCTGGGTCCTCTGATAGAGCAGCCAGTGCTCTCAGCCGCTGAGCCATATTCCCAGTGCCTTGTGTCATTCAACAGCCAGCATACAATTGAATCAGATTACCTCCCTTCCTTGATTTACCAGCTTAGGTGCAGAGGACACTGTTCATCAGCAAAGGCCGGCTAGTGGTCGCGCGCGCGCTCTCGCTCTCTCGCGCTCTCTCTCTCTCTCTCTCTCTCTCTCTCTCTCTCTCTCTCTCTCTCTCTCTCTCTCTCTCTCTCTCATCTGTGTGTTTGTATATGTACTTTAAGATAGATTTCTGTCATTTGTTTGTTTTGACAACACAGGCAGGATCGTGTTTATTCATATTAAATTTCAGCTTGGTGTAATTCGCCTTCTCTTGTATACCCTGTACACATTCATTTAGACTTTGATGCGTCCCTGGAGCTTCAGTGTTTGTCTTCCTCGGGGTGCGAAAGGCAAGCACTCTGCCGCCGAATCGTCAGATGACTGCATATAGCTGTGTTCTTCATCTTCTACTGTCCTGGTTTCCGCTTCTGTTGCTGTGATAAAATACCATAGCAAAAGTAAACTATGGAGAAAAGGTTTGAGTCACAGTCCCGAGTCACACTCCATCACGGCAGGCGAGAAGCAGAGAGGGAGGAACGGCTGCTGCCGCTCAGTCCCCTTTCTCCACGTTCACAGCCTAGGGTCCTGCCCGGGAGTGGTGGCACCCACGGTGAGGGAGTCTTTCTACCCTCCCAGGAAGTTCTAGAGTCTGTCAAATTGACAACACTAATTCTCTTATTTTCTTAGGGTGGTGAGGATCCTGCTTAGGGCCCCGCACTCGGAAAGCAGGTGCTGCCCGTAGAGCTCTGTCACAGCTCCCGGGCATTCTGCCATTAGATTTTTCAAGTCATTGTTCAATGCATTCCTTCCTAAGAATTGGACAGAGGCTGGGAGGAGTGGGGCACACCTTTATTCTCAGCACTGGCAGCTGCAGGTGGGTCTTGGTGAGTTCTAGGCCAGCCTGGTCTACATAGGAATTTCCAGGCCAGCCAGGGCTATATAAAGAGACACTGTCTCAAAAACAAAACAAAACAAACTAATAAACAAAAGAACTAGATAGAGGAAGCTTCTGCTCCTTGTACAAAATAATTTGTTTTTTTTTTTTGGAGGTATCAATTTGTTTTGTTCCTAAATTTTTTTTTTTTGTTTGTTTGTTTCTTAGACAGGGTCTCGGTATGTAGCTGTCTGGCCTGTAGTCACTATATAGATAGACCAAGCTGGCTTCAAACTCACAGAGATCTGCCTGCTTCTGCCTCTTGAGTGTCATTTTGCTTTTTATCTTAGTTAGCTAAAAGGCTTAGAAAGGACCATTAAATCATGTTTCATTGCTTATGAAAAGCATTATAGTAATACTGGGATTGACAACGTACCCTCCTTGGCTTACATTGCTTTCCTAACTTTCTAGAAAAGTCTAGGCATTTCCTCACAAGTCAACTCAGATTGAGAAAAGAACCATTACGTTTTTTAACAATCTACTACTGTTTTCAACATTCCTACTTCCTGTAAGCAAAATCAGAGACGTGCAGTTTGAGAGTTGCTTGGATGTGTGCAATAGGCATTTTAGTTAAACTTACCTGTTTTGGATTGGAGATGACTATTAATAAAGTGTTGGTGATTAAAAATAATCCTGTCCACTCCTTTATTAGAACACGTGAGGTCCTAGGCTACTCGCTGCTCTTAGTTTCTATATACAGCTCAGGTTGTCAGCTTTCTCCTCATCAGTGAGTCTCCTCAGTGCATGCTCAATTATTGACTTTGAGTTCTTGTTGCGCTTATGAGCTTCTCTTAAAAGGCCATGTGGTTATGAGTTAGGGGATTCCGCTGAGAACAGTAAAAACCCACACTTTATTATCCATTATGTGTGAGAAACTGCATTCTACTAACAGTTTCTTGTTTACTTCTCCATTAATGACAAGGGTGTGATCCCTTTTCAGTTGGCTGGGCACCTGACACTTAATAAAAAGGAAGTTAAACAAATGCTCCCATACCTTACAGAAATAGTTTATTCTGTATCTGCATTTTTATCAGCTTTTAAAAGTGATTTACCTGATAAGTATGTATGCATATGGTTCTAATCTAGGTGGTTTGTTTTTTGTTTTTGTTTTTTTAATCTCTAAAATGAGGTGGGTTTTTATTTGTTTGCTTGGTTTTCCCTTTGTTAGGGGGTAATTTTTCTTCTTTCAAACAGGAGTTTGAACTCACAGTAATCCTCTTGCCTCAGGACCCTGAGTGTGCCGGGGTTATGTTCTGTTTGATGTGCTATTGTGCCAAGTGCTTTGGAGGACAAGAAATGAGAGAAAATCTGGATGTTGCTTCATGCTTTTATTCCTGGCACTTGGGAGGCAGACAGCAGAGGCAGGAGGATCTATGTGACTTGGAGGCCAGCCAGGTCTACACAGTGACACTGCCTAAAAACAAACAAATAAACTAATAATTAAATATAAAGTAAATAAAATTGGCCTGGAAGAACCTTTTAGAAAGTTAGGGTGGAGGAAACCAGTGGGGATTATTTTAGAGGATTCTGCCTTTCTCCAGGGAGGCTGTAAGCTTGTCCATCCAGCAGTGTGCATTGAGGTAGAATTGTAGTAGCAGTATATGGGGATCGTTTGTCTTACCACCACCGTGTTTTGTGTCTGCTTGTGACATTTGACTCTACAGAGAGGGCTGTATGCCACTGAACTTGGACACAGCTGTTGCTTCAAAACCATTGCACGCATCGGTTGTGTGGTCATAAACCACATGATTTACTTTTATTTTAGGCTATTCATGTATGGCTTTTTTTTTTCCTTTTATAGAACTGTATTCCTTGGTGGAGGATGAGTTTGAGTTTGACTACATTATTTAATTGTAACAAATGCTTTGTTTAATGTTTCTAAGCCAAAGCTCCATGAAGAGAGATAGGAATGCTTGTCTTGTTTGGAAGTAGGACCCTGTGAGGGGTGAGACATGGAATTGCTTTAAGCAGTTTTAAGGTAACTAAGATTTCTTTAACAAATATCTCCCATCTTGGCTGTTTAAAAATCATTTGTGTATGTGGGGGGGGGGTGGAAGGGGGTGTGTGTGGTGGAGCAGAGTTGTGTGTTCAGTGAGTACAGGTGCTTGCAGAAACCAGAAGAGGGCGTCAGAGCCTATGATGGCTGGAGTTGTACTAAGCTGCCTGACATAGGTACTGAGAACTGACCTTGGATCCTCTAGAAGAGCAGAAAGTGCTCTTAACTACCGAGCCATCTCTTCCGTTCTCATTTTTCTTGATTTTTGGTAATAAATGCTTATTGTGGAAATATATGAAGAATTTAACTCATTATGGAAACTTTGTAATGTAAAATAGAAAAATAAAATTACCCATAATTGTTCCTTCTAGGAATGATCACTGTTATTGAGTCATGGAGTTACTCTTTGTCTTTTATTTTCTTTCTTACCTTGTAGCATGAAGTGATGCTAGCCTATGCTTGGCTTCTGATCACTTTAAGTATAATTGTTGCACACATTATTAAGTTGATCTTGCAGAGCAACCTGAGGCATTCTCCAAAATGTAACACAATTAGTCTGTTTTTAATATTATGAATATGATTCTTACAATTATTCTTTAAAAATTTGGCTTTAGAATATGTTGATAATATGTACTAGCTAGAATTATGTTGCCTTGAATAATTTTGAATAGTTGGTAGCTTTCAGAACTCACAGACTTTTCTTCACCAAATTGTTATATTTAAGCATTTTGGATAATTCCCCCCCCCCTTCTTTCTTTCTTGACAGATTCTTTCACTCTAAAGTTCTGATCTGGCTGTCCAGGAACTTGCTGTGTAGACCAGGCTGGCCTTTGAACTCAACAAAGATCCACCTGCTTCTGCCCCCAAGTGCTGGAATCAAAGCATGTGCCACTACACCTAGCTTTAGATATTTTTTTCTTAAAGCATTTGTACATTTAATAGTTTAAAACTAACGTCATCATTGGGAGCCATCATTATAAGCACCAGTTCTGTTGTGTTGCCAGAATGCTTTAATGCTTTGTATCCTATCAGTCTTGTTCTCCAAATTTTCCTGGCTCCTTTCTAAATAATTCTTGTCAGAGGGTCTAGTGGCTTATCCTTTTAATTAAAACACCCAGGAAACTGAGTCAGGACGGGAACATTGCTTATAAGTCAGGGTCATCCTGAATTACATAGAGAGTTCTAGGCCAATCTGGGCTGGTGTGTTAGTGATGCTCATATCAGTGTTCTAACAGACTTTCCATGAGCTTCCGATCCAGGTGTCCATTGCTGTTTTGCTCACTGCCAAGAGCTGTCTGTTACTCTTGACTATATCAAAGACACCTCAAAAGCGACACATCTAGAATTACCCTATATTTGTCTAAATTTATTATTTTCTTCTTTATAGTGCTATCAGTGATTTAAGCCAAGGTGAAACTCTTTGTAAATGCGTACTTAGATTTCATGTTCAAAGCTCTTAGGTGCCAATTCTCCTTTTCAAAAGTTTCTCACATTTGTCCTCTCCTTCTGTCCCTGTTTCTACTGGCCATATTTAGGCACACAGTCTTCGGTAATTTACTGAGATAGTTACAGTAATGTCTCCCAGCTTCCTAGTCACAAGCTTATCCTTTATCATATATCATGGGCAGAAACTGCATTCTTGGACATGTCATCACTGCTTTAGTGGTTACAGACTTTTAATGGCTGCCTATTGCATGTAGAGCAAAGCCTAAAATCCTCACCAGTATATTCCTGTTTTTTTACTTTTATGGTCCTACCTGTTTCCTGTACTCACCAATCTCATGCTACCAAACTCCTAGCAGTTTTCTGAGTTTTTCTATGGGATTTTATTTTATGTGCATACACATAGGCACATGCTGTCTTTCTTTCTGCAAAGTGCAGTTGCTTGCCCACATAGCTTGCCCACCATTTTAACCAACATTGTAATCGGTTCTTAAACAGTTACAGTTAATTTGTGTGATGTGGCTAGTTGTGAACCTTGTCAACCACAGTCTGGCCAGATATACTTCATTTGCTTCATGATCACTGAACCTTTTATGATACTTTATATAAAATAATACACCCTCTTACTTGCCACAGTGCCCATATTCTTATACTTAGAACCTTTGAATATTTTGCCAAACATGGTAAAAGGGAAGGTGCAGATATGGTGACAATTAAGGACCTTGAGATGGGATTACTTTGGATTTTCAGGGGTTCAGTCTGTTCTCATCTGGGTGGGGTGGGAGAGAACATTTGAAGAACTTAGAGAAATTAGACTTTGCTGGCTTTGAAGGTGGCTAACGGGGCCACAGCCAGGAAATGCAGGTGCTGTGCAGAAGCTAGGACAAGTAGGCAGAGAAGGAGAGGCAGATAAACACTTCGCTGTGGGTCCTCCAGAAACGAGAAAAGGCCTCCTTGATAACCGGGGTTTATGATCCGATTAGATCCATCTTACATTTCTCATCTACAGAACTGTAGGATGACTTTCGTTTTAAATCACTGTGTTTGTTGTTCTTCGTTACCACAGCAGCAGACAATGAATATATTCCACTATATCTTGATTCTTGTATTGTCCTCTTGCCTCCCTCCCCTCTCCCTCCCTCCTTTTCTTCTTCTCTTCCCCCTACCTTTCTCTTCGGTATCCCAGTATCCTCTTGGATTTTAAGTTCTTCAGGAGCAGGGACTGTATATTTTCATCTGTCTTTAATTGTGCCAGAGTGTATGAATTAATGAATTATATAATGTTTCTGCCCTTGTAAATGTAAATAAAATTCTTTAGATTTCCTTGAGTTACTATTTCACTTTTAAAATTTTAAAATTGTGTGTGTGTGCCCTTCCTATTAATAACTTTTTTTAAATCTGTTCCTGATTTTTAAAAAACTCGAATCATTATTTTCCTGCTAATGATTTGTTGTTTCAAATATATCATTTTCACATTAACAAATTTAGAATGACATTTTGAGTCCCTTTAGAGAATAATTTGTGTAGTAAACCTAAGGTGCTAGGAGCTTATTAATTTCTTTATAGATATGTACATTTCCTTTATTGTAAAGGAACCTGAATAAAGGTTTTACTTTGGTAATTTCCAATAAATGAAGTACTTATTTCTTGTTGTTGTTAAACTGCTGCATTCCAGCAAATCCACTCTAAATACCAGTTTTACTAACTGAACCCCTAACCCCAGTTCCTGTTCCGTTATTCACTTTTAACCCTTTTACCATTGTTCCTGTGCTACCCCTTCCTTGAAAGTCCCCCTCTCCCATGGCCTCTTATTTATTTTTTTTCATGTCCTCTATGAGCATTCTAAATGAAACAAACGTATCTGAAGATCCAAAGCTAACATCACAAATTGGAGAAAACATGGGGTATTTTTCTTTCTGGGTTGCCTCAGAATGAATGTTTCTAGCTCCATCCATTTATTTGCAAATTTACTAATTTAATTCTCAATGGCTGAATAATATTACAGTGTGCAAATGTATCATTTTTTTATTATCTGTTCATTAGTTGATTCCATTTCCAGGCTATTGTGAATGGAACATCAGTGGACATGGATGAGCAAGTATCTCTGTAGTAGGATGTAGAGTCCTTTGGGAATATGCCCACAAGTGGTGGAACTGGATTTTGTGGCAGATGGAGTTCCAAGTTCCTGACGAACCTCCACACTGAATTCTGTAGTGGTTGTACCAGTTTTCACTCTCACTAGTAGTGAGAAAGTGTCTCCCTTCCCCACATCCATGTCAGCATATGCTGCTTTAAAAAAAAAAAAAAAAATCTTGACCACTCAGACTGGGGTGAGATGAAATCTCAAAAGTAGTTTCATTGTGCCTTTTCCCGATGGTTAAAGCTGTTGAACAGTTTTAAGAAGTTTATCATCCATTTGTATTTCATCTTTGAGAACTCTGTTTAAATCCATGCTCCATTTTAATTGAATTGTTTTCTTGATGTTTAATTTTTTGAGTTGTTTGTATATTCTAGATACTGTCTGTCAAATATATAGCTGGTAAATATTCCCCATTTTCTGACGTGCTTCTTCACTTCAATGGTGTGTGTGTGTGTGTGTGTGTGTGTGTGTGTGTGTGTGTGTGTGTGTGTGTTATACAGAAAGCTTTAGTTTCATGTGGTGTCATTTGTTAATGTTTGTTCTTTACTGCATTTGCTACTGGAGTCCTGTTTACAAAGTCATTTTCTGTGTCTATTCCATACCATTTCCTCTCTTAGTTTCAGGGTATCAGGTCTTATGTCAAAGTCTTGTTATATTTGGAGTTGAGCTTTGTGCAGGTTAGAGATAAGGAATAGTTTCATTCTTCTACATAGCTATCCAGTTGGATCGGCATCATTTGTTGGAGATGCTGTCTTTCCCCTAGTGTGTATATTTGGCTTGTCAAAAAAAATCATACGGCTGTAGATGTGTGGGTTTATATCTAGGTTCTCATTTCTATTCCATTAATCAGTGTATCTGTTTTTAGGACAGTACCATGCTATTTCTATTTCTGTAGCTCTGAAGTATACCCCCAACAGTTATTTTATTGTTCAGGACTGTTTGGGCTATTTTTTTGTTTTTTGTTTTTATTTGTTTTGTTTTGTTTTTGTTTTTTGGTGTGTGTGTGTGTGTGTGTGTGTGTGTGTGTGTGTGTGTGTTCGTTCCCAAATGAAATTTGATTCTTTTTTTAATTTCTGTGAAGAATTGTGTTGGAATGCCATCCAATATGTAAGTTTCTTTTGGTAGGTTGGCCATTCTCACAATATTAATTCTACCAGTTCATGAGTGTGGGAGGCCTTTCCATCTTTTGACATTTTCTTCATTTCTTTCTTCAGTGTCTAAAAGTTTTTGTAACAGACTCTCAACTTCCTTAGGTTACGTTTATTAGGTGATACTTATTTATCTTGGAGGCTATTTTGAATGTGATTGTTTCCCTGATTTCTTTGTTGGTATGTTTGTTGTTTGTTTATAGGGAGGCTCCTGATTTTTTTTTGTTTGTTAATTTTGTTTTCTGTGATGTATTTATTAGCTGTATGCATTTTCTGGTGGATTCTTTAGGATCTTTTATGTAAAGAATCATACCATCTATAAATAGAACACAGGAGGTTATTCCAATTGTTTTGTATCTGTTGAGATTTGCTTTGTGGCCAAGTATGTGGAGCCATCTATAAATAAGGATACCCTGACTTCTTCTTTTCCTGTGTTTAATCTCTTTTTCTTCTTCACTTGTCATATTGCTTTAACTAAGACTTCAAGCACCATATTGAGTAGGACGGAAAGAGCGGACATCCCCGTTTTGATTCTTTTTCATAGAAATTCTTTTTCTGTTTAGGATGCTGTGGTCTTACTATATTTGGCTTTATTATGTTGAGATATGTCTCTAGGTTCTCCAGGACTTTTGTCATTAAGAGATGTTGGATTTTGTCAGAGGCCTTTCCTTCTCTGATGAAATGACTCCATGCTCTCTGTCATCGAGTCTCTTCATTTGGTGGATTACGGTCACTGGTTTGCTTGTGTTGAACCATTCATACTCTGGGATGAAGCTGACTTGATCAAGGTGGATAATTTTTTTTGATGTATTCTTAAATTTGGTTTGCAAGTATTTTATTGAGAATTTTTACATCTATGATCACTAGAGAGATCAGCCAATAATTTTCTTTCTTTCTTTGGTTTGTTGGTTGGATATTTGGTATTGGGTAATATTGACTTCATAAAAACAATTTTCAAGTGTTCCTTCTTTTCCTTGTCAGAATAATTTGAGGAGTGTTGGTTTTTTGATGGTCTGGTAGAATTCTGTATTGTTAAAAAGCAGGACCATCTGGTCCTGTTTACTTTTTATTTATATATTTATTTTTAGCTGGGAGAGTTTAAATTACTGCTTTTCTGTTGGTCATTATGTGCATATTTAAGTTATTGGCTTCATTTTTTATAAACAAACTTATCAAAATATAGATCTCTAGATACATAGTTCTACAAATTCATCCACTTCTAGTTTAACTTTTCCAGTTTAGTGGAATATAGATTCTTTTGTTTTGTTTTTACTTGAGATGGGGTCGCATTATGTAAGCTCTGGTTGACCTGGACCTCTCTGTATAGACCAGGACACTGCCAATTTCACAGAGATCCACCTGCCTCTGCCTCTTGAGTGCTGGGATTAAATGCATGTGCTGTGGAATATAGATTTTTTTTTTTAAATACATCTCTTTTGATTCTCTGAATTTCCTCAGTGACTTTGCAGTCTTTCGTTTTTCGTCTCTGATTATATTATTTTGAGTCTTTTCTCTCTTTCTCTTGGCTAATTTGACTAAAAATGGTTAATCCTGTTAATGTTTTCAAAGAACTAACTCTTCATTTAATCCATTCTTTGTCATTTTTTTTTCTTTCTGTTTCATTAATTTCAGGCCTGGCTTTTATTATCTCTTGCCATCTACTTTTAAAAGGTATTGTTTTTGTTATCCCAAGGCTTCAGGTGAACATTATGAAATTGCTTCATGTTTTGATGTAGGCTCTTGTGCTATGAAGTTTCCTATTCGGTCTGCTGTCATTATGTCCCACAGATTGTTGTGATGGCTTGTGTTTTTATTTTCATTCAATTCTAGGCATTTTTAAATTTTTCCTTCTTGATTTCTCTCTTGTCTCAATTTTCATCCAGCAGTGTGGTATTCAGTTTCCATGAGTTTGTACTTTCTGCCATCTCTTGTTGATATCCAGATGTGTGGCCAGATAGTATGCAGTTTTTCTAAATTTGTTGAGACTTGCTTTGTATCCTAATACGTGGTTGATTTTGGAGAAAGTTAAGTGAGCAGCTGAGAAGAGAGTGTATTTTTTAGTGGTTGTGTGAAATGTTCTGTAAATGGCTCTTATATTATTTTGACTTGTGATTATTTAGTTCCAAAGTTTCTTTAAAAACAAAAAAATAATAAATTTTTTTTTTTTTCTTTTTCGAGACAGGGTTTCTCTGTGTAGCTTTGCGCCTTTCCTGGAGCTCACTTGGTAGCCCAGGCTGGCCTCGAACTCACAGAGATCCGCCTGCCTCTGCCTCCCGAGTGCTGGGATTAAAGGCGTGCGCCACCAACGCCCGGCAAATAATAAATTTTTAAAGGGTCTAGTATATACATGTAATCGGAGCCATAAGAAGAATGGAATGAAAATGTAATTAAATAAAAGATAAGTATTTCCTAAATTAAATTTAAAAAACAAAACAGTGGAAATCAGCTCCTGAAATGGGAGGAAAGGATGGTTCTTGCCCAGTGAGCTTGACTATCCCACTATCTCTAAAAGTGTGGTTCCAAGAAGGCTGCAAACTGCAGTTCCTGATGTGATATTCCTGTCTGGGTCCTTTCAAGCCACAGTGCTGTGAGATGAGCAGAGTAAGTTGTATCAAATTCCATAATATGGTAATCGTTCTCCTCCCCCTCTTCCTCCTCCTCTTCCTCCTTCCTTCCTTCTTTTGGCCCTAAGCTTCATGCAGGTTTGTAAGAAACACTGGACCTTTTTGTGTGACTCTTTTCTACTCTGCTTTTCACCTTTTCCCTTGGTTTTTCCTTCCTGCTACCTTCTTGTTATTGAGAAAGGGCAAAGAGAGAAGGATTCTCTTGAACCGAGCAAAGTGAAGATTCACTTGAGCTAGAGCAGCAAAACCAAAGTTGAGTTCTGTTGATGCAGAGTCAGTAGGCAGAAGGCAGGCTCTTCGGAGGCTGTTGTCGGCCTGTGCTTCTTACACCGTGGTGTTGCTGGTGTTGGTGCTGAGTCATTTGGTAGTGTCAGTCATTGTTCTTGGCTGAAGTGTGGAAGCCTCGATTCTAAATCTTTTTAGAAATGCTTGCCTGTATAATTCATGGCCAGCTTTTGTGTACTCATGAGGCCACAGTGATTGTTAACATTTCAAAATACTGCCCCCAGCCCCTGTTCTCAGTCCTTTCCTTGTCCACATGGATGTCTTGGAACACTGACTGTTTCTTTCTTCCCACATAGCCTCTATGATGCAGCAAAGGTTAAGCCTGATATGGAGAGAACACCCATCTGTTTTGCTTATTCGACACTGATTTTCTCTTCATAATTACTAAAATGTGTCCTTTGTACCTGTGAACATCCACATGTGCTCACTAGTAACCTAGCACTAGAAATCAAGTTACTGATTTGGGGATAATATTTACATTACAAGATGACAAAAAGAAAGTATTGGAGTCAGATTGACTTTGCAGTTTACCACTTTTGAGCAGTGTCAGTAGCCAAGTTCCTTGGTCACCAGTATCCATTTCCTTATAGAATGAGAGTTGTATCTAAGTCTTACTTTCTTTTTATTTAATTTGTGTGTATGGATATTTTACCTGCATGTATGTATGTGTACTGCTTGCATGCCTGGTGCTAGCAGAGTCCAGAAGAGGTCAATGAAGCCCCTGGAACTAGAGTTACAGATGGTTGTGAGCCACCATGTGGGTGCTGGGAATCAGATCCAGGCCCTCTGGAAGAGCAGCCTGTGTCCTTAACTACTGAATCATTCCTCTAGCCCTGTATCTACTTATTAAGAGTTCAAAGTTTAAAAGAACCATGAAAATATGGATTCCCCTTTTTTCCTTTTGATCTTACTATGGTCGAGTATAGATCATTTACACAATTACAGTGTAGTGTTTTTTGGTGTGTGTGTGTAAATTTTTTTGGTTTTGTTTTTTAAAGATTAACTTTAGAGGAGGTAAAACTGGTTGGTTCTTACCCTTGCAGGCCCAGAATTATGATTGGGTTGCTTGAGATTGTATAGCAGGGGCTGGGAAGTTGTCTCGGTGGGTAAAGCACTTGCCACACAAACACAGGACTGGGCTTTGAATCCCAGGAAGCACACATCTGTAACCATAGTGCTCTTACCTTGAGTTGGGAAGCAGATCATTAGACTATCTGAAAGTTCATGGGCCATCTAACCTGACATATGCAATGACCGTCTTTAAAAACAAGGTGGAAAGTAAAGACCAACACCCAAGAATGTCCTCTGATCTCTATCATGGCCCACCTGCATTCACGTGAATGTGTAAGGGCATAGGTGTGCACACACACAGAAATTGTATAGCTAGGGAGGCTATAGCTAGAATTTAACCACAGGTGATGGAGTACCGGGTTACCTTTAACAACCTTCTAATGGGGGTCCCCTTAATAAAGCTCAGTAAGAGCAGTGAGCCTCCTCAGTGCTCCGACCCCGGAGCCCACCTTCCAGCCCCACTCAGGTCAGTTCTGATGCTACTCTAAATACTTGACACTTCAACTCTGTCTGTAGTTGTAGTAGAAATAGACTCATTCCTGAACCTTGTCCCCCTTGCCTGCCTCCTGGCTGATGTCACTTGTTTGTAGTAGTTTTGTTGTAGGCTTCTGTTACGGGGAAATAAAAGGCCGTGTGTTACTTCTCTGCCAGCCCCTGTTCCGTGTGTGCCTTTCATATCCTTTCTTTCCCATGCACTCCTTAGCTAGCACTGCCATTGTGGGAACCAGTACTCTGCTCAAGTTGCCTATCTCAAACTAAACATTCAAACTTTCACCCTTTGTTTGATTTCAAGTATAGGTGTTTTCCTTTTTAGGTTCGGAAAGTTGCTGTCTTGGTGTGCTAAGGGTTATTTATTATAGGTGAGGTGTTGTCCTCTTGAATGCCTTTTTTGCATTTAATGAGATGTATGTATACTTGTTTTTCTTTTAAAAGTATTTTATTTGTAGCCAGGTATGTTGGAGCATGCCTTTAATACTGAGACTTGGGAGTCAGAAGAAGGCAGATCTCTGAATTCCAGGCCAGCCTGTCTACATAGCAAATTCAGACTATCTAAGACTACAGAGTGAAAGCCTGCCTCAAAAAGGCAATGTTACTGTGTTGTGTATGATGTACTTTTATGTGCATGCGTGCTGTGGTGCAGGTGTGACAGTCAGTGGACAGCATTGTCGTCAGTTCTCTATTTTGTCAGGGTTCTGGGATCAAAGCCCAGTTACTAGGCTTATGCTGAGCTTTTTCTTTTGAAAATTTTTAACATGGTGAATTCCATTAATTTTTTCAATAGTTAACATTACGTTCCCGGATAAACTCCATTTGATCATTGTGTATTATTCTTAAAGACAAAATTTCTTGGGAGTTGAAGAGATGGCTCAGCAGTTAAGAAACATGTCACACACACACACACACACACACACACACACACACACACACACAGAGTAAATAAATTATTTAAAAACAACATTTCTGGTTGTTATGGGAGAATTTTAAAAGGTTTTATGTCTGTCTTGTGAGGGGTTTGCTGTGTTTTTTTTTTTTTTTTTTTTTTTTTTTTTTTCCCATATTCTCTAGTTTTGGTGGCTAGACAAACTTGGCTTCATGGATTGAGTGGAACCCCTCTCTCATCCACCCTCAGTGTTTTTAGGGTGTAAAAGTTCTGTCATGTTTTTCCTTTGTTGTTGTTGTTGTTGTTCGAGACAGGGTTCCTCTGTATAGCCCTGGCTGTCCTGGAACTCTCTTTGTAGACCAGGCGTTTTTGGTGTTGTAGTTTGCAGGGATCAGTTATTACAATAGTCTTTTTTCCCACAGTGGCCCGACAGCTCCTTCTGGCACTATGACAAGTAGCCTGTAGGGAGCACATTTTCAGGTCAGTTCCAGCCTGACTTCTCTCTGTCCTTCAACCGAAGTGTATTGTATTTTTGGCAGTTGGGTTTTACCACCTAGTTTTGGTGAGCAACCAAGAAGAGTGGCAATAGCTTTCGTTGATTTGGGGGCCTCAGAGGCTTCTTTGACTAATAACTCATAGGGAGATATCCCATGCCTAGCACTGAGATTTTTGTTTATAACCTGTGATTTCTAGCAGCAGCATTGTCTACCAACTCTTACTGTTTCTGTTCAGACTCATTTGTTAGACATATTTGTGTTGACTTTTGTTGTTGTGGTTGTTTTTCAGACAGAGTCCCACAAAGTAGCCTTTGCTGGCCTGGAACTCACACAGAGCCTCCTTCCTCTGCCTGTCAAGTGCTAGGAGTCAAGTAATGTGCTAGCACATAGGGGTCTGGGTGCATATATTTAAATTAGTTAACAAAGTAGCAGGCTTCCACAAGGCTTAGCCTCCTTAGTTTTGGGTAACCCCCCTTCTATTCCTGATTAAATCCTTAAGCCCCAGTTCTCCCACCCCACATCTTTCAGATTACTTGTGTTTTTCCCCTTCCCCTATTAAGGCATCTTCTCTCCCTTGTACTCATCAGGGGCTGCTCTGGCTTCCTGACCTCTACCAACTCCAAGTTAAGATATGTTTTCTTTACTGAAATGATTTACTCAAATAATTTTTACGTTGGAAGAGTTCCTATTACACCCTGGACATAAGTTCTTTTTGAGACATATAATATACAGATACTGTCTGTAGCTTGGCATGGATAAATTTAGAGCTTTTATTCAATATAAGAATATTGTGAATATTCTTAAGTGAACATATATTAAGTGAACATATATTTTGGATTTTATTAGAGAATATACTCCAAGCCTTTGAGCTTATTTGTTGTTACCTTTAGTTACCGTACTGTAGAGTATTTCTTAGGAACTGTAAGTTTCAGATGTTGAAAAGGGGCAGGTTGATTTGTCTGGCAACATTTAAGAAACATTTTCCCCCCTTGCTTATTTAGTTTTAAGTACCTTAGAAAGATAGAACTTGCCTTAGGGTTAGTTATATCCAATTAATTCACACCTAGAGTGAACATTTTCATTGTGTTAAGGCTGTTAGCAAATTATCGACTGAGAAGTGGTGTCTTGGAGAGTCTGTAGCTGAGTTTTGAAGTCCCCCCAAGTCTGTGGTATTTCTTTTTTCTTTCTTTTAGACTGACTGGGGAGGCATTCCTTGCATGGGTGGCTGCCCTCTGTTTTGTTTCTTGCTCTGGCCTGGCTTAGCGGATCAGGTTCTACAGTGGCATGTCATGGTGTAGATGACTGTGCTTTGTCCATTGTACTGTGCCATTTGTCTGCTCAGCTTACCAGCAGATTTCAGGCCTCGGGATTACTGTTGGAAAAGCTAGTGTGCTTTTCAGTCTGTTAGGATGGCACACTCTATTAGTCCTGAAAGCTGTTCTAGTTTATTGCAGAACTGACAGAAACATCACACATCTTGTTTCTGTGGAGTTTTGAGGGATAACTAGACTTCCTGGTCTCTCTTACAGCTTGGGTATTGGTTTTGAAGATTGACTTTTTTTTTTTTTTACCCCAATGTTTTATAGAGTTTGGAGTAAAACATTCTTAGAAAATTGCATTCATTTAACAGCAGCTAAGTCTGTGTAGTGGTAAATCTCCTCCAGTGGATGCAAGCCTGTGTTGGGAGTCTCGGAGTCCTTTCCAGCCATTCCTCAGTTGTCGGGTTTGTGTTTGCTCCCGGCTTGGCCTGTGGATTGCTTGTCTCCTGTTCTGGAGAGACAGGTGCCGTATGTAAACTGGTTTACAAATGCTACCTTTGTCTTCTTTTCATTTCAGTGATGTAATTAGTAAATTTGACACACTCTGTCAAGCATCTTCTCTTTAATGAAATTCTTCTAAGAATTTCTCTTCATTTTTTTTTTTTCCTGTGTTAGTGTACAGCATACAAAGAAACCTCTTGCCTTGCTTTTGGTGGTATCCCTGAGGTTTCTGATAAGCATGACTTCAGAGTCAGGTCTGGGTTCAGGTTCTAGCTGCCTCTGGATGTACTAGCATTGTGATGTTATATGGGGGTCTCCCCTATTCGTTTAAAGATTTTGTTTTTATTTTGTGTGTATGGGTGATTTGCCTGCATGTGTGTCCATGCACCATATGTATACAGTGGCCATAGAGACCAGAAGAGGGCGTTGGAGTCCATGAAACTAGAATTAAAGGCAGCTGTTAGCCACCATGTGGGTGCTGGCTGTTGAACCCAGATTCTCTGGATCAGCAGCCACATAGCATCTCATGACCAACTGTAGATCCTAGGGGATACAGCACCCTCTTAAAGTGTGGTGGCCTTTAATCCTGGCAGAGGCAGCCAAATTGCTCTTGAACTCCAGGACAGCTAAAGCTGATAGTGAGATCCTGTCTTAAAACTGAGCAAAACAAAAGCCCATGATTGGATTTTAGAAATGGATTTCAGGTGCCAGAAAAGAAACTTGTAACAAAAAGATGAGATGAGTTGGTGTATGGGTTCTAGTTGATCATCCCTTTACTTTCTCTGACTATTACAGGCTTCCTGTTCCTGTACAGCAGTGAATTTGAAAATACCCAGGGCCTTCCAGAGAAACGTAGTATGTAAGTTAAGGAATGAGAAGGAGAGAGGAGAATGTGAGATTGGGCTGTCAGCTTTGGTTAAAGGTCCAGCTGGGCTGGGTACTGGGGTAGTTTTGTCCTCTAGTGTTATTTGTAGTTGGGTTACATGAGTGTTTGGGGAATGGAGAGGAAACAGCATGTATTAAATATTCTACATGTGTTAAATATTTTAAGTTTTACATGCATGATGATATGGCCTGATTCTGTATTTATGACAGAGTATAGTTTATTTTATATTTCTGAATATTTCATGCTATTTATCTCTACATTACTACAAATGCTAAATGTTTTTTGTGTGTATATGTGCATTTCTATATGTGGGTATACACATGTGTATGTGGGTGGCTGAGGAAGTTGGAAGCATTGACTCTGGAGCTGGACTTAGAACCAGTTATGAGTTACATGACATGGATGCTGTGAATAGAACTCAGGTCCTCTTGCAAGATTTGTGTGTCCCTTCAACCACTGAGCCATCTCTGCAGCCCCCAAATCTGGGTTTTGTTTGACACAGGGTCTCATGTCTCCCTGGCTGGCCTAGAACTTGCTATGTAGACCAGGCTGACCTCCAGCTCACAGAGATCTGCTTGCCTCTGCCTCCTGAGCACTGGGATTGAAGACATGTTTCACCACACTCAGCAGGTCTACAATTTTTATGACAATCTTTAAATGTTATTTAAGAGAGGGAATTTTCATAGAAAGGAAATTTTAATATGTTTGTTGTATAGTGTTAACATAGGCAGTTTCTTAAGAGGAGTTTGAAAATTTGAAAACCAGGGAATAATCAGTGAAGTTTCTCTTGATTCTGTTATTTCTAAATCCAGAACAAGTTTAAGAGTAAAGTTTAGTGAAATAATTTGATAGAAAGCCATCTGCTAAGTTATTCTTTATTTTAATTTTGTATGTGTGTGTATGTGTGAGTGACCACAGGTGTGCAAGTACCCATGAAGGCCAGAAGAAGGTGTGTATTTCCCAGAGCTGGAGTTAAATGCAGTTGTGAACTGCGTGTGGATGCTGGGAATCAAACCCAGGTTCCCTGGAAGAGCAAAAAGAGCTCTTAATGGCTTATCCAGCCCTCTTACGTTACCCTTAAATAGTATTCATTGAACTGAATTTATGAAAATGTGTAAACCATGCTTTCTTTTCTTTATTTTTCATTAAATTGTCTGAGACCAGTTGGCCTGGAACTCAATAAAATCTGCTGCCTCGGACTCCTGAGTGTAGGTGTCCACTCAACACTACTCCTTGCTAAGCTTTGCATTTTAGACTTTGCAAATTACTTTGAACTCAGAGATATAATCTTATAGTTCTTTATCTCCTTGGTATTCAAAACCCATGTTTTATGAAACTATAAATTGTCTTTATTAGTATCTAGATAGAATTAATGACAGCTTAAAAAATAAACTACCAGTTTAAAAAAAAGTCATAGGTACATCTGGGTGTGATGACACATACCTTTAATCCCAGCACCAGGGAGGCAGAGTCAGGTGGGTTTCTATGAGTTTAGATTAGCCAGAACTACATAGTGAGACTTTGTCTCAAAAACCAAAGAAAACAAACAAAAAATCAGCTGAAACAAAACCAAAGCAAAACATAATACTTTCCTTTCACCATGTCATCCAACATTGCAGATTCAGTCAGTGTTGGTTAGAACTGCCCGACATGTTAGAGATCCGTGAGGGATGCTGCCTTACTCCATGTAATGTGAGAGAGGAGAAACAATTCTGTTATTTCAGAATAATCATGATTTTTTTTTTTTTTTTTGTCTTTAAACAGTGACATTTTCTACCAACAGGGTTGATGGTATTCCACACAGGTTCTGTCTTGACATGGCTCTCTGTGGTTACGAGTGCTTACTGGCTTTTGTAGAGGGCCCAGGTTCATCTCGCAGCAGCACCCAAATGGTGACTCACAACTGCTTCTGTAACTCAGTTCCATGGGATGTAATGTCCTCTTCTGGACTCTTGACTCCTGCATGCATGTGATGCAAAAGCTCTTGCAGTCATGCATGCAGGCAGACAGGTGAACACACATGTACACAGATACACCCTTAAAAAAAAATCAGAGCAAAACACTCACTGTTCTGTGTATGTGATATAGCAGAACAATTCTCCAGGGATTATTCAGGTCAGAGATGTTTTTGGTTAAATGCAAGTACTTCTGATTTTGAGATTTTTTTTTTAAATTGTCATCTCTCCTATTTTTCAGTGTCATTGTTCTTCAAATATTATTGCAGAATCATAATATTGAAGGCAATAGTTATCCTCGATACAAGGGAATCTTTTTTTTTTTAAGTTTGAAAGCTAATGTTAACTGCTTTTAGCTTGTTTGTGGCTTCTTAGCCTTCTGCTTATGTAATTCAGTTGATGGTGCTTTTGTTACATGTGTCCAGGCTGGTAGACCCTGTGGTTCTGTGATGTCAGGCCCAGCAGGAAAGCTGCAGCAGAACCTGGGATTCATCCTGGTAAGGACTGGTGAGGCTTTCCAGGTGGCTGGTAATTTACTTAGCCCTTCAGGCTGCGTATGTTTTAGGTGATAGAAGCTGGGGAGGGTGGAGGAAGTATAAAGGCATGAGTTTGGCGGCCTCTGTACCGGATGTCTATTTTAACTCCTGCAGAAGTCAATTTACATATTCCACAGCTGCGTATGAGTTTTCTAAGTTTAAAGTTTGTTCTTACTACCATGGGATAAATGTCAGCTTCATTGAATTTGTTTTCTCTCCCTTGTCTGGGTGTCTAGGCCACTTACAGTTCCCTTTCCTTTGGATAGCAGGATACAGCTGGCACCTAAAGTCTCACCTGGGGAATGACCTTTGGGAGTTTCCTTCTCCATATAGATGTTTGCAAAGCAGCAGAAACCATATTTGCAGGAAATCACAGGCTTTGTTAACATGAAAAGATAATTGAAGTAATGTGCTTGTGTGTTCCTCTCTCCTGACGTTGCTTCTGTTGTGTGGAGGGCTAACCCATGGTGAAATATCACCCAGTCTTCCCTTCAGCTCCAGTAGTGTCCAGTTAGAAGATGCCCAGCCGCCTTCTACTCCCCTCATGTCTCTGGCAGATTAAAGTATCGCACAGAAATTCAGATTCGTTTGTCTTTGATGTTCCTGCTAGGTTTTTCTTTCTTTTATTTTTTGACAATTCTATCCATGTATATATCTTGATCATTCTCAATCCCCACTACCTCCTAGAAGTCACAAATATGTCCCCTTTGTACCTTCGTGTCTTTTTCTGCTTCCTTTCTCTTTTTAACCACACAGTCTAATCAGCGCTGCCTGCTGGGATATTGACTGACCTTGTTGACTTGACCTTGCACATGTAACCATAGCTGCAGGACAGAGTTCACGAGGGCAGTATGTCCATGACAGCTTTTCGCAGCACTCTTCCCCATCTTCTGGCTGTTGCATAATGTAATAAGAAAGAATTTCTGTCCCCTCTTCAAAGCATTTTCCTGAGCCTTGATGGTGGGAGGGGGTTATGTGTGATCACTCAGGAGTCACTTACTCTAAGCATTCTGACCAGTTGAGCATACACAGTTCAGTGCTGGCTGGATAAGACAGTTGATGTCTTTGCTCTGGCAGCTGCCTGCACAGCATCTTCTAGCACTGTGAAAACTAGCCAGCCAGGGACGGGGATGAAGTTTTTAGGTCATTGTTCGATTTCTTTCTGTCTGTTCTGCAACCAATATGTGTTGTGGTTTTGGCAATAGGATTTTACCATCTAGTTGTAACCAGTACTGTCCTCTCCCTGACCAGTAACTTGTAGGAACATGTCCCGCCTGGCACTGAGATTTTCGTTTAATAACTTATTTCTTCTGGAAGCAGCATTGTCCACTCACTCAGGCAGGATATTTGTAGTCAAACTCCTTTAAAAGATTTCCATAAAGCTTGGTTTACTCACTCCCCACACCTCCTCTCCCCTGTCCCTCCACTTCCACTTCTAAGCCCCGATCTTCCCCACCCCTGCATTTCATATCATTTGTAGTCTACCATCCCTGTACCTTTTAAGGCCTCTTTCCCACTCAGTCTCTTAAGCCCTATCTTGTCAAGTTTTTTGTTTGTTTTTCAAGTATTTAGGGGTTCAGCTAGATGTATATATGGTACATATGTGATAATGGTGAGAAGGTGTACTACAGAATACCTTTGTAATGTGGTAGATTAAGTTATCAAGGTAGGGGAGAAGACAAGTACAGAAACGAGAAAATCCCATACAGTGGGTTACTTATTCTGCTGATTGTATGGGTTAGATTACAAGCAAGATCTTATAATCACAGCAATCATAGCATGAGCAAGCGCCTGGACTGGGCTGAAGAGGTACACAGGTAGAGGAAAGGGGGAGTACTTAAGATTGCATAGATAATGAAGAGACCTTAACACTAGTCAGAGGCACCAAATAGCAAGGACAGTTGAGTGACTTCTGATACCTCCAATGATAAATAGAATATTTAATAGAGTACCATATCTATTAGGATTTACTCAGCAGCTTCCTCAGCATTACTCTTTATTTATAATTATGGATTACCGTTAGCTATTAGAATACAGGAATTGATTATAATGTAAGATTAGCCATGAAATGACTGTCATGCATACCAGGTATTGGGAAGAAGAACTTCCTTTGTTGAGTATTTTCTTATTGCCTACCACTGTGTTAAACATTTCAACATCTATATTACTTATCTCTATTTTATAAATAACAAGCTAAAATATGGTAGTCTTTCCCATAACATGAGGTCCTCAAACCTAAAAACTGCATCCATAAATACATACACTTGGCCATGACAGCTGTTAAGTTAAATATATTTGTTTTACACCAACTGTGTATTAGTTACTTCATAGGGATAAATGCTCTAGAAAAAGTAAGATGGTTCACATGAATCCCTAATGGAGTATAGTTTGTGCTTTGGTCTCCATTTACTGAGTCTTACATATTACTCTAGTGTTATGCCCTAGAACTATGTAAAGAAAGGGGAGTGATACCTCAAAAGAGCCCCTTTCAAAGACTGCTTGTTCCAGTGTATGAAAATGTTGCAGAGTGAAAATGGAGTTTTAGGAAGGTTGAGTCAGAGTGAGTAGAGCCTGGGGAGATTTTCTCAGGGTGATAAGGCTCTGGCTTTCAGTCTACAAGCAGAGACAGGCAAGTTGGCAGTGGTTCCTCCCTGGGGAAGGAGTTTGATCTGGTCTGTTGCTGAGACACCCCCCCCCCCTTAAATTACAAAGGTTTGTGACTAGTGGGATCTGGATTGGGATCTTAGTGAAGAACACAGTACCAGTGCAGAACAACCAGGAAGCCAGACTGGAGGAGCCCCGGTGGGAATCTGGCCTGTCTTTTTGGTTGCATCTGCAACAGGTTCTTGGCTTTGTCTGGATGGGTTTGAATTCAGGCTATGTGATGACAGAAACCTTCCACTCTACTGTTTATGAATCTTGGGGCATCCAGTGGTGGATAACAAAAATGTGAGTCGAGCTTTGAAAAAGTCAGAAACTTGATGCCATCATGTTTGGCATGGCTGTGGTTTCTTTAGTATATTTGTGTGTTTCCTTCTCTTTCCCTGCCTTGCTTTCCAAGGCCAGGCAGTTTGGGGATTTTCCTTTTGACTCCTTTCCTGTAGTCCTTCCTCTGCTTGTCCTTTACATTGCTCCGTGTCCTGGTCAGCAGCACACTGTTCTCCCGTGGCTTGAAACTGCTGCTCCTTCTGCTCTGTGTGTCTTCCGTGTCCATGTGGTGAATGCGCCTCTTGATTGGTCTCCTCCAGTAATGGCTGCTTGGGAGCCCCTTCCCAGACAGTATTGCTCCGTCCTGACCCTTGTAACGTTGTTACTGTCCTTATTGTATGGTAATTTAAGTACCTGTTACATGTATATATTCCTTAATAAATTGGCAAGATGAGTCATATGATTTATTTCTAAAGCTCAGTAATTAGTTTTGGTCGTGAAATACTCTAGGAGTTCAGAAAAGTGACAGGATTTTCTTTGCTTTCTATGTTTTTGAGTTGTATAAACAAAATAAAAAAAGGGCTCTGATATGCTCTCATATGAATTTTAAAGTAATCTAAAATGAATGTAAAAAAAGTTATGAATTTTTTATTTTCTCACAATACTGGAAATATGAACCCAAGGCCTCACAACTAAGCTACAGATTTAGCCCAAAGCTGTGATTTTTAAAACATTTTAATTAAAAAAATTAATTTCTTTATTTACAGTCTTTATTTTTATCTGTTTCTGAGATAAAAATGCTCGTTATTACTTTGCTTTATGCATAAGTGTCTTTTCCCTAAATTTGTGCATATTCTGCCAGTTGGATAACTTGGCGTTGACAAAAAGTAGATAAGTGAATGTATTTGTGGGATTTTTGTTTGTGTGTGTTTTAGTTTACATGGATTCGTTTGTATCTCTGTTGAGTATTACTCTACTTCGGCGTCTTCTTTGTTTTCAAATGCTGCCTGTCTTCCATGGTTTTGGGACGCTCTTGCTCATTTGGATCAGTGCTTTCCCCCCTCTCCCTTGATGGTTAATAAATAAGTCCTGTGTCATGTGAGAGTGACAGCCGGGCAGAGCGAGGCTGACCGCTAAGTTAGCAGAAAATCAGATCCGGACCGTGCAGTTTCATCATTTCCCAGTGTGTGGGCTGTGATTCCAGAGCGGAGGCATTGCCAGACGGGGTTCTTGATAGAGTCCAAGAGTCTGGCATTTAACACAGTGTTGAACGGCTGCTCTAGAAATAACTCGGTACTTGACGCGGTTGTAAACAGAAGAAGCACATCCATGGGTCCTGTTACAGCCCACCCCCGAGAGAGACAGACAGACACTTGGTGTCTTTAGACCACTCAGTCTACATACTCTTGATCTCTTCCTTTGACTCAGAATTCCCAGCTTTAGCCTCCCCAACTTCCCTCCAGTACACCAGCCCATGCTCTCAGGAATGTAAGAAAGATTAGTTGGATTCTGTTGTTTGCTTTGAGCAGGAGCTGAACATTTACTCTTTTACAGGAGAATAAATGTTCAGTTTATTCTAACATTTGAGCATGTATGCATTGTCATTTCCATGCTTACTTCTACCATGATTTTTTAATGGGTTCTAAGAATTGACTATAGCTTATTCTTCAGTAGAGTCTTTGGCCAGGAGAATTTATTTGAAGTATATTCTGTAATGGAGGAACTCTGACAGTAGAAAATCCTATGTATATACTTGTATGAGTTCTTAATCGCTCTCTTTCCCTGCTAGGATTTGGGGCGGATGTGGAGGGTATTTTGTTTTAAAACAACATCAATTGAAGTTACAGGTTTTGTTAAACCTAGACAGGTAGTCTTTAGTCAGTGAGCTGAGATCACCAAGTTTATAGGTACTAGAAAGTTTACAATGAAATAATGATGTCAAGCCTGTGAAATGCCTCTCCCAGACACCAGGAATGTTTTATTAAAGGCTCAGAGTAGTCTATTTATGCTAATATATGTATAGGTACATACATTCTCATTTTTAATTGTCTGTAAAGACCATTTGTAAAGATTGTAGTTGTTTTTATTTTTCTTTCAGTTTTATACATTTAGCAAACTGTCTCTTTACAGATTTGAGTTCAGTTATGATGTGTTGAAAAACTGCAAAATTAATATTCAGATTTTGTTTGAATAGTTATTGGTAAGAAAGTTTAGGAAGGGAGTTACTTGCAATCTCCAGGGATATATCCTCTTATTGTGATGTCTACTTCTCATTGTCAACTTGAATCATCTATGGAAGCACGCCTCTAGGTGTGTCTTTGAGGAAGTTTCCAGAGACATTTAACTGAGGTGGAAAAACTCACTGTAAGTGTGGGCAGTATGTCTCCCGGGTTCAGGTTCCTGACTGACTTTAAAAAGGTGTATTGGAGGGAGCAGGAAGCTACCTGAACACCAACATTCATCTCTCTTTTGCTTCCTGACTGCAGATACAATATGAGCAGCTATCTGAAGCATCTGTTGCTCTGTCTTCCCTGCCATGATGGACTGTATTCCCACAAACTGACCCAAAACAGACCTTTCCTCATCACAATTTCTTCTTGTCAGGTATTTGTGATAGTGAGAAATAGAACCAATTGACTTACCAACTCTTAGTGTTTGTTACAGATTTTTTCCCCTCTGGTTTCTGTATTATTTTAGAATTTAATTTACATCCCAATCCTTTTAAAGATGTTGTCAGAAAGGTCTCTCCGGGCAATAGTTTAGTATTAATACTAAGTTTACATTTAGTATTTCATGGTTTTCTGTGAGACCGAGAAACTACAAGGAGATGAAGCAGTGGCTTTTGCTCTGGATCTGGTAATGTCCCTTAGATTCGGTCTGCCTGGATTGTGTATTTTAATTCTTCCACCAATCCTGTAGTACAGGCAAGAGTTCTCTGTTTTCTGTGATTAAAGAGACTGAGATTCAGATAAGTAGTTTGCTTCAGGAGAATAAATCTGTAGAGAATTTGTGATTATTATTATTATTTTTTACTTCTCATCTCGAATTTATGTACCCTTTACCTTTCCCTTTTCCCTTTAATACACGTTTTAGCTGATAGCATCTTTGAGGCATGGAGCCTCTCAGTTGGGTACACACTGCTACTTGTGCCTGTTAACAGGTGTCTTTACCTTTTACTAAGGATTGCTACACTCTGGCTTGCTGGATGATTCTCCTGTTTCTTTCGTAAATAAAGCTTCTTTAAATGCAGCTGTATCTACCCATTAATTTACATATTATAAGAGAGACACAGCCCACAAAACTTGAAATATTTGCATCCTAGTCTTTAAACAGTGTTTGTGAGCACTAGGTATATTTAGTTGTAATCTTTTTGTAGCCTTTTAAGATTCTCACTCCTTTACGCAGGCACACTTTTCCTGTCCCCCTTCCCCTCAGATCAACCATATAGCTGTAGAATTTTCAAGCCTCAATTTCTGTGATGTCTTATATAGTGATTGAATGTCTACACACAGTCTATGGCCACACCATCCTGAACATGCCCAATCTCATCTGAATTTCTACATCTCCCTTTGTAGGCAATAATTTCAAAAATTCCAACCTGTTTATTATTGTTTATTTTTGTGAACACTGCACAACTAACTAGCAGTCTAACCATGGTATCAGCACTCCGCCCCATGAAGAAAAGAGTAGCTTACATCAAAGTACAGGGAAATGTTAACATCTGTGTGATTGAGATAGTTGGGGTTGGAGAGATGGCTCAGCAGTTAAAACACTGACTGCTCTTCCAGAGGACCTGAGTTCAATTCCCAGCAACCACATGGTGGCTCACAACCATATCTAATAAGATCTGGTGCCCTCTTCTGGCATGCAGGCATACATGCAGATAGAGCACTCATTAAAAAAAATCATGAGTCTTGTCTTGACATAAAGTGAACATGCCACTTTTATACAACAGTAAAATAGGAAATTTGTGTTCCTTCCACATTATAAAACAAAGTATGAAGAACAAAAGCCTTGATGACTGTCATTCTGTTCAATTTCACATCCACCAGATTTATGACTCATTTCAACTCTAGGTAGTTTTACACTGAGTTGTGGATTTAGTGAGCAGACCTCATAACACCATATCGCTAAGACTGAATTTTGGTGTCTCTTCTTCGTCTTTCAAATGTTAGATAGCTTTTACTGTTTGTGCTTCTCGGTATTGGCTGTTATCTGAAGGCTGCTCATTTGAATCTGTGATTTGCTTTAGGTTAACTGGCTAAGGAAGACATTGTAAAGGTTTCTTTCTTAACATTACTTGATGAAATTATCAGATGTTAATAACACTACTAACTTAATTTCACTAAGTTTTCTTTGCAGAAAGATTTAGCAAATCTTGTTGACAAAGACTTTCAGTTGGTGACGTGGGAAGAAAAACCTATATGTTGGTATCAGACAGATTGAGGCTGTTTCCTTTTTTGCCCTTGGTATTAAATAATTTATTCTTTGGATCATTGAAATGGGGAAAATGGTAACCTCTGGGGAGAAGGAATGAGACATCAAAAACAAAGCGCAGTGGAAGTTAGTTTCGCTCTTCTTGTGTGTCAGTATTTAAGAAGCTTCCTAAAAGTCATCCAGTCTACCAGCCCTTTCCCAGAGCCGTCTGGTCATTACTTTGATTCTTTTTGACACATGGGTTCTTTCTGCTGCCCTGTATTGCCAGTGTAACAGTGATCTGACTCTTTGGGAAGTGTGGGGGGACAGACGCTTTGTTAGCCGACTTTAATCCTGTGTTGGAGTGGTGTGTACGGGATTGGTTTTGTGGTGTGTCCAGATGAGTGTATAGTTCTGCGTTATTCCAATGGCATCAACCTGCCCTTACGTTATATGATTTTCATCCAGTATGATGGAGCCACATAGAAAAGTTGATGTTGAAGCCAGCATTTTAAATTTTAGCAAATCATGAAGCATGACTGATGAGTCACACAGCTTTTTCATTACAATGCTGCCAATCCTTATGGATTGCTGAAGTATTAATTTCTTTGTCAGTGTAACTGACATTTTTTACAGTATGCAATGGCAGAACCACTTCATAAGTTAGTCAAAGTACATTGACTCATAACTTTATATGTTCTTCCAATTCTGTGTCCCAGGCAAGTCTGAACAAGATCTGAAAAATCAATTAAAAGGCCAACATTTAAAATTAAATGCATATTTAATACACTGAAAAAGTATTCAAGCCCATCAATATTTCTTTCTTTCTCTCTCTCTCTCTCTCTCTCTCTCTCTCTCTCTCTCTCTCTCTCTCTCTCTCTCTCTGTTTTTTTTTTCCCCCCAGACAGGGTTTCTCTGTGTAGCTTTGCGCCTTTCCTGAATCACACTCTCACACTCCGTAGACCAGACTGGCCTCGAACTCACAAAGATCCGCCTTCCTCTGCCTCTGGAGTGCTGGGATTAAAAGAGTGCGCCACCGCTGCCCAGCAATATTTCTCTTTTAAAAAATTACTTTTATTTATTTTTTAGCTTTGTATGGATTTATGTGCACTTGGGTGCAGTTGCCTAGAGATGCCACATGAGGGCATTGGGTCCTCTGGAGCTGGAGTTACAGGGCTATTGAAAGCAGTGGATGTGGGTGTTGAGAACTGAACTCCAGCCCTCTGGAAGAGCAGCAAATGTTCTTAACCACCGAGCCATCTCTCCAGCCCCTAACCTTTCTTTTTAATCTGCATTTACTATTTGAATACGATGGTTTGAAATATACGTAACTTTCCTAGTAAAAAGAACTGATGCATTTCTGATGTTGGTTTTCAGTGATTTTAGTACTTCTAAGTACAAAGTCATTAGATGAAGACAGACATGGAGGAAAGAACACTCCAAGCTCTGAGAATGGTAGCATTGTGCAGTCTATGTTGGTTGCTTTGGGGGTGAGTCCTGATTTCTCTGTCTCTCTGTCTCTCTGTCTCTGTCTCTCTCTCTCTCTCTCTCTCTCTCTCTCTCACACACACACACACACACACACACACACACACACACACACACACACTCACAGAGCTTGATCTGTGGTAGGTCTCTGAGGATGTTTATTTTGAGAAGTGTGTTCAGATTATTCATGATCTCGAAAAGGTCTTTTGTTCTGAACATTTGACTATTAATCTCGAATTTTATGCTGTTTGGATTCCATTTTTATTGTTCAGCTTCTGAAATCTGTTAGAATTCATGGTGACAATTTACCTACTATTTTTCACTGTGTGAATGTTTCTGAACTGCTGATGTTGCTGGTTAGTATGTGTCTTAATTTATCTGTTACAAATAAAAAAAGTCTCAGATGAAGTTTTAATTAAATCACTTTGTTCTTCTCTGACTATAGTGAGGTCAGATCAGTTTCTATTCAAGTTCAGGGCATTTGGCAGAGGACCTGCTGTTCTGATACCTCAGTGAAATTAACAAGCCCAACTTTTTCTTTTCTTTTCTTTTTTTCCAAGCCAAACTTTTAAGAGTATGCTATTTTTTTTGCAACTTTTAAATTACTTTTTATATTTTTGAAGTTATAATTCTGTCATTTCTCCCATTCCCTTTCTTCTTCTAGCACTTCCTGTATGCCCTTCTTGCTCTCAAATTCATGTCCTCTTTTTCTTTAATTATTGATGTTGGCTTATGTGTGTATTCCTAAATATATCAATACCACCTACTCAGTTCGTATAATGTTACTTGAATCAATATGTTTACATGTTTTCAGGGTTGATCATTTGGTATTGGATAACCAGTCAGTGCACTCCTCCCTGTGGAAGACTGTTTTTCATGTTCTCCGCCTTCTTTAGTTATTTGTAGTTCTTTGTCTAGGCTCGAGTCCTTTGTGAGTTCACCCCTTCTATCTCAGTGTGTCTATTGGTGTTGTCTGAGTATGTTATTTAATTAAAAAATACAATCCTAGAAGCCTGTAAATTTCTTCAATTTCTTTTTTTAATATGTTGAAAATTCAGGTATAGGAAGGACCTGGAAATTTGGCAATTAGTTTTAGCTGTTAAAGGCAAACTGTAGCCTCCCTTTTCTGTGGGAAAGGCAACAAGCCAGAGAACTTGAGTGATCTTCAGTCACCTCCTTTCACCCCAAACTTCCTAGTGGGATTTGGGGGGCATCCACTGGCAAGCAGTATTTCATGGGCTTTTAGGATGTCATGTGAACATTCAGCTGGGATGTTACTGTGAAGCTGTTGACCTTTATTTTTTACTCTGCCCCTTTCTGAGAAGACCAGAGTATAAGTATTCTGCTGTCTGTGGACTTCCCTCTTCTTTAGTCTCTAAGGGAAGCTGAGTGGGCATCACTCAGACTTGGGGTTGCACTCACGGTGCCACGGGTGACATTGACAACTTTTAGGTGGTATTTTGTAGCAGGAATCTTAAAAGTTCTTACTAATAAAATCAAACCATAGCCAGGTATTTGGGTGAACACTGGAAGATCAGAGAGACAGAACAAGCCACAGCTATCTCACCTCACCAGTTCCTCAGCTGGTCCTGTTTCCTCAGACTGGAAGTCTCTGAGTCCTCATCCAGAATGAATCCCAGCTGAACTGTGCTGCTTCAAAGCCTGAAAGCTTAACCAGCTGAATACTTAACCAGCCAAATGCTTCTAGTTTCTGGTCCTCACGCCTTATATACCTTTCTGCTTTCTACCATCACTCCCTAGGATTAAAGGCTTGCTTCCTGGGATTAAAGACGTGAGTCACCATGCCTGGCTGTTTCCAATGTGGCCTTGAACTCACAGAGATCCCAGATGGATTTCTGCCTCTAGAATGCTAGGATTAAAGGCGTGTGCTATCGCTGCCTAACAAGTGGCTTTTCTGTTCTCTGACCCCAGATAAGTTTATTAAGGTACACAATATTTTGGGGAACACAATACCACCACGGTATTTTTTTCCGTATATATTTTTGTTGACAACTTTGGTTTTATTCTCATCTATTTCTTCTTTTTGTTTCAGTGTCCTGGGTCATGAAACTTAGTCCACAGCAAGCCCCATTATATGTGAGTAAATAATGTGGTTTATTTTGATTTTATGCTTATATGTGTTTGTTTATTATAATCAACTTGAAATCTCATGTGGTAGAAATTAGGAAAGAAAGCTTTGTACCTCTACATACAGCTTTACTGGTGTGTGTGTGTGTGTGTGTGTGTGTGTGTGTGTGTGTGTGTACACAATCTTGAAATCAAGCTTGATTTAGTAAGTTCTAAATGGCTAATATGTGCATGGAACTAAACTGAAAACAAATACTATTTTAGTATTTGAAGACATCTAGTCAGTGTGATAGTTCGTACACCTGAAACAAATCGCCCTGCAGTGCTACTGTGCTCTCTTGTACTTTTTCACCTGGAGAGCATGTCTGTAAAAGTAGGATGGAGATCTTCATACCCTTTGAGGTACCCTGCATTACAACTATGTGGCACTGTGTGGCATTGGCCAAAATACTGCTATCTTAGGACTCTGGCTAAAGCAGGCATATCATTTCCCTAAAGTAAGGGCATTGTAAGGGCAAATGACTAAATGCACAAATCTAGGCTGAATAAGGTGAATTCTAGATAATTTTTTTCTTATTGCTATAGAAAGAAATGAATTGACTCTATGAGGGTGGGAAAAATTGTTTGTGGGTGAGGAGGCAGCCAGAACCGTGAGAAGAAGCCCTGAGACCTTGTGTTGTAGTGGTTTGGAGACTGAGAGAAGCCCTCTGTAACAGGATTTGAGTCACCTTGAAAAAACAAGGGCCCTTTAGTTGTTTCCGAAGTCTCCACAATTTGTTTAGGACGAAGGACAGATGTTGGAGCAATGGGAGGCAGTGAGGATCTGTTGGCGGGGTGATTGCATATCTATGGGAAATATCTGTTGAGACTTTCTGCCATCTAAAAATTGGGTGATTTGTGTCAGTTTTAGAAACAAATTCCTTGTCAGATTTTTAATATGAAAAAAATGCTGTTCTGTTCACTGCCATTTCACTTTTTAAAAAGATTTCGTTTCTGTGTGTATGAGTGTTTTGTTTACATATATGTGTGTGCGCCACATGTGAGGCTTGAGCCTTTGTAGACTAGAAGCGTGTGTTGGATTCTGATCCCCAGGAACTGCACTTATGGGCGGGTGTGAGTTACCATGTCAGTGCTAGGAATGGAAACCCCGTCCGTGGCAAGAACATCAAGTACTCTTTCCTGCGAAACCGTTTCTCTAGCCATGATTCTCCACTTTCTTGATGGCATAGAAGTACAAAAATTTCAGTTTTGACAGTGTCCATTTTATTACCTCTTTTATCATTTATGTTTGATATCTTATTCAAGAATAATTCCTTGTTTATATCAAGTTCACAAGGATTTACTCCCAAGATTTTCATCTAGGGACTTAACAGTCTTTATCTTTTTTCAAAACTTAATATTTTCTTATTGATTCTTTGGGACTTTTACATCATGCACCCCAATCACCCTCATTTCCCAGTCTTCCATGTCTGCTCCCACCCTTGTCACCTTCTCCCCGCAAAGGGAAAAAAACTGGTCTCACTGACCCCATTGGGCAGCACCTGCTCCTGTATCAACCCCAGGCTTCTCTCACTCCTGCCATAGCTGCTGGGTCTCCAGATCCGCAGTGTAGGGGCCGCTCTGCTCCTCCATCTCTCCCGCCTCTCCATCACACATTCATTCGTTGTGGTGGCATTGGGAGCTGCAGCGTGTCATGAAGTATTCCCCCTTCCCAAACAGCCTTATTTTCAGATGTTCATTGCAGTCTGTAGCTAGAGTTTTCTCCAGTCCTGCCTGGCCCACAGTCAGGACAAATCTCTCTCACCTGCCAGTCCTGCAGCTGCTCAAACCCAACCGAGTAAACACACAGAGACTTATGTTACTTATAAACTGTATGGCCGTGGCAGGCTTCTTGCTAACTGTTCTTATATCTTAAATCAACCCATTTCTATTCATCTATAAGTTGCCACGTGGCTTGTGGCTTACCGGTATCTTTTACATGTTGCTTGTCATGGCAGCGGCTGGCAGCATCTCTCTGCCTCAGCCTTCCACTTCCCAGAATTCCCTTCTCTCCTTGTCCCACCTATACTTCCTGCCTGGCTACTGGCCAATCAGTGTTTTATTTATTAACCAATCAGGGCAGCACATTTAACATACAGAACATCCCACAGCAGCAGTGAGTCATTGGCCTGGTTCAAGGCCTCTGACTTCTACTACACCTTCAATACTGGGCCCTTGCCAAGACTCCTCCCGGATAGCCTCCTGTTGCCCAGAGTTGTGGAGATCCTGCATCTATGGTTCCGCAGGACAGGCCCCTTCTCATGCTCCAAGCAGCTTGTAGGTAGGATACATGTTGGGGTGGGCTGACTCAAAGCCCTGGATCTGGGCCTGGGTGGTAGCTGAGTTAGTCAGCTGGGGCCTCCCAGGCTGCTGTGGGAGGGGCCGGACCAGGTTAGCAAGGCCCACGGACATCAACATGGGTTCAGGCGGCAGCCCAGACCATAGACATCTGAATGGCCTTTGGTGGTCACACAGCCACGGAGAGCAATGTGGCCTCTGGCTGCATCAGGATGACTGACCAACTCATGGCCCTTTACAGCTTCACAGACCTTGAGTCTCATCAAGGTCTCAGGTGGCCATGCATGCCATCCAAATGAACCCCCCCATGCCCCCACCCCGAGTGAAACCTGAGGATACCACCAAGTCATCAGTCAGCGCTTATATCCTATATCCACATGGATCGCTGGCTTCATCACAGCCTGGGGCTGTAGATGTAACCTATCGTCTTATTAAAATAAGAAACACAGAGCCAATGTAAAAGAGAAAGCCGAGAGGTCAGAGCTCAGAGCTAAAATCTTACCTCCTGCAGTGCTCCTAGCTTCCCGGAGAGAGAGCTTCTTCCTGTTTGTCTGTCTTTAAATAGCCTTTCTGTTCTGCCTTCTCATTGGTTGTAAACCCAACCACATGACTGCCTTGTCACTGCCTGTAAGTACAGCCCTCCAGGTCTTAAAGGCGTATGTCTCCAATACTGGCTGTATCCCTGAACACACAGAAATCTACCTAGCTCTTCTAACCACCACGCTCTTGCTATGGCTCTAATAGCTCTGACCCCAGGGCAGCTTTATTAACATAAAATTAAAATCACATTTCAGTACAAATAAAATATCACCATATTTCCCCTTTTCTATTTTAATAAAAAGAAAAAAGGCAAAAGATTATAACTAACAAAAGAAAAACTATACACAAAAGTACAATAACTATATACAATATATACAGGTAACAAATACCTAAACGATGTCTAGTCCATTTGTATTTGACAAATCAGAGAAAATAATTCCCTTATCTATCCTATTTTAGTAAGTCCAAAATGTATCTAATTCACTTTCTATCCTAATTAATCTTCAACTATAACTAACTAATCTTCAACTCCCTCAGAGACCCAAGAAGGAAATAATATTAGCTAACAAAAATAAAAACAGGAAGTGCACAAAAGCAACTTCCAAAAATTTTGTGAGTTGACAGAAACAGCCAGCTGCCTGGACAGTCACCTGAGGTTTCTCCGCAGTGTTGGGGCATCATCTTCAGCCTATAGGCTTATCGTATCTGACAGACTCATTTGTGAAGTAGGTTGTACACAAGGTCAACAGTTCAACCTCACATTGGGTGAGAGCAGTCCATGTACCAGAAACACCTGAATTCCACTAGTGTCATGTCATGATTCAGGATTTTAAATTCTGGAAATTGTTGACGGTTTTTGAATTCAGCTGTCCATTCTTCTTGACTGTGTATATATGGCTTCATCTCAGCATCCCCTTCTTCTCCACATCCCTCTATTAAATGCCAGTCTACTATTTAGAGGCGTGAGCTTTCAGTTGCTGTTCCATTGCACAACAGAAGCCATCGGCCCACTGCCTGTTCAGCTGCCTTCGAAGAAAAGGGCACTGTGCCTTTTCCAGATTGTGAAAGCCACTTCAGGGATGGTGCCATATTATCCTGGCCTCAGAAGATGCCTTTTGATAAAGCCATAACCACACTTGTTTTGGCAGGAATCGATAGTCCTTTGTTTCGTGTTCTGTCTGTCCATTTTGTCCTGTTGATTCGAGGATACTTTGTTGTCCAGTGGCTAACTTTTGCCACAATGAAAATTAACTCCATATGCAGTTTCTTCAATGCCCATATTTTCTCTGAAGTAGATTGGTACTGCCAGGAGCCGACATGTCTCAAAAAAGAAGAATTTCTAAGTTATTAAAACATTTTAAATGCTATATTTGGTAGATCTCTGAAGGGTTTGAAGATGACCTATCTAAAATATATCTGCTCAATTTTTAAAACATATCTAACATGACTGCAATTTCTATTATAATGTCTAACTACTAACTTTCATTTCTTTATATCCTAATAGTTGGTAATAATGTAAAGTATTTAAAACTAGTAATTGTCTTTTTCTTTTCTTTCTTTTTTTTTTTTTAAACAAGAACCTTAAATCTAATCTCCTTTGCTTAGCCTTTTTCCTAACGCTTGACAACAACTAAATAATGAAAATTATCCCAGACCCAAAACCCATTAAAAAGACCAAAAAAACCACCCGCCCCACACCACCTCTTTGGGAATGTGGGCGTCATATTCTTTAAATTGCTTCCTGCTGGGTATGGGCGAAGTTATCTTTATCCTGAAAGAAAAATTTTAGGTTAATTGTCAAATTCTAGGAAAGGTAACTATATCCTTCATTATTATCCAGTCTGTGTATAATGCCAAAGTTCAAGGTTTATCTCAAGTCCTTATTCAAGTAGTCTTTGAGACTGGATCAACTCAGCTAGTCATCTCAAACCAACGTGGCCTCCAGGCTGCTGTACGCCATCCCACCGACCCTACTGGGCAATGACAGCATGTTGACCTCAGCCCTCTCTCACCTGTCACTGCCATCATGTCTTCAGTTCTGCCCTTTCTCCATAGGGCACACACAGCTCCATTTTTCTATCTTTTTCACCTCTTCATCACATATTTGTCGATCATAGTGGCATCCGCCACCCTGTGCCATGTGGCTGGGACAGCCTGGGTGTGTCTTCCGATGCTGTGGGGCCTCAAATGTCACTCTTACTACACATGTAAGTTATTGGTTGATTCTGTTGGTACTTAAAAGGAACCCACATCAGCAGTCTTTATCTTAATCCACAAACTATGATTCTGTTTATACAGCAAGAGAGATTTGAATTGTGGATCTTGAGATGGGAGATTATCCTGTGGATGACCCATTACCCATTGCAGTCTTTTTTTTTTTTTTTTTTTTTTTTTTTATTTAAAGACTGGGTTTCTTTGTGTAATCTTGGCTGGCATGGAATTTGCTTTGTAGAACTAGCTGGCCTGAACTCACAGAGATTTTCCTGAGTGCTGCGATTAAAGGTATGTGCCACCATGCCTAGTTTCATATTGTTCCTTTAAAAAAAATATTTTATTTTATGTGAATGAGTGTTTTTGCCTACATGTATGTGCACTGTGTGCATGCCTGGTGCCTACTGAGGTAAGAAGAGAGCAATGGATCCCCTGGATGGTTATGTGCTGTCATGTGGGTCCTGGGAATCGAATCTGGGTCCTCAGCAAGAGTAGCAAGTGCTCTTAACTGCTGAATCCAGCCCCATGGTAGGGTTCTTAAAAGTGAGACAGAGTGAGGAGAGTCAGAGAAATTTGAAGATGCCCTGCAGCTGGCTTTAAATGTGGAGAAGTGGGGCATGGGCCAAGGAGTGCAGCCCATAGTAACAGGAGGAAGTGAACTTTTCTCTAACGGCATCTAGGAAGGAACACAGCCCCTCTGTTCAAGGCCATCTTGGTTTACATGGGGAGTTCTAGGCCAGCCAAGACTATTTAGCGAGACGCTATCTTTTCTGCCCTGTTCATTATGTATATATGTGTATAAAATTTAGTTTGTGGTTTTGTGAATGATAATTGTGAAAGAGAAAAGAGTACAAAAGAGATGAGGAAACATTCCTTCTGAACTTACTGTCGTGGACTTCCAGATGTAGAATATTTATAGAATCAATAAGTACTTGGGAATTATCTGCTTCGCTCGTTTTATGTTAGATACAAGGAGATTGAGGTTAGAGCATGTTGTGATAAAGTAGCATAGCTCTGATTGGAGGCTGTTTCCAGATGAGTCAGAAAGCACTATAAACATGTTAAATTTTTAAAAGCTTCATTCTGGAGATGGGAGAGATGGCTCACTGGTCAAGTATGGGGACCTGAGTTCAGATCCCCAGCACACAGGTAAAAAGCCAGGTGTGGCTGGGAAGCAGAGAAAGGAAGATCCTGGGAGTTTTCTGTGCAGCTATTCTGGCCAATTAGTAAACTCCAGGGTTAATGAGAGACTGTCTCAAAAAAATGAAGATAGTGATAGGAAAGATACCAGGCTTTGATGTTTGGCCTCATATATATGTGTGTACACACACACACACACACACACACACACACACACACACGGGGGGGGGGGTGTAGGGAAGAAAGAACAACAATAAGCAAAAAGCACGATTCCTTTAGAGATGTAAGACTCAAGTAAGCACATTATATATGATTATATACAGTATCATATATATATGTTTAATATGTGTAAAGGAATTGAACAGGCTCTACAGAAGAATGCCTTAAGCTTTAGCTTACAAATATGTCTGTCAGCAGTCATACTTATTGGCAGTTTGTTATGTCTTTTAAAAAAGAGTAACAGTATATTCCATTCTCAATGAACTGAATTAAGACAAGTAGGTATTATACGGCAGTGTGTTAGCCAGGGAGTCAGTATTGAGCAAAAAGTCAAAGATTATTGTCTTATTTAGTGTTTCTATTGCTGCAATTCAACACCATGACCAAAAGGCAAGTTGGGGAGGAAAGGGTTTATTTGGCTTACACTTCAGCATTGCTGTTCATGACTGAAGGAAGTCAGGACAGGAACTCAAAACAGGGCAGGATACTGGAGGCAGGAGCTAATGCAGAGGCCATGGAGGGGCAATGTTTACTGGCTTGCTTCCCATGGCTTGTTCAGCCTATTTTCTTACAGAACCCAGGACCACCAGCACAGGGATGTCACCACCCACCATGGGCTAGGCCCTCCCCATTGATCACCAAATGAGAAAATGCTTTACAGCTGGATCTCAAGGGGTATTTCCTCTGCTGAAGCTCCTTCTCTGATGACCCCAGCTTGTTTAAGTTGACACACAAAACTACCTAGTACAATTATGTTGAAGTTTTCTTTTAAATTATATGTTTTAGGTCTCCTGGAGGGGGTGTGTGTCATGAGCAGAGGAGAGAAAACTGCTATGAAAGAAGGAAAACATCCTGAGAACTTTGATTAAGAACTAAGATGAAGAGAATGGACTCCACATAATGACTTTACTCAGTCATTGAGTGGAGTTTCATACAAAATAATTTGCAGTAGTTAAACATGGGAGCCAGGCACAGTGGCACACACTTCTAGTCCCAGCAGTCATGAGGCTGAGGCAAAGGATCACCATGTGTTTGAGGTCAGCTTGGGTTACAGAGCGAGGCCCTGCCTCAAAGTAAGAGTTGTACACTATACAGATGCTTGTGTTCTGAAATAATTCAAATGAGGCTGCCTTAATGCATAATTATTTCTTGGAGGAGATGTTCTCAGTGGATGTAGAGTCGCTGGGTTGGAACTTAGAAGACCAGTAGCTAAGTGCGTGTGTGCTTTCCTCACGCGTTAGTCCTTGGATGAGTACAGCCTCATGGCAGAGAAGCCAATGGCGACACTACATGACGTACACGACGTGTTTCTTGCCCCTCCACAAAAGTATTAGTTGTTGCCAGATGGATTACAAGGCGTGTGTGGTTCTCTCAAGTGGAGGTGGTTAAAAACTGAAAAGTTTAGGAGTCTCCTTTACTGTGTGATGATCATGATAGTATAGTGAGAGACAGTGGGAGATGCAAGAAGTTTTTTAAAAGAACAACAGAATGAAATGCTTTATTTAAAATGAGAAGTGAACCAGTAACGAATGATTGACAGGGGATTGAGAATTTGGGTGTGGCGGTTGACGCCTTTGTCAGCAATAGAGGGGGCAGGAGGTAATATACTTCTTTAAATACATATGACACATAGCTTTCCTATGAGAGGGTGGGCTTGGAACTCTAGGACAAATATTGAAGTGGAGATAGTCTGTGTCATTACTAAAGTATTGAAGTGGAGATAGTCTGTGTCATTACTAAAGTATTGGTATTTTGACTGTGAGAATAGTTATAGGAGGGGATGATGTAATCTCCCTGGACCCATCATCCCTCACAGGGAAGGACAGGACCTGTCTTCATGTGCCCTAAAAGCTAACCCCATAATAGCCAGAGTCTTTTAAAATGCTGGACTCTATCATAATGAGCATGTGCTGGGCTTGGTAAGCCTGGATTTTAGGTAGTTTAAGCATATGTATTTTGGACTACACATATGAGAAAAAATAATTTGTCTTTCTAGTCACTGAGATCAGTGTTGTAGCTGTAAGTAGATCCTTTTGAACTGAGGATCGATAGTGTAGTGGATGAATCTCTCATTTCACTTAGGACAGTGCAATAGAGATTCTGCTTTTGGAAGAGTTCTTTCATGGCTTTATTACTTTGGGAGGGTATGGTGGTTAATCAATCTCTCTCTCTCTCTCTCTCTCTCTCTCTCTCTCTCTCTCTGAAATTATTAAGGCCACTCCTTGTAGTTAAAAGGAAGATTTATTTAGTGAGTAGCTTACAAATGAAGGGATAGGTAGGTCGCGGGGTCTGGGGAAGGTGTATCGCAGTCCAGCGGTGTTCTCTGGAGCTCTGCTTGGTCAACCTCCACCGTCCAGGGTCCAGTAACAGAGAGAGAGCTGGCCCATCCCGATCTTGGGTCTCCAGGGTCCTCCCTTGGCCCCGCCTTGTAGGTATGACAGTTGTCGAAGCCTCAATGGGGGTTGGAACTTCCAGATTAAAGCTGGAATGGCTACCCACTACACTCTCTTTAAGACTAATATAGTTACAACATTTCTCCCTTCTTTTCCTTCTCTCCAAACCCTCCAATATACCCCACCCTGCTCTTTCAAATTCATGTTTTCTTTTTTCACTAATTGTTATTGCATGCATATATGTATGTGCATATATATTTTTAAATATAACCTCTCCAGTCCATATAATGTTATTTGTATGCATGTTTTCAGGGCTGACTATTTGACACTGGTTAAGCAGTTGGTGTGCTCTTCCCTGGGGAGGGCCACTTCTCCCACACCCAGCTTTCTTCAATTGTTCAGTTCTTTTGGTGGTTAATCTTGATTGCTGATGTGACAGGCTTTAGGAGACAAGCCTCTAGATGTGTCTGTGAGGTATTTAACTGAGGAGGAAGGGCCCACCCTGAGTGTGGGCGATATGATCCCCATGGGTTGGTCCTAGGCTGAACAAAAAGGAAAAAAGCATGACCAGCATTCATTTCTCTGTTCCTTGACTAGACAAAATTGGCCAGCTGCCCCATGGTCTTGCAGCCATTATGGACTGTATATATCTCCTTAAACCACAAGCTGAAATAAATCTTTTAAGTTTCTTCTGTCATGTATTTTTGTCAGAGTCACAGAAGAGTTATTAATAACTAAAACAAAAAGGAAAAACATTTCCAAAGTTTGTTGTTAGTCCATTTGTGAACCTCAGTGGTAATTGATACAATTTTAGTATAGTAATTTCACTATCTTATTTCTTTGACTACCACTGGGATGAAACACTGATTTGAACCACTGGTAATTTTTCTAGATAACAACTCCTTAAAAAAAAAATGGTAAAGCATATTTAGGCAATACCTTACAGTTTAAAAGGCATGCCATACTTATGTCATTTAGTTCTCACTGCACAGTTGTTATGGTAGAAAAACATGAGTTCAAGATGGTTCATTTAGTAAACGGCAGGGTGGGGCTTTTCCTAGAAACTGATTCAAATTCATTTTCTTTCTTCCGTATACCAAGTGGTTGTGAAGCCCCACAGCTGTTCTGTAAGCTGTGAAAATCTTACACTTGCATAGATAAAGTTCTTTTGTCTTTTGACTAACTCAAGTTTAATCTTCCATTTCATTTTAAAATTTTTAATTATTTCATTTGAAATAAATTTAAACTTAACAAATTACAGTGATGTTAACCTCTATTAATCACTTTTTGTGTCATCTGCTTATCATTTACATTGTGTTTATATTTTAAACAATTTGAAAGTTGATATTATTCCATTCTTTTAGATATTTTCTCCTAACTAGGATATTTTTCTTCATAACCTAGTACAGTGAACAGAACCAGGAATTACAGCATCAGTGCAATGTGAGGTCATTTAAGTCTATATCCAAGTGTCTTTGACTATCCCAGAGTTTTTGTAGCTCTTTCCTCCCAGCTCAGGATTTCATTCAGTGTTACATTGTAGTTATATCTCACTAGTCTCTGAATCAAGAAAAAGTATTTTTTTCATATTGACATTTATGAAAAACATAGGCTGTGTATTGTAGTAGTTTGAATTTTTGTGATGTTCTTCTTTTGATTTTGTAGTACTACATAAACAACGCTCTTCTTTTGGTAACTTTATTTTTTTCTGGTGTTATTTTGAGGTAAGGTCTCACTCTATAGTCATGGCTAGCCTAAACTTCCTATGTAGACCAGGCTGGCCCAGAACTCAGGGATATGTGTTTGCTTTTGCCTCCCCAGTACTGGGATTAAAGGTATGTGCCACCACTTCCAGCTTGCTTTATTTATTCATGTCTAATTATTGGAGAATTTACTTTGGGCCTTTGGTTAAGATAGTGAATTTATCTGTTCCAGTGGAATGAAGCCTCATAAGATGGTATGATAAATTGCTCATTTTCTCCATCTGGTTTGGAAAGTACCTTTTGCATATTGGATTTGGGGCACCCTAATTCTCTGTCTCCAAATGTAGGTTATTCTTGTTTGAATGTGAACTGCCTGCCACAGGTTCATGTATTTGAACATATGATCCCAACTGGTGGTCTGTTTTGAGAAACTGGATCCTTTATAGAGTGGAGCTTAGCCGGAAGAAGTGGGTCACTGGGGTACAGGCCTTAAGGGTGATATGATAGTCTAACCTCATTATCGGCCCCAGTGTCTCCACGGCATGATCTGTTGAGACGAGAGAGCTTTCCCACACTCCCACTTGCTACATACCTTGTCAGCCCTTATGGACTTTGCCTCCTTAAACTTTGAGCCGGAATAAATCCTTCTACCCTTAAGTTGTTTCTTTTCAGGTGTTTGGTCACAACAATAAGAAAAAAAACTAACGCTAATGTCAATAGAGAGCTCATTGTAAATAACACATTACTTGAGGTTTGAACAGAACGTTGTCTTTACCTTTGTATACCAGAATCTTTTTGTCTTAATTTTTATGTGTATGGGTATTTTGCTTGCATGTATGGATGTATAGCATGTGCATGTCTGGTGTTCACAGAAGGCAGAAGAAGGTGTCAGATTTCCTTAGAGCCACAGATAGTTGTGAATCACTGCATGAGTGCTAGGAACCAAACCTGAGCTTTCTCTCCAGCTTCTGGTTCTTAACAATTGCAGTTCCCAACTGAACTGTAACAAATATACCTAACATGGATGCAGTGGGTTCCCAGTGAGTGTTTGTGAGTAAGTGAAAAATAGTTCAGATTAAATTATAAAAATGTATAAAATTTATGTAGTTTAGATTGAACAACTGCTTTCTTTGAGTTGTGTGTGTGTGTGTGTGTGTGTGTGTGTGTGTGTGTGTGTGTGTGTGTGTGAAGGCCTTGCTGGCCTGAAACTATCTTTATAGACCAGACTGACCTTGAACCCAGAGATCCCCTTGCTGCCTTCCAAGTGCTGAGATTATAGGTGTGCACCACCATGCCCAGTAATTGCCAATATTCTCTGAACACAGTGCATGTGCACTTTGGTCTTCTTGCTCTAAAGAATAAAAGTATGGCCGTACTGGAGCAATAAGGAGTAAGAGATGCTGTCAGCCAGTCAAAGGAAAGCGCACATAAAGGAAAGGCGGAGTTTAATAAACAGCAAGGCCCTACCATCTGACCCACCACTAAGTATACCCGATTGAACAACTTGTCACTAGTAACAGTAAATAAATCCTCCTCTAGACTAACAGCCAAAACGGAAGCCAGGTTTTTAGATGTTGGAAGGAGGCAGAAAGGGTCTTTGTTGCCTCTTAGGCCCGAGGTAAAAGGAAACAGGTATAGGTGTCAAGAGTTAGGAGACTTAGACTGAATTCCTTAGTTTATATGTGGGGTGGTGGAGGAGAATGAATATTAATGTGAGTGTATCTTTGCTACTTCACATCAAGTAAATTCTTTGTAGTTAGCTCTGCATGTAGGTGGCCTTGTGAGAAAGTCTAAGCCTGGGGAGTAGTTTCATGAGCCATAGGAATTACTGTCTTTTAGGGGCTGCTGAGTTGTGTCTTCTAGGAGAGTGAGAAAACCAAGCTAGGTGGAGGCTGAGGGAATCGCCTATAGTCTTACCTAGGACAGATCTGATCAGAATCTTCAGAGAATCGGCTCAGTTGGTGTGAAGGGGGACAGGACTTGAGCTGATTTGACTTTAAGACAACAAGCAAAGAGAAGTTGTAGGATAAGAATTAGAATAAATGGACTAAGAGAAATGTAGCGATTGGAAGACTGAAGGAGAGGAAGTATTTGAATTGAGCATTGAGTTTTCTAGGTGGAACAAACAGATAAGATTTAGGACATCTTCATGAACTATAGAAACATGGAATAAGTGAAATAAGTGGGAGAAATACTCTAAGTCATATTTTGTAACTTTTGACATACTTGAATAGCCATCTCCCTGAAGTAATCAGCCAAATACTTCATCCTTATACTTAGAGCATCCTTAAAAGGATGATGAGTTTTTAGCCCTGAGCCAATGAGGTCAAGGCAGTAGAACATGAAGGTATTTCTCAGAATTCAGCTTCTGCATTTCCGGATACTTTTTTCTGTATTAGAACAGTGTTCTTTACTGGTTTCTGAAGTGGTCCAGTGGGCTTTGAGTCTACTGTGGTTAATGCTATTTTTAGCTGTAACTCTAGAGGAGACTGCTATGCCAAGCACTCTCCCAGATGGTTTATATTGGATGTTGGCAATTTAATAAAATGACCAGAAGAACACATTTAAGGAGGGAAAAGTAGGGGTGTATTTCTCATATTCTTTGGTTGCAAATTGCCTTTTTATGGCTCTGGGGCTGTTTGTTTACTTTTTGGCTGTGGGGCCAGGGGGAGAGTTTCCATCAAATACATCTACTCTTTGAGGAGACACAAAGGCACCCCTCCAGCAAAGTAAATACCTTTAAAAGTTCTTTAAAATATTTAATTTGATGATACAGTCACACATGAGAGAAAAATTCTTTTTCAAGACAGATTCCAAGGAAATACATGGGTTAATAGTCATCATCTACCCTGTGTTTAGGATAAGACTCCTGTTTATT
This sequence comes from Peromyscus maniculatus bairdii, assembly GCF_049852395.1. NCBI lineage: Eukaryota > Metazoa > Chordata > Mammalia > Rodentia > Cricetidae > Peromyscus > Peromyscus maniculatus. The sequence goes on from NC_134852.1 coordinate 86,870,591, forward strand.
AGATTTTCAAGGGGAAGAGCCATTTCAATTGCAAAACAAATTTCCAGAACCCCAACAAATATGGTTTATTATGTTGTCCTTTCTCTCTCTTTTTCCCCTGGTACCAATATTTTTGCATGTAATAGCTTCTGAGATGAGACAAAAACATCCTGATAATTGACAAATACCATAAGAAGAAGAAAAAAATAGCCGGTAGTAGATGGCTTTCCTTATTTAAGTTGTGCAAAACAAAACCATATCTAGTGATTTTAGCTGTTTCTATTAGACTAAACTGCAGCTGTTATTGTCTGTTTTTCAAAGAAAAGGAAAACTATTTAAAATAACATCTTCAATTGGAGAAAGGTACTATGGCTCAAAGTTAATATGCATTGCCTAATATGCTCTTCATAATAAGCATGTCGGGCTTGCTTAATAGTTCCACTTTACATCCTGGCAAGTGAGTTCAAAAAGATCCCTCATCCAACCCAATGCACTTGTATTCAGATCTAGATAGGCCCAGAAGCCATATGCCAAAGGGCTCCATTCTTCATCTGGATATCGACAAAGAATGAATGACTTAGGGCTACCACATTGGATTTTTTCCACTTTGAACTTGTTTCCAGCCTCCTAGCGATTTGTACTTTGGGCATTGGATTACTGTGCTTGTTGATGATCATTAGAACAGCTTTCAGTCCATATGCCATTAGAATCATCATCTGATACTGTGTTGAGAAAGAGGCACCTGTAAAAAAAAAAATGTTTGACCTCTTAAAAAATATTCTTAAATGTTGTTTGCTAAGTCAAAACTAGGAAGAACCACAGAACTTAGGGTACCTGTAAGTGTTCTTAGTTGCCTTCGTAGGAAAGAGGACCAATTTGTTACAGTTTGTTAGTGGACCCCCCCTTTTACACACATATACACTCACTCCCCCCCCCCCCCTTCCTTCCCTCCCCTTCTCCCTCTTATTTTCCCTCCTCCCCATACCCCCACCCTTTCCTGGGAAATGTGTTTTCACAGCAGGAACTGAAATAATCTGTGACTCACTTTGCAGTTAGGTTATATTTTGTTCCTACCATGGGCCTTATCAGCATTCTGTCATCTTAAGTGGATTATCTGTTTTAACAGTACATTTCTGACAGGTCTGCTTCAACATTTCATTGGCTGGTGGCTCTATCAAGCTAGATCTGAGAATTATATTTAAATGCCAGTACTTTGTACTTAAATAACTACTTTTTAATAGTAGTGCTAGTGTTAGAAGATAAAAGGAAATCAGCTGTTGCTCCACAGTATGGTTTTACAGAGAAACATCTTGTTTCCGTCTGTTGGATCAGTTTCCAGTAGTTTGAGCTTTACATTTTAAGTGGCATTTTTAGAACTAACAAAGGTGGTTTTCAGTGACTATTTAAAGGATACATTTTATGATAGCTTTATATTTCCTAAGCTTTCAAATAATACTGAGGGAAGTTAAATTTTCCATTTAGTACTTGAAGAGGAGTCTTGCTGGCCACTCAAGATTGAAATATAGTGTTCTGTATGTTTAACTCGTTCAAAGTAGATATTATGAAGCACTTGTTACATGAATGGAGATGAGGTCTTAGAAGACTAGACGTGTTGTACTCATGGTGAAGCTCAGATTGCTAGGAGGAGGCAATACTGGCAGAACCGATGGGCACCCTCAGAGAGGATAGTTTCCAGAACACCCCACTCCCAACACGGAGAATGCTGGACTGGGAGCCAGCAAACCAGAATCCTGTAATCCTGATGCCCACTCAAGTCCAGTCATGAACCAAGTAGCCAAAAAGGTTAGTTTTAAAAGCTCTTGGTGGATTACATTGGAACAGTTTGGGTAGATTTATGTCTTCCAACATGACTGATAAAGCAATCCATCAAAGATAAACAGGAAGTTGTCATGTAGGCTGTTATTTCAAAAGGACAAGTACCCAGCTTCTCTTAAGGCCAGCTTCCTGGGTAAGTTGTTAATAGGTTTTGAAGTCCCTGTTAAGGTGTGTATTATTGAATGTAGCGCCAGTTATGTCACCAGTAATGGCGACTTTCAGAGGACCACTCTGTTATTTATGATTCACAGTATTTTTTGTCATTTTGAATTTTTCACAGGTTCTTTGTGTGGACACGGATAACGAAGGCCACATCTGCTTTGTAGTGGAAGCAGTATAGGTCATGATGCAAATGGGACTGATAAGATCCCATAGGTGTTTTTTGAATTTGCCCATGGACTACCTATAAAAACTACAGCATAAATGCAAATAGTTTTTGACATCAGCATTTAGGGGTTTAAATCCCTGGCTGTGGGTGGTGCTATGCTGAGTTGGTGGAATACTAGGAAATAAACGAGTTCCAATACATTGTTTGTTACTTGCTTTGAAATACCACCCCCCACCCCCACAACACACACCATCACCACCACTATCAAACCACTCAGCTTTCAGGATGAATTTGCTGGCATTTGTCTGTATGGTGCTCTGCCTTATCCTTCACCCTTCTGTGGAATCTGTCATGCCTCTCTCCAGTCTCCGCTGTGCTTTGCAGACCACTTCACACTTGTAACACTTCAGATGCGTTTTTGTGTATGTGTTCTCCCCATTTACTCTGTTGCACATTTCTTGAGGGTTGAGGGCAGCACTTGAATTTTGTTTTTATTGCTTTCAGTTTTGCTTGTGCTTCTGTATCGCAGTGCCTTGTGTGTAATAGGCATGGTAGTTTTGGTTAAATGTTCTCAAGTAGGACTCCAGGTCATCCTCAGGAAAGAGCTTTGCCCCATGTGTGAATAAATGTTTGATCATCTGAAGGAGAGGTTAAGATTGATGTCCTCAAAGGGAAGATAAGGCATGAAACTGCACAGGAGAACTTTGTGATCTGGAGCAAGTAACAGAGTGTTGTTTTGTTTTGACCTCTGTGGTGGGGCTCTTAGTGAGAACTCGGGACTGATGGTGCATCAATGTGACTTTTAGCCAAACTTCTGTCCCATATCTCGGTTATTTACTTGGAACTCTCTGTGTGTGCTTTCTTAGTAATCTTGTTCTATTGGTCTGACAGAGCAATGAATTAGGAATTGTGTTCTTATTTTATGGAAGAAGAAATTGGAGTAAGATTTATATTTTAAAGTTACCCGTGTCTATTTGAAAGATGGAAGTTTTTCATTGCTTCTTTGAGATTTGCTTTGTCATTTGAGATGAGACTGTTAATATTCTTTTTTAATTAAAAATTTGTATTTATGTGTTTGTTTGATTATATGTCAAGTGGGTACAAGTATCTGAAAAAACCAGAAGGGGGCACCAGATTCCTTAGACCTGGAGTTACAGGCAGATGTGAGCCACCCAGTGTCCAGAGCGTCCAGCGTGCTTGCTGGGAACTGAACTCAGATCCTCTGTAAGAGCAGTGAGTGGTCTTAACCTCTGTTAAGCCATCTCTCCAGTTTCCTCATTCTTGTTCTTAAAAATTATTTATTTATGTATTCATTCATTGATTTATCTATTTAATTTGTGGGGGGGGGCACAAGTGCCACAGCATGCCCGTGGAGGTCAGAGGCCAGCTTGCAGGGGTCAGTTCTCTCCCTTATCATGTGGGCTGGTCAGATCCAGCTCAGGTCTCCAGGATTGGGAGAAAACACCCTTACTTGCTGACCCATCTCCCTGGCTCTGTTTACTCCTTTTTAAACCAAGAAAGAGCTGTTGGCTCTTGTATATCCTTGGAGCCCTCCACAAAACTCTGTTTGGATTAACTGCTGACCCCATGTGATATACAGAGCATCTGGCAGCTGGGGTGGAATTCTCAGCTGTCTCTCTTTGTTTTGTCCACAGAAGGAAATGTGAGTTTTATCTTACTGCTCAGGCAATGGTACATTCCTTTTTTGGTTCATGGGACCCACCAATCTGGTTGTGGGCTCATTTCCTACCTTTTTTTGTTGTTGTTATCTTGCATTTGTCTGAGAGTCAGCAATGAACTTAACCTACTCTTAATGAACATAGAATTATGAGGTATCTCTGGCATTCCAAAATTCTGCTTTGAGGTTTTGCTGGCATTGTCCAGTTCATCGTCATATATGAGATCCAGGCAGCAAACCCTAAGAAGTTAGGTCTGCCATTATTTATCTTTCCTGCTTGAAGCCTGCTTTCCAGATCTCGGTGACATTTACTATTCTGGTCACATCTAAGGGTATGGTTCTACACTGTCTGCGTCTTACTCAGAATTAAAAGTGTTTTGCCTTCTTGGCTGGGAGAGAAAGGCTGTTTGAAGACATGATACACTGAGGCCCAGCCGTAGTTTTTCTGCTAACTCTAGAGTTGGGAAAACTGACTCTTTCTTCCAGCTGTGATGTATTTGTGTATATGCATGTACACATGCGGGAGGGAGTGGCAGAAAAGTGTACTGTATTGTAGTTGTAATCTTACACACTTTTGATTAGTTAACACCTGCTGGTACTTACATAGTACACTGTGTGCTCTATTTTCTTGTATAATCCTAATAACTTCATGAGATGACTGTTCTGTTTAAAGAGGAGACAATGTCAGAATACCCGTGTCACTCAGTGGACCATGAAGCTAGCAAGGATCAGTTATAACTCAAACCAGGTCCCCCTCCCCCCTCCCCATCAAGTTAGCAATACATATCTATTCTTAATTGTTAGGCACCTGACTAGATTTTTGGAAACTTCTGTGCTTTCTCGTGTGTGGAAGGGTAGCTTAGAAGCTTGCTGACTAGCTTCATTGATGACTTTGGAGGAGAAGGAAGAGATCAAGGATAATAAATAACCAAGGATGGTAGTGGATAACTGAGAGCTGGGTGAGTGCAGTAGCCAAGCCAGTCTGCTTCGTTTGGATCAGCAACAGAGTAATAAGGGTATAGCTTAAGTGTCTTGTTCCCAGGGAGGGGAAGAGAGAGGGATAGAGAGTCAAGAAAGACTGATGTTACCTAGCAGCTTTCAGCTCTTTCTTGACATTCTAAGTGAAAACAAAAACCATGTTTTCTGCAATTTAAGCAAATACCTGATCCTGTTTCAGAAGGGAGAATGTCTCTGTGTTGACCTAATTATTTGAGCAGTTCACATAGTTATGAAACAGTCTTGAGAGAGGGAGAAGTTGCCTTTTACAAAAAGACCACCAGGAAATCTAAGTGCAGCACCCTCCAAACAGTTCAGTGCTGCTTACTTAACAATAACAGGCTGAGAAGTGAGCAGCATATAGCAACCGGAAGAACTTAGAACTTTAAGAACTCTGTTCTCCTAAAGGACACTTCTTGTTACATGATTTCCATACATTAAATGGTTTCCAAACATCTTGTATTTTGTTTCCTTTTCATCTTAAGTCTGAAAATTCTTGTGTTTGGGAGAAAATCTCTTCCGCAGAGAGAGAGAAACAGATTTATTGGGCGCCCTCTGCTGGTTTTGTCTCATTAGAACAAAGAAGGGGAGCCTGCAAACCTCTGCATCTGCTTCTGTCTTGGCGTTGCAGAATGACGAAGCTGGAAGACAGTAGCAACTTCATTATTAGCAGTATTGTTTAAACTGACTTCTGTTAACACTGAAGAGAGGACTGCAAATAACTGGCATGTACATGAAGACATTAAACGAAGATTGTTAAGTCGATTTAATAGTTGTCATTATCTGTCAAAAAAAAGAACATCAAACAAAATTGTATGATATTTTCTGCCAATGAAATCAACCCTAGTCTGTATCTGCAATGACTTAGTTGGTACTAAAATCAGTCAATTCCTCAGTTGATTTCTGTTTATGTTGTTAAGGAAAGTTAAGGGCTTTGCTTGCTGGTTGGGAGTGGGTTTTACCAAGGCTCTTGGAATGTGACTGGGTAGTTTCCTCTAAGAAAGTAGGTACTGTAGATGGGGTGATCCTATTATAGTTTCTTATCAGGAGGATTTTTTTTTTAAGTCTTGTTTCTTTTTTAACTCTCATTTTCTGGACTTGAGCAGAAATCTTTCATCCTCAGAGCATTACATTTTAGATCTTTTGATTTCTCATCCAGCTATCTCACATAAGATGCATTGGGGAGAGAGGTTGTTTGCAGAATGGAGTTAAGAATTCATTTATCCAACCTGCATTACTGAGCGCTTACAACAACTTGATACACTTAGAGGCACTGATATAGCATTCAATAAAACAAGTATGCTCTTAACTCAGATAAATATGCTGTCTTAGAATTCTGTACATCAATACTATATACGTGTTAGAGATATGAGTCCTCTAATGGGTGTTTCAGGAGACAGTGCAGCAGATCAAGAGGTAGAGTGGGAAAGCTCTTACTCACCCACAGACATGTTTGAAGGATAATGATTGTTATTGTTCATGATGAGCATACATGACCTTTACCAGTCGTATGTAGAAATGCATGGGGCAGGTAATGTAGTCTTTCTATGGCTTCCCTTGTCTAGTGTACATAGGATCAGGAGCTCTGAAGCTGGCTTATGTGTTCCTGATGCTCAAGCCGTGGCATATTGCTCCATGACTGTGTTATTTTATTAACTTTGTGATTTTTATATACATCATTCACCTCATTCGAATGGATTTATCCTTTTGTCTGTCTGCTCAGTTCCTACTTGCCCCTCCCCCCTTTTCTTTTAAAGTTTCATTCTGTGTGGCGGTGGTGGCGCACACCTTTAATCCCTGCACTCGGGAGGCAGAAGCAGGCGGATCTCTGTGAGTTCAAGGCCAGCCTGTTCTCCAAAGCGAGTTCCAGGAAAGACACAAAGCTACACAGAGAAATCCTTTCTCTAAAAAACAAAACAAAACAAACAAACAAAAAAGATTCATTCTGTTTTACTTTCTTTAATAAGCCTTTCTATTTTGTAGCTGGTTTATTTATTTCCTTTTCTTTCTTTTCCATTAGGCCATAGCTTCTGTTTTGGGCACTTTTCTCTTTCCCTGAGTCTCTCCTGCTCTGTCAGGAATTAATTCTTCATGTGTTTCTGGTTGTTTTTGGCCAGGAACAAGAACCAGTAAAGTGTACGTACGCTCTTCTGTCTGTTCCTTCTGAGGAGCACAAAGCATGGTTTCGGCTAAGTAAAACAATGCAAGCGTTTGGCTGCGACAGCAGAGTTCTTATGAGCGTGTGCTGCAGCACAGACCACCTCCCCTCTCCCCGCAAAAGGTTTTTAGACAGGAAATTTACAGACTTATGCCCTGTAAATCTCTACCTACTCCCTGCCTTTGAAACAAAATTGAATTGAAACAGGGTTTTGTTTTTTGTTTTTTTTCTTCGTTATTTATTTGTAGAGAGAATGTGAGTATGGAAGTTAGGGGCAGTGTGGGAGTGGGTTCTCTTCTTCCAGCATGTGGATTCTGTGACTCAGACACAGGTCTGTGAGCAGATTGTGAGGCTTGAGTGGTGGGCTTCTGACAAGGGCCTTTAAGATGAGCTGTTTTGCCAGCCCTATCCTTGTTTCTTTATGTGTTACTGTCCATGTCTGCTTTTGTGCTATAAAAAATAGAATTGAGTCATTCTCACAGTGACTGTATATGTGCCACAAAGCTGAGCGTTTTTACTGAGTCCACAGGAAAAATTTTCCAACCCCTATATTAGCTATGAGTTCAGCCCATGCATGGTAGAGACTGTTCCGATCTTTGTAGCCTGAGTGTTCTCAGAGAAAGGCTGCTCACCTTAGTGTTTGGGCAGTAGGATTAAAACAGAAACTTGTGGTGTTGTATGATGCCAAAAAAAAAGCAGTTTACCCTTTTTGTTAAGACGTTGGAGACCAACGTCCCTTTGCCAGGGTTCAGAGGACTCCAGTCTTTCCAGTCTTTCTGAGTTGATGTGGATTTCATTCCAATGTTAACGAGAAGGGGGCAGTGCTGTGGTTTCGAGTGCAGAGTTTCTGTAACAGGGGTCGTAGTCTTCTTCCTGGGGAACTGATGTCCACCCATTCAGCAGCATGGTGTGTGGGTGTGGTGTGGGGGCGGTGGTGTCTGTTCTCCCTGCCCTCCATCCCCTGCTCCCTGTATCAGAAATCACTGCTCCTGAGGTCAGGCCGGCAGGCATTGGCTGTAGGGTGAGCTTTTTCACTATGGCTCTTCTAAGACTTGCCCAAGAAGTAGTAGCAGGACTGTGGGCCATGGTTTCTGGAAAGAGAGATTTACCCACCTGTCTGACGGGGGGGCTCCTTCTTTTGTGGCATTTGACTTGGTTTACGTGGTATCTTCGCAGATGGACTTCAGCAGGTTCTGCTCAAAGGCATGCCAAATAGGAATGAGCTGGGAGGAATAGAGCACTGCCTTGCTTTGTTTTGGGGCACTCAACTCAGGTTTTGTTTTTCTTTAAAGACAGGAAGGTGGCATGGGTGGCAGGGGAGTCCACAGGCTCTAAGAGCAGTTGGTATCACTGTTGTGTGCTCTTGGGACCATTCTTGATGGCTTCCCTAGTGATCTTCCTCTTCCTGTAATTCCTGTCCAGTAGTATTTTCCTCACACAGGAGCTGTAATTCTTCTAAGATGTGGATTGTGTTCCTGTGTTGCCTGCCCCTCCTCCTGGTAGTTTACCAGTACACGCAAAACAACAGCCCCCTCCCCACCCCAAGTACGATGCACTCCGGGGTCCGGCTGCCTCCCGTCACTGCGTCTCTCCTGACGGAGCTGTTCCTTCTGAATGCTGACTTGCACTTGCCTTGCCTTGCGTTTGACTCCTTGCCATGGGGCTTCAGCTTAAATGTGACTTTTCAGAGGAACTTTCTGTCTCCACTCTTGGCACACTTGTGTGAAAATGTTTTTCAGCCCTGCTTCATGCATATTTCAGCCTCTTTCTTTTATTAATCTTTTTTTTTTTCCAAAGGAATTTTCCCTCTAAGATTACTTTTTGTGCTCTGATTACGTCTGACCTCCTAGAGCAATGGTCCTCGACCTTCCTAATGCTGCGGCCCTTAACACAGGTCCTCAGGTTGTGGTGACCCCCAACCATGAAATCATTTCGTCCCTACTTCATAACTAATTTTGCTACTGCTGTGAATCGTAATATAAACATTTGATGGGCAGGCTATCTGTTATGTGACCCCCAAAGGGGTTGTGACCCACAGGTTGGGAACTGCTGTCCTAATGTGTAAGTAAGCACCTTCTACCCTGGACCTGAACAGTTCCTAATGTAGCACGGATTGGTCAGCAGTCATTAAATCCGTGAGTCAGTTTTGTTGACAAAGTGAATTTCAAGTATTTGCCCCTCCTCTTCCTCTAGATCAGCAGTTTATAGTGTATACACATCTGCATTCTGGTGGGCGGAGCCTCTGCTCTGGGGAGCTTCTTACACTTAACGACCAGCGCTGTCCAATGGAAGACTCCCTCCCATAATTTGTGTCCCATAATTACATTTTGTGGTCTAATATTTTGGGGTAAATTTCAGCATAAAGTATATCTCACGAAGATGGAAATGTAGGGCAGTTAGTATTTATTTGGGGTTTGCTGTTGTTCCTTGGCGTTGTAAATTTCTTAGCTACTGTTGACAACTTCTCAGATTTCACAGCTGTTTCCTGAACGACTGGATTTAGAGTGTAATTTCTCTCACCTCCTCCCTTGTCACCTTTGCCAGCTTGTTGTTTCAAGAGGAATTTGAAATAAAGCTACAGAGTCTGTGTTCTGGGCCCTTAGAGATGGCTCTCTGGAGTTCGACTCTACTTTGCTCAGTCATGTCAGGCTCTCTTTAATTCCTGGTGTCCCTAATCCTGCTTTTCCTGCAGGACTTCTTATTCAACTGGAGCCAGGTCAGAAGAAACTGAGCCCGAAAGAAGCAAGGATTACTTTGTTATAGCCTTAGTTTCTGTCACAGGGCCTCACCCATGTGCTCTCCAGTGTCTGTTACGAGAAGAAAGGACAGACTTTGTGTACTTGTTATGTGTAGCATTTTAAGTTTCTTTTTTAAAGTATGAAATATTTTGGGTTCAGCTCAACAAACACTGAGGACATACTTGCTATAGACCAGCCATGTTAAAGAATGCAAGCATAAACCAGTACGTTCTGTCACTCAGCTGCGTTGTGATGACATCTTTGTGGCTTGTGTGTTGGCCGAAAATGATCTGCCTTGAGTGTGGGGCAGCATGGGGCATAGGCATTTCTACACAAGCTCTCCTGGTCATAGTCTTCAATGTAGCATGTGAGCATTCATCTCTACATGTAGAAAAGCTGGTGTTTATGTTACTTACAGACATGCATATCTGTCATTGTTCCTGGAGTGCAGGAGCCAGGTACTAATTTGCTTCATGATTTTCTTATTGCTTAGTAGCAGAGGGGTGCGTGTGTGTGTGTGTGTGTGTGTGTGTGTGTGTGTGTGTGTGTGTGTCATACACACACAAAATACATGCATAAAAGTGCGTACACACACACACACACACACACACACACACACACACCAGTATAAAGTGCTGTTTCGGAAGAATGGATGAATGAGTGAAGATTGTGGTAAGGTGTTGTTGGCAAAATGGCCTAATAGGTAAAAGCCTCTGCCACCAAGCCTGACGACCCGAGTTTGATCCCCAACCCCACATGGTAGACAGAAGGAGAGAACCTCTCCACACCCACCGTAGTGAGTGTATGCCCTCTGCCCCTATATAACACAGTAAATGAATAAGTGCAGTAGAAAACCATTAAGAGGGTAGTGACAAGAGCAGGATGGGGGAGAGAGTCACGATCATGTCTGTGTCAGACCATTAAATAAATGTTACCAGTTAACTTACTGGGTGGACCTAGAGTAAGAGTTTACACTAGCAGCAGATGTTTGGAATGAAGTGAGATACACTGAAGGAAACGATTAGGGAGCAGATTTTTTAAAAATATCTTTTAATTATGTGTTCTTGTGTGTGGGTTTGTGCACATGAGTCCAGCGCTCCTGGAAGCCAGAAATGCCAGATTCCCCTGGATCTGGAGTTAGAGGTGGATTACCAGCTGCTGAACATGGGTGCTGGGAACTGAACTTGAGTCCTTTGGAGAGCAGTATGTGTGTATAGCCACCAACCTCACTGAGCGCTGCAGGGGTGTGCCACAACTAGCCAGAGCCTTTGACCTTTATACAGACGAGCAATTATATCTTGTCTAGATTGTATTATCTTCAAAAGGCTTTTGTCGTTACCAACTACTAGTATTATTAATAATAGACTATTAAAGAGAAATAGGAAGTATTTTAAGGTGAACCTCTCAATTCATTTTAAACATCTCTTTTGGTATCTCCTGCAGGTTTACTGTTTCATATGTACATCTTCTATCTACCCATTACACATAGTACTTTTATTTCCATCCGTGTTCTAGGCTTTATTTCGGGATCAGAATAGTGGAAAGAATGTAAGCTTAATTGTACTTGAATTTGAATTTTGACCCTTTCTACTTTTGTTTTCAGGCAGGTCATTAAAGTAAATATTCTCTGGTACTTAGGGCTGGGGAAATGATTGAGCAGTTAAGAGTGCTTACTGCCCTTACAGAGGACCTGTGTTTGGTTTCCAGCGCCCACTTGATGGCTCACAGCCACCTGTAACTCCAGTATCAGGGAATCCAAAGCCTTTTTCTGACCCCTGCAGGCTCCCGCATACACATGCTGCACATAAAACACTTAGACACACACATAAATGAATAGTAAGCACTTTCCTTCAAAGTGGGACTAAGAATACCCTGTAGTACTGCATTGCACATAGTTCCGCCCTGCATTGCAGCAGACGTTCAGAAGGCAACAGCGGTGGGTGTTAGCTTAGCAGCAAGTTTGGTGCTGAGAATGCTGTATCGCATTGCTCAGTTTAGTTGTATAACCAAGTAAGGGGCAGTTGTGTGAAAGTAAGGACAAGCCGCATGCTCCAAGTTCAGGGCCCAGTTTTCAGTGGACTTTACAGAGTTAACTGTTTAGTGATGGAACTCTGTATACATCTACATTGGTAGAGCATTCTACATCCACAATCCTTTATTTCTTTTGAGCCTTATGGGCATTATTTTTTTTAAAATCCTTTTATTTAGAAATAATTTTAAAAGTGTTCAAATTATATAAAAATCCCAGATCAGTACAGTGGGTACCCATGTGGCTTTTACTTAGGATTGACACTTCTTTTTAAAAGTTGCTTATAATTTATTTTTTGGTTTTCTTTTATATGATTTTACTTATTTTTATTTCATATACATTGGTGTTTTGCCTGCATGTATGTCTGTATGAGGGTGTCAGATCCCCTGGAACTAGAGTTACAGACAGTTGTGAACTGCCATGTGGGTGCCAGGAATTGGACATGGGCCCTCTGGAAGAGCAGCCAGTTCTCTTAACTATTGAGCCATCTCTCCAGCCCTGTTATTTGGTTTTCAAACAGTCCCAGATTTGTCCAGAAGGAGCCACTTTAATCTGGTCTTTGTGTGTGTGTTAAGGCAGGCTTTTCTGACTCCCCTTTCCACTCCCTATTTTCTTTCAAGAGTGTTCTAGACTCATCTAACAGACCCTGATCCAGGCCAGCACCAACCACTTTGAAGAGCCTTTGTTTCTTTTACTGGAGAGTAGTATTTCTAATGACTACAATCTGCTCTGGCTTTGCTTACTGTTACAGGGTGTTCCTCTTGTGAAATCGTTCAGTGACATTGAACACCAGTTGCCTTGAGTTTATAAGGAAAAAGACTGCATTGTTGCCTATGGGGAAGTTGTATCAGGCCATCAATCTTTGCTTGCTTTAGGAAATGATTTTGCAAAATGATAACAGTTGTGTTTAAAACTGAGAAGCAAACCTAGTTGTGTATGCACCTGTATAAACAAAGTAGATCTCACTGTCTCCCATCTCATAGAAAGATAAGACTTTGGAGCAGTACTCAGATTTACTTAGTATTACCAACTTCCTTGGCTTTACTTTCCTGTGGTTGGTTTAAATCTCATTTCGGGAAATTGATTTAAAAAAATCTCATACCTTTAAATGCAGGTTCATTCTTGGTATCTTGTTATGTTGTTATAATTGTGCTCTCACCATACACTTTTTAAAAGATTTTCTTTTTAAATTATGTGTGTGTTTGTGTGTGTCTCTGTGGGTACATGCATGTGAGTGCAGGTGCCTGCAGAAGCCAGAGGTATACGATTATCCCTGGAGCTGGAGTTAGGGATAGCTTTGAGCTCCCTGACATGAGTGCTGGAAATGGAATAAGAGCAGTACATGCTTTTCACCACTGAGCCATCTCTGTAGTCCCTCTTACGTTATTTCTCGGAATCATTATCATTCTCTCTATTGCTGTGTTTTCTGAAACATTTAAAGATAGGTTGTAGTCAATTATGTTCTTTTATCGTAAATATTTCATTGTGTATTTGCTAAGAACAAGGAACAAGAATATTTGCTTATAATCACAGCATACTTAGAAAAACTCAGGAATTTGAACACGGGTACAACATTAAATGTGTAAATCTCATTCAAGTTTTGACTGTTGTTCTAATAATATGCAATAGCAATTTCAAAAGATCATTTATTATTCAGTCTAGGATCATGCATTATGTATAGCTTGGAAGTCATTCAAAAAATTTATTCTTTGAGGATTTCATACAACATTTTGATCATGATCATGCTCCTCCCCAATTCTTCTCAGATTCACCCCCACCTCCTACCCACCCAACTTTGTGCTCTCTTTTTTTAATTAATTTTTTTTTTTTCTTGCTTGGCCGTGGTGGTGCACGCCTTTAATACCAGCACCCAGGAGACAGAAGCTGACAGATCTGTGAGGTCAGCCTGCACTACAGAGTGAGGTCCAAGACAACCAGGGCGACAACAGAGAAACCCTGTCTTGAAAAAAAAATTTTTTTTTTCTCATACAGTGTATTTTGATGTTTTCCCATTCCCCTAACCCCTCCCAGATCCTCCACCTGCCTCCTTATCCACTCAACTTTATGTTCTCTCTTTCAACCACCCCCTGCCAAAAACAAAAACAAAAGCAAAACCAAGAAAACAGCAGTAACAGCAAACAAATTTCCAAGAGATGAAAAGCCCCACAAAAAGGAAAACATAGCAAGGCCATCACTTCCTAAGCCTCCTCAAACAGCGCCACCAACTGGGGACCAAGTATTCAATATCTGAGACTGGGGGACATCTCATTCATACCACCACAGTGACAGACTGATGGACCAAAAGTTTTTATTTCTGGAGCCTTTCAGATTTCTTAACCAGGTAGGTCCCATGTACAGTAGCAGTGCTGCTGAAAATGACTGTGGCCAATGCATTGCTGTAGGTGCCCCCCCCCCTTAATCAGCCATTTAATTCTTGTAATAATCTCACGAGACAAACAGAATTGCTGTCCTTCTTTATAGCTCAGGGTATTTAAGGAACACGCTGCCAAGTTAAAACAGATAAAAGTGCTGTATCTTAAGTTGGCCTGATGTGAAAATTCTTTACCTTTTGGCCTTTTGCTGAGCATTTGGAAGCAATTTGTTGTTTCTAAAGGTGGAAAGCTCTTGAGATGGTTATTGTTTTTTGTCAACTTGATGGAAAATAGCATCACTTGACAGATGAGCCCCTACCTATGGGGATTATTTTGAGTATGTTAATCAAGGTGGCAAGACCAGCCCACTGCGGGTGGCACCATTCCCTGACAAAAGAAGAGAAAGTGGACTGAGCTTTCTTTCTATTTGATGGAGTGTATGTAACCTGTTGCTTCAAGCTCCTGCCTCTGTGACTTCTCCCACAATGGACTGTAACCTGGAACTGTGAGCTAAATAAATCCTTCCTCCTTTATGTGGCTTTAAAAAAAATTAGAATATTTTATCACAGCAACAGGAAATGAAACCAAGACAGCCCTGATTTGTAACATTTGCGAATTTTAGTAGCATAATTTCTCCTCTAATGATTGATTTCAAGCTATTTTACTGGGGACAGGATTGTCAAGCAATGTATCCTGGAAAAAAATGTCAGTAGTATGCACACACACACACACACACACACACACACACACACACACACACAACTATTTCTTTCATATACACAGCGTAATATAAACCTCAAAACAACATAGTAAGATATAGTCTTACTAATACAGGGCTTTTAGTATGTGTTATATTTGCTTTTAACCTGTTTTAGTTATTTGTAAGTTTAACTTTTAGTAATGACTGTGCTTAGCAGTTCGCTCATAGAAGTCCCAGAAAATTAACAGCTGGCTCTCATGATCTATACAAGTTGGCCAAGATACTGCTACAATTATCTTGCTGCTGACCAGACCTACCTTCTAATATTGTGTGGCCAATATTATCTAAGACATCAGTGATTTCCCTTCTTTTACCATTTCCTTCCCCACAATTTCCTACTACATTATTTCTGTATCTCTAGTTACCATGTTCCCTGTTCCCCATGCCCTTCCTCTTCCATCTACTTCTGTGGTATAATTAATTCACTTCTTATTCCTGAACTGCCTAGCCCTTTTCCATTCTATTACCCATTTCCCCTACATACCTGCTCCTTGGAGGAGAGTCCTGGATGACTAGTGTCTTGTGGAATGGAGAGTGTTCTGGCAAGGTCTTATAGAGAGGAAATCATTGGTCTGGGAAAAAAAAATACTGAGAAATCAAAGTTAAAACAATTTTTATCTCAATTATACTTTAATTTTTGCCATGCTGCTAATGTAGTAGATGTTCTGTATAAGTAAGTTCAGGATGTGGGCAACTGAGACTCACCACCATTTAGAATCTACCCTTATTTTTGTCATCTTTTTATTAAAAACCCATTTGTATGGACAATTAAGCAGTTACTCTGATTAACATTTTTAATCACTATTTTTATTTGGGGGATCATCTATACTTCTAAGATGTAACATAGACTGCCTTTTTCATTAGTTATTGTGTCATCTATTAGCAAAACCAATTAATCCTAACGACGATCAAGCTCAAGGGTAGACTCCTCAGGAATGAAGAAAGGGAACATTGTGTCTCTGTAAGTTCAGCACTATGTTCTTTAGGCCTGTGTTACTGGAGACTGAGGACATAGATGCAGTCTTTTCCTGCCATTGGGTGAGACTGAAATAATAGTTGAGGATGTCTTGAGCATTATCGCTGTCGTTAAGCTTATCTGTGTAGTTGGTAGTGTGACAGACTTGTTAACTGCAGCCAGACTTCCTAATCCATGTATTCTGTGTCGGGCCTAGTTTTGAACAACACTGATTTATCAGGGCTTTTCTCATGGGGAGGAGGGAGAAAGAAACCAATTGCCTGGATACAAATTCTTATTGACATCTGCCACTCTTCTCCTCCAACCCCACTTGCTTCATCTTTCAGATCCATCTCCAGTGGATCTCCAGATCCATCTACTGGGTGCCTGGTGAACCACCATAAAATATGAGTCACTTGCATCTGTGAAATGTGGAGTTTGTTTGCTCTCTGTGACTATTAGAGGGAACCAGCTACTTTTAGTTCCAAGTGCCTTTGGAATTTAGCTTTTGAGTTGCCTTGAAGTGAATAAAGCTTTGTTCCCTTCTCTTGGGTATAAGGTTATGTGACTTAGCTTTAAAAAAAAGGAAAGTATGAAAGCATTTCAGAACATAGTTATTTTTGTCTTGGGAGTGAGAAAAGAGGTTGGTATTGAAAGCTTTGTTAAAAGGATTTCAGTGGCTTGTGTCAACCATCTCTTGCTCTCATTGAAAGGAAACCCCACATGTTATGGGCACAGATTAGCAACAGACTGGGTCCTCAGGTGGAGAGGAATCCTTGGTTCTGAAAAGGAGGATTCACTCTTAGAATTTCAGTTTAGGAATCTAAGTGAACAAATTTCAATTAGAAATCTAAGTAGACTGCCTCTCTTGTAAAGATGTAGGTGGTAAGTAAAAGTGACCATAGCGTGTAAGTGTGTGAATGAATGGGCACAACTGGGCTCTAGTGAAGCTTTGCTTGTGACGTGGAAATTAACAAAACAAGCAAGAGGCAGGGTGTGGCCTATGGGTCTTCAGTCTCCAGCACATGAAGAAAAGGGTGAACCATTTATGTTTTTTTTTGTTTTTTTTTTTTTTTGTAGAGTATGAGGGGATTGCAGTACTTAGAGAAAGTGGACTGTTCTCATTGTGCCTCAGACATGTAAACTGGTTGCATCATACTAAAGAATGGCCAACATTTACTGGCTTAAACCTTTCAAAATCATTTCCCAGACAAAGACGAATGCATAAGACCGAACGAAATACAGTTTGGAGTAGTGACCAAAGTAAATGCTTGTTCCTTTCCTGCCCGTGATATCCCTTGTGTTAAGGTGCTTTGGAGTGTTCCAGTTATAGCCAGGCAAATTATGGCTTCATTCTGACTTACGCTGTATTTGGTGGACATGAGCACGAGGAATAAAAGTGACATTTATGCTTCAGGAAATACTTTGAACTCATTCTCCAAAATCAACGTGCTGTTAACATTCATTACACTTAACCTTAGGTTTGACCTCTTGATTGTGGGTTTTCAGTGTATAGCAGAATGCTGCCTTCTGCTTCACTTATTCTGGGTTTAATAATGTGGCCACAGGGTGGCATGATTCCCCTACGTACCTTATTGTTGATAAAATGAAAGAGAGGAAAAAATATAAATTCAATGATAATTCTTTTCCCATTTTTTTATGTTAAAATGGCCAGGTTTTCACTAAATTATTGTTTACATAGTTCATTATTAAGATTTGCAGAATCTTAAATTCCAGTACCCCAAACTTTGGTGTGTTAAAGGTTTGTTGTTGTTGTTATTGTTAGTTTATGGTTATAACACAATTTATGTTTCTAATTGAGAAGAATGGTAATTAGGGCTATATTTCACAGGTATATTTTACTACGAGCCTCTTTTTATTAAAAAAAAAAATCACCTTACAAAAACTGATAGAAGAGTATTTGAAACTGGTAGACAAAGATATTTTCATCATAAATAATTACAAAGATGTGTGTAGAGTTACAGGCATGATAGGTACCTGATTATAAAGGCTTAGTGGAAGGATGACGAAAGGAAAACTGGGATCTTGGATGGTCACGAAGCACAGCTTGTTCAAAAAGTGATCTTTTAATTGATGGAGAGTTCCCTCTGTTCCTCGAGTTTTCATATATCACTCTAAAGATAAAAGGGTTGCTTCCATTTATACAGTCAAGGATGTTAAGTTTAATGGACCTAAGTAAATTTTTGTAGGTGAGATTTGAGTGCACATTACTGTTTCAAGGCATATCTAGATGCCCTCACCTTCGTTAGGAAATGGATAGACTTGGTAGTAATTCATGAGACGTAGAATTTAGCAGGTTCCCAGGCACCTTACTAATGCAGACTTGTGGACTCTTTTCCGTTCCTAGGGCGATTGTGTTGTTACAATACTGCTTGCTGAAGAGGACAAAGTTGAAGATGATGCTATTTTTTACTTGATATTTTCTGGCTCTACTCTCTATCACTGCACAAGTACCCGGAAAGTCAGTTCTGATACGTTGGAGACAATTGCTCCTGGTAAGTATCTGAGTGGAATCTGTTCTAGCCTTTGTTAGTTATTTGTTAGTTTGCTTTTTATCTTGAGGCAAGGGTTAGCTGGGAATAGCTAAGGCTGGCTGAGAAACTGTCTCCTGAGTGCTGGGATTGCAGGCCGATACCAATATACTGGGCTTCTTCCCTCATAGTGAATACTCCCCACCCCTAGAGTAATAGAAGGAGCAAACCAGGGTACTAACAGCTGTTGTAGATCTTTAAGTACATTGATAATGCTTTTGTTTGTTCCATACATGTCAGAACCTAACTAGAAGTAAAGGAAATAAAGTGATGTTACAAATTGAGCAATATCAGGATCAGCAAAAACAAAAACCAATTTATTGGATGTTGAGAGTTGGAGAAAATTGAGAAAGTATGCATTCTCATGGTGATACTTCAGATTTCATTCTGAGTTTCATGGTGACAAAACCAAAAAGGTTAAACCTAATTAGTAATCTAATCACTCATGTCTGGGATACAAACTTAGAGTGTCATTCCCTCAGATTTACAACCCATAGGACACCATGGAATGCAGGGTTACTTACCACTGTATTTGTAAATTTAAACAAAATTTTCCAAACCAGTTGCAAGTCATCAGGGCAGTGCTATTGGATAATAATGTAGCAGTTATTGCTTTGCCTGTCCAACATTAGAAGATTTGTGTTTGGGCTGATTTTTCTCCATAGTCTTACAGTTAACAGTTGGGCCAGTTTTCACCAGAATTCAGAAGAGTGTACTTTGAAGAATACTCCACCTAATGTTGATAGCTCCGTTACATTTTGATAGAGAATGAAATGAATGTGGCTCAATTGCCAGCATCTCTGGTGTTCTCTTTGTTGGTAGAGGTGGTGTTAAAATGATTACGGAGCCCTTTGAGTAGTGACTCGTACTGTGCCAGATAAGTCTGCCAGTTTCTTATTCTTGTGCCATTCCCTGTAAAGTGTCCTATTTTCTAGTCCCTATGAAATTATGAAAATCACGCCCTCAGAGAACCGCTAATGGAGCAGTTGTGGGTTGTTTTTACTTTTACCAGCTTTTGAGATTTATAAAGATTCCAGGCGGTTTTTAAAAACATATTTCCCAAATATAAAGAGATGACCAGGAGAGTTAGTGAGTTCTTTTTTTTTTTTAAAGAATATTAGGCATCCTCTTTTGTAACTCAGACCTCCAGCCGTCTTGTTTTCTGTGATGTATATCAGGTCAGAAGAGCTGATCCTGAGACTTAAGGTCTGTTCATGAGCTGGTGCCGGTCAGTACTGCCACTGCTTAACTCAACTCACATGTGTCGGTGAAGGGAGAAAGGTGCTCTGAGATGAGTGTTGCGGATTCATTTCTTCTTAATCTATCTCTCTCTCTCTCTCTCTCTCTCTCTCTCTCTCTCTCTCTCTCTCTCTCTCTCTCTCTCCCCCTCCTTCTTCTGTCCCTCCCCCTCCTCTGTGTGTGTGTGTGTGTGTGTGTGTGTGTGTGTGTGTGTGTGCGCGCCAGTGTCTGTGTCTCTGTGCGTCTGTGTTTTCCAGGAACACCCCAGCCACACCCTCTGTGGGAGTCACTTGTGTTTACTGATTCCGAATACTGTTGCCCTAGTGATCTAATCTAACCAGATCAGCCTTGCACCCAGCTACTAGTTTTCTCATTCCTGACCCACTCATTCCTTTGTAACCCAGAACACTTGATTTCTCTTCCCCTTTCTATTTATCAACCTTTTCCTTACCTAAATCTTCTATCATGCTTACTGACTCACTCTTCTCCTCAATAGCCCCATTATTCCCCCACCCACCTAAATTCATTAAGATTTCTGATAGGAAGTGCCTAATTACAGCAGGATTCTGAAAGGCCTTGGTGTACCCGGCCGGGGGAGGCCGGTGAAGATTATGGCATCACTTTAGCATGTGAGGCTTTATTGTAAACTAGAGAATACTCTGGGTGGTGGATGAGAAGCTGGTGGAGGCTCCCAACTGGATCCTTCTGTTTTGGTCATCTTGTTTGAGATTTTTGGTTTACTTACCTTTCAGTTACTATCATTTGGATTAGTTCAGCATACTGTAGCGGAGGGTAGAGATTGACATTCAAGGCCGTGAAGTGGGTACAGGACCCAAACAACTTTAAATACCTTGTTTGCATCATGGGATTAACTTTTTAACCTAGGATCACACTGGCTTCATCTGCTCTTGTGGTCAGCTTAGACTGTGTTTTCCCTTCCCTTAGGCACTTCCTCAGTATGCTTTTACTAAAAAGAAAGAAAGAAGGAAAACTACAGTGCCTTTGGACCGTGCCCTAGTCCCCTGCCTCGCTGTACATTTATCTATTCACTCAGCGTCTCGTGTGCACTTGTACACTCTTATGTTTTTGCCCATTTCCCCTTTTCCCTCTTATTTTAGTTTCTAAAGTGTTAGCTCCATGAGGCAAGGATTTTGTTTTCATTGGTGTGTGCTGGGTCGGCTTTCCTAGTACTCCCTGCTGCCTGCTGGGTGTTGCTGCCTCTGGTGCTCAGAAGCAAACATTCTAGAAAGGTGTACCTGTTATCCTCCCTTCCCCGTTCCTTCTTACTCTGGGGCAATGCAAAGGAGTTTCTGGCTTGTTGAGTTGAATTCTTAGCCTGTCACCGTAGTCTCTGTTGTCTCTCCAGAGGTGACTTTGATGGTTTCAGTGCGTCAGTCAGTGGTAACGATAGCCTCCGATTTCCTGTCTGCTGAGGGCCAGTGTCAGGTTAATCAAGATTCTTGATGGAAAATCTGTACAGTGCTTTGCGAGTTGCTGTTACTGGATAAATATTCACTGCCTTTTTTTTTTTTTTTTTTTTTTTTTTTGGCAGCAGGTGTTCCTGATAGGGATTTCTCTGTGCCCTTTCTGCTTATTTGAGGACTAGCTCTGCCATTTCCAGTCATCTCATCTCTAAGAAGAACAAGCTTTGTGCCTTGTTCTTCCTCTTAATGTCATGATTTATTCAGAGAGCTGGCTTTGGCTTTTCTCTGTATGATTCATTGTCTGTGTTTTGTTACATTTTAGTTCTTACTAGAACCAGATGATTGATTGACCTTCAGAAAGCAGCTACATTTTGATGTTAGTCTGTAACCTTTTATCAAATATTTTCTGCAGATAGGTTGGGAAAATGAGACATTTCTAAATTATCTTGTAGAAAAAAAACATGTTCACATCATGTAATCCAGTTACCACCGTCCTGTGTTTCTAGTGTCTGCTTGCTATGCTATTCTGAAAATCTGCATTTGATCTCTGGAGTCCAGAGCGGAAGGAGAGACTTGGGTTCCAGACACCGTCATTTGACCGCCATGTGCATCCCGTTGTACTTGCCCCCTCTTGTCCAATAATGATAGACAAAACGAACATTGAAAGCCACTTTTAAGATGGCTGGCTGAAGAATATAATTCCCATTTTACTGAAATATCTGTCTCAAAGGTATTCTTAGGATATACAATACTATTTGGGAGGTTCACTGTTTGAGTAGTCAGTTTAGACAAAGCAAAAAAATGATTTTATCATTTAAAAATGGAATGGAGCTGGGCAATGATGGTGCTCGCCTTTAATCCCAGCACTCAGGAGGCAGAGCCAGGTGGATCTCTGTGAGTTTGAGGCCAGCCTGGGCTACAGTGTGAGTTCCAGGAAAGGTGCCAAAACTACACAGAGAAACCCTGTCTTGAAACCCCCCACCCTCCAAAAAATGGAATGGAGATTAATTGTGTTCTGTACACTGTTGTAAAAGGCTTTGTTATACGCTATTAATTTTCTTTTAGAATCCATGACAAGGCTTTTGTTTGGCAATAAAATTACAAACCCTTATTGATGTCAAATTAGACTCAACACTTAAGTATTTTTCTTTTGTTTCATACTTACTAAGGATAATTGACCATGTAAGCTAGTTTCACTGTGGAAAGAAAAAAAAAACTATTTGTGTTTACAAGTCCCTTTTGGCTAATGAAAACTTGAAGTAGTCCTGTGCTTATAACACAGTATACTTTTTTATTCCTTATGAATCAACACACCCTTTAGCAGCAGGGATTGATTATCAAATCAAGAAGTATTTAAAAAAAAAAAAAGCTATGAGTGCTTAATTTGCATAATCAAAAGAACTCTTACAACCTCCCTACTAACAGTTATTGGTTATTATTTTTAACTGAACACTTTATGATGGTCTGTGTAGTCCAACTGTAAGGTTATATCTTGACAGATTTGAGTTCATCTGTTTGTTTTTTAAAAATCAGTTAGTGCAGTACATATAATTGTTGTACTGGAAAAACAAACCAAGAAGTAGTTGAAGGAAGGAAAAAGTACCCACATCTGTTGTTCACTGTCCTAGTGATAATGTTCACTGTCCTATTGATAACAAATATATGGCATAACAATGAAATTCAGATTTTATGAGGTAGAGGTTGAGTAGGAAAAGCTACAAAGGCTTCTGGGAGTAGTGATAATAATAAGAAAGGTTGAGAAGCACTACCTTAAAGGTTTTGGCTGGAATACAGAAAGTCACAATTTTAGAATTCAGTAACCTGCCCTTTTTCACAATACACATGATGGGGTTCTTGGTTTCCTGTTGTGTTTTTTGTTTGGTTTGTTTGCTCCTCCCCCTTTCTGTTTAAAGATTCCTCTGCATATAGAGACATTTTATAAATACACCAAATTTGTGCATCTGCCATTAGCCGGCCAAGATCTAGTAGTGTGAGGATGCATGTAATCCTCTCTTGGGGGGGGGCCGGGGAGGATAGTCTGCAGACTGATCATTTCACTTTGCTGTTCCACAGCCCCTTCATGAGGAAGAAACTCACACCACATTCGATGATAAACTAAGTAGTAAAACTAGTTTATTTCCCACTGCTGACTGCTATAGCCTACCCTTTCTGTGTGGGATTGGCCTGGGCTGGTCCAGCAAGCGCTTTTAGGGTCCTTTTTAGATTGCTGATAGAACAAAGGCCCAATTGTTTTAGTCTCGGAAGAGATGGCCCGGATGGGATGTGTTCCATTTTTAGCTCAACAGGAAATGAAGTAATATTTTGGGTCATACTTTAGCACTTTTGTTTATCTGTAGCAGTTTTTGTGTTTCCATGGGTACAGATGCTTTAGACAGTGATAAAGAGCTGGCAGGGAAAGAAGCCTGCAGGGAAGCTCTCCTGACCTCAGGCGCACATGCTTCTGACCCACAGGGCCCAGAATTTAATGAGTTGAAGAGAACCATTCATTAACCTTCGATAACTTGTTTCTTACCTAGGTGTGTCTTGTGTTTTTGTTTAGTCTTTTATTCCTCCCCTCCCCCCTTAGTTCTGCAGTGTCAAAGGCGTCAATTTGTCGTATAGGCTTGTTGGCCTGTGCTGTCCAGTGAAACTCTTTGTAAAGATTTAGGGGTCTATTTTTCGGTGTGTTACTTAAACAGCAGCAGCATTTTGATAATAACTACCAGTGTCTGCTGCCTGTTTGCCATGTGCTTTGTGTGCAGCCTTCTGCTGTTTTCAACAGTTTGTAAGGTTGGTGGTATCATTTTATGATCAGAGAAACAGTCTTCAAGACCGAGTGTTAGGATAACTACACCTGTCTGCAGTAGAACTTGGCACTCCAATCTAGTGTGTCCATCTGTATGTCTTAAAGTTTACTTGATAGGTAACAGGTCCCTCATGCCTCATCCTTGATCTTCTGTTGCTGTTGTTAATGCAGTAGACCTTATGGGAGGCTAAAGCTGGGACTCTCTCCCCTTAACAGTTTCTGGGGTTTTTATTTTGTTTGGTTTTTCTTTCTGAATCCTGTAGAATAGTTTCTTTCAGAAATTGAGTAAAATTTCAGTACTTTTCCTTTAAAAAAAATTTCTGATTATGTTCCTCTCTTGTTACCAGGAAATTGAGTGGAAACAAAAACACCATGGAAACTAGTTGAAAAATGTTGCCACTGGACTCCCCCACCACAACTTCTGTGTTTATTGTATCAGATTAGATAAAATTTCCCATCCTGCTGTCGCAGTGCTGCAGCCGATCTGTGTGTCTCTTCACTTACTATGTACAAAGGCAGGCAGAAGACTAACACTTCTCCCCAAACAGAGCAAGTTTGTACTAGTAAGCTTTATGACTGCATCTGCACTGATACCAGTTTTATTCCTAGATCTGTATGGCACAGCCTTTAGTTTTAAAACATGCTGACTCCTCTATTCCTCATGTTTTATTTGAAAATATATAGGGATTAAAAATGAGTCTTGAGCCTGACAGTATAACTCTGCCAATCTTAAGTGTTTTGACTACACACTAGGTGAGGCAGGTATTTTCTTTTTTTTTAATTTTGTTTTATATATGTGATTGTTTTGCCTGCATGTGTATATGTGTACTACTTGTGTGCCCATGGAGATGTCTATGACCAAGACCAACTTACAGAAGAAAGAGTTTATTTGGTACTTATGGTTTCAGAGGCTGAGTCCTTGATTATCATGGAGGGGGGCATGGTAGCAAGCAGATAAATAAGCCTGGTACTAAAGCTGTAACGGAGAGCTCACATTTTGATCCACAAGGAGGAGGCAGAGAGATCTAACTGGGAATAGCATGGGCTTTTGAAACCTCAAGTCCTGACCCCAGTGATACATCTCTTCCAATGAGGCTACTCCTCCTAATCCTTCCCAAACAGTTCCACCAGCCCAGGACCACTTATCATATGAGCTTATAGGGACCATTCTCATTCAAATCACTACATTCCACTCCCTGACTCCTATAGGCTTGCAGCCATACTATAATGCAAAATGCATTTAGTCTACCTCGAAAAGTCCACATAGTCTTTCACAGTCTCAACATCATTTCAAAGTCGAAAGTCTCTTCTGAGACTCAACACAGTCTCTTAACTGTAAACCTCTGTAAAATCAAAATCAAATATCAAATTGCATGCGTAATAATATAGAGTGGCACAGGTGATATATATATATATATTATATATTATATATTCCAAAAGGGGAGAATGGTGGCATAGTGAGGAAAAACTGGACCAAAGTAAGACTGAAGGCCAGTGGTGCAATCCCTCCAGTCCTGTATTTCACTGTCTGATGTCAGAGGGCTCAGATGGGGCCACCCTTCCAGCTCTGCCGACTGCAGCATACTTTTCTCTCTTGGGCTGGTTCTACTTCCTGTATGCAACTCTTTCTGGCAGACATCCCATGGCGCCGATAACCTCCGGCATCCTGAGGTCTCCATTGTAATCCAGCCTTCATTTTTACAGCTTCGTGCAGTGGTCTTTCAGGACTTCTATACAGGGGCCCTCTGCTAGACGCCTGCTCTTGGAGGCTCTCCTGGAATGGTGGAAGTAGATTCCTGTATCCTTGACTCTAAAGCTATAACCATGTGGTGTCACTGCTACCAAGTTAGGTTGCCTGCTTTTAAAACATGGCATCGGGCAGGCAGGCATGATGCTGAAGCAGTTGTTTAGAGCTCACATGTGATCTACAAGCAGGGAGAGAGAGAGAGCATTGGAAATGGCATGGACGTTTGAAACCTCAGAGCGCACCATCAGTGACATGCCTTCTCTAACACGGCCACACTTACTACTACCTTTTAAACAGTTCCACCAGTTGGGAACCAAGCATTCAAATATATGAGCCAATGGAGGCTGCTCTCATTCATACCGCAGGAAGTCAGAAGAGGGTGTCTTATCCCCTGGAATTAGAATTATGGATAGTTGTGAGTCACTGTGTGGGTGCTGGGAACCGAACCTGGGCCCTCTGCAAGAGCAACCAGTGCTCTTCCTAACCTCTAATCCAGTTCTGCAACCCAGCCCTTTGTTCTTAATCTGTAGTAACTCTTCCAGTTGACTCTAACAAGAACTTACCCAAGAAACTTTCCCTTCCCACCTTTAATCTACAGTTGTTTGTTTTTAAAGGAAGCCTGTAATTATTATACCAGACATTTTTCAGATTTATGGTACATTTTACTTAATCTGATTAATAATTAATTCTTCAGAATGTGGATTTATGTGGGAAAGGAAAGTGGATAACTTTCTGTGACAACATGCCTTGGCCTAACATTTGAGAACTGTAGGAATGGACCTTGACATTGCCAAGAGGACCTGATTCCTCTCTTCAGAGCCCACGTCATGCTCTCGTCTAGGTATCTGTCTGTCTATAGCATTAATAACTCTTGTAGTAAACTTAACATAACAGTCTGCCTCAGTGTCCCCTTGAGCCCACATCTGAAACCTTTCACAAACTCATTTTAGCTTTTCACAAATAAAGCTGGCCATAGCTTACTTATATACTCCTTATCTACTCACAGATTCTTCTGTCAGTCCAGCAGAGATAAGCATAATTGTGTTGCCGAATCAATTCCTCCCTTCTCTCTTCCTGGCATCTCTTCCCCCATCTTACCTTCCTCTTTCCTTCCCTCCATCCCTTCCCCATCTTACCTTCCTCCTCTCATCCCTCCATCCCTTCCTCCTTGTCCCCTCCCTCCTTGGTTAGCCTTATTTCTGTCCACCTTTGGTTCTGCACAAGTGAGCAGACATTTTGTCAGCCACAGATAGATTTTTGTGCATACGTGCACACTACACATCTTTGAATACCATACTATCATTTTATCATTTTAGTTTGGTTTGTGTATATGTGTGTACACACAGAAGGAAAATATATAGACCAATAAATTATATTTACTTGTAGTACTATTGCCATTGCCTTTTTGATTCAAATTTTCAGGTTTTTATCCCAAAAGTTTGGGAAAGAGATTGGCAAGAAAGGATGAGGTCTGTTTAATTGGGTTAAGTGCATTAGTTTTTCTATTTTAGGCTATTGCAGTATCTTCTCTGTGGCACAACAAGTTTTAAAGTTTGAAGGTGGAGTTGAATTTGTATCTGTCATTATTGATAACATCACTCTTAGGTCTACTGACTGTCATTCTGAGTGTTCACCTCCTTCAGGCAGTGGCTTACCTGGTGGTCGTCTCTCTTCTCTGTGTACAGCATTGGACACAAAGCTCTTGAATCATAATAAATGTAACAGGCCATGTCCTTTCGCATCAGCTTTGGCTGTAAATAATAGATTCTGCTTTGTAGTGTCTGTGGGCCTTAGGCATACTACTTTATTTCTTGAAGACTTGGTAATCATAAAATGGTTACATAGAGAAAATGACACATCAAATACCCAGTATATTTGTTTACTAAGCACATTTTATTAATACAGACTCACACAGCAGTGAGAGCTGTGTTGTGTCATAAGGGCAAAGGATGTAAGGAAGATTCTGGAAAAAGTAAATGGAAAAACAACTTATTCTTTTTAGGTATGTGGGAAAAATTATTTTCTCTTTCTTTCCCTCTCTCCCTCAAAGTGGTGATGGTAGGAGCAGAATATAACAGCTATTTGAGATCATTGTTAGAAAATTGAGAAAAAGCCCTACATGCTTTGTTAACCACAATCTCTAGGTTGGAAACACTTACTTCTGAAAGGGTAGGAAAGTGTGGAGAAGAAAGTCTTGTCTGTAAGAACACTAACCCACAGAAGCTTGGTGCTGCTGCTATGTCTTAGAAGTTTGGCTCTGGTGGATCTTGCAGTGGCATGTCGTCGTTATTTAGCCTCTGGTCACGTGGTGCCTGCTGATCTGTAGAGTGGGAAGCACAGTCCACTTCGTGTTTGCCTTTTCAGAGTTGGGCTTGTAGCCACAGCATTGCATCATCATCTTTATTTGCACCAGGTGATTTGATTGACATGCTTGTTGCCTTAGTGGTTGAGGCAGGTAGAAAGTATGTGGGAGCAACAATCTTATGTAACTTTTAGACCTTGACTTGCATGAAAGCTTTCCTTTTAACCGTTCGTTCTACAGTCTTGGATTTACTGTATGGGGGTGGGGTGGGGAGGTGCAGGGCTGTCTGTACCGCTCCTCCCATAGCCCTGCTCTTCCTGTGGTTATTTCAGACCTAACTCAGCTCAGTAAGCCTTAGGCTGCCTACTGCATACTGGACCTTACAGGACCCCAAAGCTCGCATTCTGCAGTTTGTTCAAATGTAACAGCACTCGTTGATACTGCCTGTTCTGTGTTACCAGAATGATGAAAGCAGGAATCCATATTAAAGTGGGATATTCATATTTGCAAATAACAATAAGAAAACTAAAAATAGAATTTTAAGAAATCGAGAGAGGAAGGTTTTCTTTCAGGAGGAGAAATCTTGAGTGCCGTGAAAAATGCTGAAAGGACCCACCAGGGGACTCTTGAATCAGTAGATTCAATTTTCTTTGCTACCTGTGCTTTCTTTAGGTCATGACTGCTGTGAGACAGTGAAGGTGCTGCTCTGTGCTTCCAAAGAGGGCCTGCCTGTGTTTGTAGTAGCCGAGGAAGACTTCCATTTCGTCCAGGATGAGGCGTATGATGCAGCTCAGTTCCTGGCAACCAGTGCTGGCAATCAGCAGGCTCTGAACTTCACCCGTTTCCTTGACCGGTCAGGACCCCCTTCTGGAGATGTCAACTCTCTGGATGAGAGGGTCGCCCTGGCATTCAGACACCTGAAACTGCCCGCGGAGTGGAATGTGTTAGGGGCAGATCACACCTTGCACGGTGAGAATTCCCATGACTCACAGACTGCTCTGGGGTGCTCTGCCTTTGTATTTCAACGACCGTTGTGTTGGAGTGTTTGCATGGCTGAGTAACTTAGAATTCTGTCCGGAGTACTCCCTCCTCCCGGTGACATAACCTAAGAAGACGAGCACATCTCTGTGGATCTGCAGGGGATTTACACTTCCTGAGGAGAAGAGCAGAGTAACCTTCTGCTGTTTAGTCACAAAATTATAAGCACAGGGTTTTTGCTACTGTATCTGGGGCTCTGTAAAAATAGCGTGGAGTTGTAGAAAAGCAGCTATAAGGCAGTTGTGTCAGGGAAGCATGAGATCAAGATAAGCGTTGAGAAATCCGCACTTCTTTGACTAGGGTATTGATTTTATGTCTCTCTTTAGGTATAAAGTTTCTGAAAGGGCCACATTAAAAAAAAAAAAAAACACTTCTGTTGTAATAAATACTTACATAAACTCTCCTAATTAGACAAAGGTTTCCTCATATAATTATTCTTATAGCAAACGCTATCTAAATGTCATTTCAAATACGTATTTTTCTTCTTTTTTTTTTTTTTTTTAGTAAAATATCCCTGGGTTCATAAATAACATTCTGCTCCTATCCTTAGTGGAAATCCAACTGAAAAAAAAAATGTAGAAATTTCCCACAGAGCACTCAGAACGTTTGCTTCATCACTGATGAGAGCTGCGTTGGAAGACTGGCAGCCGGGCTTCTGACAGAGGGTTTGCTTACACTTGTACTTATCTCCAAAAGAGCATGTGGTCTTACGTGGTGTCTGGAGTCCACCCCACTTCAATTATAGTGTTGTGTAGGGTGAGCGGAGCAAGAGTCTTTCTCTCTACAGCTGAGATGAGTTAGTTTCTAAGGACAGAAGCCAGGCTTAGTTCCCGTTCTTCATACCAGTCAGATAAGTTGATTCTTTCTCCAGTGATCTAGTGGTAAGGAAATATTTGCTGGCATTGATTCTATTAAATCAAGTTTAAAGGTGGGTTGTGACCTAGCAGCAGAATGATAGGCCCCATGCTTTAGAGACATACTGATGGTGGAGACAAATACCACCAAGACTGGATTGTTCAGGTGAAACCGGAAAGAAGTGTGGACAATCAAATTTAGAAGAACAAATTGTTTTCACTTTATTAGTATAGTATCCAATGAACTTCTGTACTGCTTAAATATTAAGGTCCAAATACAGTTACAGCCTGAATACCTATTCATGGATCCTGATTCTTCCTAATAGCTCCTGCCATTTCTGTATTGATGGGTGAACAGTTATTTTTACACTTTTATCCTGTCTTATTTAAAGAGGGCCCAGGACTTAGTTTGACCATGTTCTGTGATTGAACAGAACTGTTAGGGAAGCAAAGGTCAGAAGCTCTGGGCCCATGTTTCCTTGTCTTTTTGTTTTTAAACATCCCCAACCCCAGTGTGTGTGTATGTGTGTGTGTAGGTAGGTAGGTAGGTAAGTACGTAGTAGATCTTGTGAGCTGTTCAACGTGAATGCTGGAAATTGAACTCTGGTCCTCTGTCAGATCCAGCAAGTACTCTTAACTGCTGAGTCATTTCTCCAGCCCCTTCCTTCCTTGTCTTTAGTCAGAGGAAACTGGCAAGCTTTAATTCATTGTGTACTTTTACTACTTCTAGACTTTCTGAAGTATAAAGTGATACTAGCAAAGACTAATTTGTACACTTTTAGGAAAGTACAGATCCACAAAATGATGTCATTGCATACTTGTTACAGTGAGTATTATGGTTTGGATATAACGTCTCGGCAAAGGCACTTTTGTTGAAGCTTGGGACCCAGTTAGTGTTGTTGAAAGATAGATAATTGGGTCCTGGGGCAAGAGCCTCATTAGTAGATTAATCCATTGATGAGTTACTGACTGAATAAACTATTAGGAGGTAGGCCTGGATGAAGGAAGTCATTCACCGAGGGTGTGCTTTGAAGAGTGTATCATGTCACTGGCTTTTCCCCTTTCTACTTCCTGTTGAGGTAAGCAGCTTTGATCCACTGTACTGTTCTGCCATGTTTCCTGCCTCATAGTAGGTCCATAAACCAGTTCACAGACTGCAGCCATGAGGCAAAGGAGATATGGCTCAGTTGGTAGAGTGCTTGCCTAGCACGGATGAAGAGCTGGGATCAACCCCCAGCACCTCGTACGGCGGGTATGGTGAAGCACACATGGAATTCCCGGCCATAGCAGGTGGATACAGGAGGAACAGGAGTTCAAGGTCGTTCATAGTCCGTTTGAGATATATGAGACCCCATGTTGTGTTATAGAACCAGAGGGATGGATTGACACAAACAGCTAAAACTAAAAGGATGAAGTTCAAACATGGACTCAGAATAATAATATCTCCCATACTGCTTTTGGAAAAGCCAACTTGGAAGAAGTTTGGTAGTTTCTTCTGTCACCTAGTATTCCACTTTTGGGTATTTACCCTAGAAAAAATGAAAGTGTATCTTTACCAAAATGTCTGTATACAAATGTGCCTGCAGTAGCACTGATCATGTATCACCAGAAACGGAAACAGCTCACATCCCTCTGTGAGTGAGCACACTAACCAATTTTTATACAGCAATACAATTGAATATCACTCAGCAATTCAAAAGGAACAAAGTATTGATATGTGCAGCAGCTTGGATGTATTTTGAATTCTTTGTGCTTAAATCAAAGTCAGTTCCCAAAGATTATATAATATATGGTTCTGCTTATATATTCTGAAAAAGTGTTACTAAAAAAATAAAAATAAATTCTAAAAAATCAGTAGTTACCATGGCCTGGGAGTAGGGAAAAGGTCTAACTTCAAAGTCTTATCATGAGAGAATTCTTTGTGG
Source organism: Peromyscus maniculatus bairdii (assembly GCF_049852395.1). Classification (NCBI taxonomy): domain Eukaryota; kingdom Metazoa; phylum Chordata; class Mammalia; order Rodentia; family Cricetidae; genus Peromyscus; species Peromyscus maniculatus. Next base: position 86,902,307 of record NC_134852.1, read on the forward strand.
ATATGGGAGTTATTTTGCAGCCTGTTTTTGTGATAGTTTACAAGACCCTAATACATACTGTATATCTCCCCCAAATGAATTCTATTGTATATATACATTTTAAATAGTAACTAAAATTCAAAAGTAATTGAACAAGTTAAATACATACTTTGCAAGGTAAAATATTTAATGTATTTATTCTTATATTTGTGTGTGTATGTGTATATGTGTGAACACATGTATATACATACAACACCACCCATGTAGTCAGGACAACCTGCAGGAGTCAATTCTTTTTATCACGTGAGTTTATGGAATAAAACTCAGATTGTCAGGCTTGGTGGCAAATGCCTTTACTGCGCCATTTCACTGAGTAAAATTCATAATACAGAGATTTAATTTTAAAAGTATGTAAATTAATGCCTTGAATCATGAATCTGATTTCGAGTGCTCTCAGTCACATTCGGTAGTATAGATAGTTTGCTCAGTTGTGGGTTAGAATCTAGGAATATTGGCTGTGATCATGATAGATGGATATGTTAAGAGCCTATGTTTGCTGTTAAAAAAAATGAATGCAATGGAATAATCTGTTTACACCAGCCATTTTATTAGTTAATTGCAATGCATTTTAAAGGAAAGAGGTATGAAACAAACTTGGTACCTGGGATGAAAACAGGTAGATGTCAGGACGACTTGTTATATAATAGGGCCACTTGCTGTTGAATTTTGTTCCAGAGTAATACTTCTAGTACTTTACAAAGGAGGAATGCAAGATTTACGGGCAGTCCTCCCACTAATTGTTGAGATGCATCGCTCTTTACTCCACCTCTCACCTCCAGGTCAGTGACTCCTTTGAACGTAGTTTGTATTTCTCCTCAGGAAAATGCATATAGCTGCCTACTCATAAACGTTTACATATAACAGATTTCACAGCCCTCCTGAACCTCAGGCATGAACATGAAGTTAAGAAGCCCTGCTTAGCTTGGCGTTTTTTAAATGGAAAGAACAAGGGAATTGGAGTTTACTTGTTATATCCTGGCTTCACTATGGCACTTTGCGGAAAACATTAAATTGTTACTTAAATTTTTCATCAATAAAATGGACAAGAGTGTAGCCTGGTAGTGTGTACTGGTTTGCAGGCTGGTTGTTTGAATATACCATGACCACTATCTTACTATCTTTTCAAGGCACAAAACATACCTTGACAGGTCAAAAACAAGTCTCATGAAAGGATAGAGCAGGCCAGTCCTAAGAGGAAGGGTCTTCAAAGAAAAATGGGATTGCTTTCCTTTGCTCTTACGTTTTGCTGAAGTTAGTCTTAACTTTAAGTTTGAGCAAGAAGAAATTTAGTTATTATTCTTTAAAAGATTTTTAGTATTTATTTACTTTTTCATTCATTCGAGACAGGACCTCACTATGTAGTCCTAGCTATCTTGGAACTTGCTATGTAGACCAGACTAGTTGAGAATTCATAGAGAGCCCCATGCTTCTGCCTCCTGAGTGCTAGTATTGAAGGCATGCATAACCTAGCTATGTTTTATTTATGAGTATGAATGTGTATATTTGTACCATGTATGTGCCTGATGCCCACCAAGGCCAGAAGAGGAACTCAGATCCTCTGGAACTAGAGTTACGATGCTGCTCTGTGGATGCTGGGAACTGAATCTGGGTCCTCTGCAAAAGCAGCAAATGCTCTTAACCACTGAGCCATCTCTGCGGCACTTGTCTATTTTGTTTCTTCCAAATGTCCTCCATTCTCAAGTTTATATAAGGAAATCTCCACACTGTGCTTTTTGCCACAGGCTGCCTTAGTTGAAAATAATGAAAGTTCATCTGGGTGGAAGGTGAGCTGTGTAGCACAGACACCCTATTTCTTTTTTTCCTGAATTTTCCAAGCCTTGTTTAGTTGCCAAATCTCTTCAGTGTCTATGTGCTTAGAAAGAAGATAAGTTGAGTGTTGTATTGTAGCAATCAGTATAACTCTCAGGTAGCATACAGTGAGCCCATTGAATATTTTCTGTACAGTAAGCAAGGAGAAACACATCCTAGCGGATATTTCCATCCTATGCCCTCTTGGTATTGTACAGGGAAGTGAAAGTTAGATGTAAGTATCTTTGAGGGTGGCAGTCATCCCCACAATTTTGGTAGAGAATGTTGACAGGTTTAAGAAGAACGCCCTAAGAATAGGCAGTGCGTTCTCACTGGCTGACTTTGGTTAGTAGATACTCAACCTTAATCATATGGTGATATGGTTCCTACAGCCCTTTCCGGGTGTTTGATAGCTCTCCATATCAAGTTTATCCTTGTTATACTAGTATTTGTGTGTTTTTCCAGTTACCTTCTCTGCTAAAGAAGAAAAGAATAAAATATAGGAAGACTGCTTTGGATTTTCCTGTCTTGGCAAAGGATTAATGGACTTCTAAGATAGACAGTTCCTATCAGCAGGAAGGTTTAAGCTCTAAAAGGTTTTGCTGCCTCCAAGACCTTGTTATTGTCACAGTCATTCTCATTTTTTCCCTAAAAAGCCCATTTCCTGCCCCCAGCCTGTTAAGGATGCATCCATTCCTTGTGAATGTAAAGATCCCTGCTTCTTGTGGGTCTACAGGTTTATTTATAGGCCAGTACTCAGAAGTGAAGTGGACAGGGCAGAGACTTTGAAATTTCATAGCTGCAGGTTCAAATAGTGCTGTAAAGAGAGCTTGTTGGGTAGATTGATGGGCTAGGACCATCCAGAGAATCTAATAGCCGTTTATTCAGGAAGTGTAACTTGAAAAAGATTAAAGTCTTCCAACAGACCCCTTGTGGTTGAGTGAAAGCCTTCTGGGTAAATCAGCTTTCCTGCAGCTCTGGGGAGCTGTGTGAAAGTGTGTCCAGCATGAAAGCAGATAGCAGTTGGAGCTTGCAGACCTCTCTGCTCCCCTTCTCTGGTTTAGCCACTCCATGATAGACCTTCACATTTAAGTATGGTTGTTACGGTTTGAACCTAGAACGGGCCTACATTTTTGAATGCTATTTTTAAGGTTCTAGAGCCTTTCAGTTGGGACTGGCTCATGGAAGAAGTCACTAGGGGCTGGTCTTTGGGGGTGACACCTGCTCCTGCTTCCAGCCCTAGTCTGACTGATGCCCTATGTGCTACCATGCGAACAAACTTTGGCTACCTTCTCACACTGCCATGTTTCCCCTGCGATGACTGGGTAAATTTCTGGTACCAAGAGCCAAGATAACGCCCTCCCTTAGTTGTTTTGGCAGGTATTTTGATCACGACTTTGGGAGAAGTAATGAACATAGTGGTCAAAAGGTACATAACCAACATGGGCCCTATGAAATGTACCTAAAAGAGAGACATTCAGTAGGGCAGAGATGAAGAGGAATTGTTGGAAATACTGTAAGAATAGTCTGATTCCCTTGATAGAATTAAATTCTATTGTGATGAAGGACCTAAATAGCACTAGGAAATCTAGCTAGCAGCCTAAAAACAAAGTTGAGAGCTGGGGGAGTGGGTTGGGGTTAAGACCTTGCTGCCCAAGCATGACAATCTGAGTTTGGATCCCAGCACCGAGTAGAAAGCCAAGTGTGGTGGCTCACATTTCTAACCAGTGCTGGGGGTTGGAGATGAGCAGATCCTGGGAGCTCTTGGCCACCATGTCCATGAGCACCTGCATACACCCACAAAAATTTAGTAACTCCTGAAATATAGAGGAAGAAAACCAAGAATCATGGGTTGAGGAACCATAACCAATGAAAATTGATTGTGAATTATCGGTACTCTGCAGTTAAACTTGAGATGAAAGGGAGAGAAGCAATCTGGGAGGTAGAGGTTAAGGTTAGAGCTCTTATGCTATTGTAACAAAACAGCCTGGATGAAACTCCATTAGTATTTTAATCTTTTCCCTCCTTTTATCTTTGCCTCCTCTTTTTTGAACCTAATTCGAGTGACTCCTATGAAGAGCCAGTAGACTTTGAAAAAGAATAGGTGGTTATTTAGTCAATCTAATGGAATTCCACATGGCAGCTATGTGGAGAATCTCAGAAAGGATGGAAGTAGCCTCATATGTTTGCTGTATCACTTCATTTATATGGACTTTCTGCATAGGTAGAAACCATGCAAACTTCAAAGCAGTGGTCGTCTCTAATAATGAAGCTTTAACTGGAAAAGGGCATAAAGGAACGTTGCGTGACGTTCATATTGTCCTATATTTTTTTTTAAGATTTATTTATTATGCATACAGAAGAGGGCGCCAGATCTCATTACAGATGGTTGTGAGCCACCATGTGGTTGCTGGGAATTGAACTCAGGACCTTTGGAAGAGCAGTCGGTGCTCTTAACCTCTGAGCCATCTCTCCAGCCCCTTGTCCTATATTTTGATGGGAGTTTGACTTAACACAAGTATCAAGTGTGCCAGGCATGATGGCCAATGCTTTTAATCCCAGCACTTGGGAAGCAGAGGCAGGCAGGTTTCTGAGTTCGAGGCCAACCTGGTCTACAAAATGAGTTCTAGGACAACCAGAGCTACATAGTGAGAAAAAAAAACATACTGTATCACTTGTATTTTCCTATATCTTAGTCATTTAAACTTATAGCATGTATTGAATTCTAGTTGGTGGTACCCATCAAGTTAGTCTGATGTCTTCAACTTTCTTTGAAATGTGTGAACAGTAAGATGGATTGATGAAATCTGGAAGGAAAGATAGTTGATAAAGTACATACATTGATGGGGGAACATTTATTGCAGGACTAAGTAGTTGAGTATCTGGTAATTGTGGAATCTTTTAGTTTATATGTATTCGAAACCGTAATAGAAGATGAGGGGTGGGATTGAAAAGTGGGGATGACATAAGACTCGAGGTGCTTGGCCTTATGGTAACTCATCTTCTGGTGACTCAGAGCAAAGGTACTAGAAAGAGTGGAGGCTGGAAAGAGAGCCACTTTGAGGAGATATTGCCTGATAAGGCTGGAATTAACCAGCTCTGAAAAAATACCCACATATTTCCTGGTCCCTAAGTGCTTGGTCCTTTGGTGTTTTGATAAGGTTGTCAGGGTGCTGTGATTGGCACAAAGCACAAGTCAGGTGCGTTTAATCCTTGGTGAGCATTCTTTCTGCCTTTCCCCTGGCCTTGCCACTTCTACAGAGAGTGTGTTTTTAAAATGTATGCTTGGAAACAATTATTTCTTCAAGGGCATGATTTTCTGTGGGCTTTTTAGGGATTGGGGTTCAGTTCTTAGAGCACTGAGTATCAAATCCTGGCCCCGTGTATCTCAGCATGCTGCTGCCCCAGAGCTGTTTTCCCAGTCCCTGAGGCATCGCTTCCTTTCAGTCCCTGCTTGAACTCATTGCAGGTCCTGAATTGATCCCATGTATTAAAAAGATCAATCTGCTTTTAGTGAAATTGTGTTGGTCACAAGGTGACACCAGTGACACCTTATGACCTTATGTCACCTTAGGAATCAGTACAGTTGGGACTGGAGCCGTCTCTCAGTGATTAAGTGCTCATACCACTTTTGCAAAGGACCTGAGTTCAGTTCCCAGCACTCAAGTCAAGTGGTTCACAATTGGCCTGTAACTCCAGTTCCAGAGGATTCAACTCCCTCTTCTGTGAGGCACTTCACTCATGTGCAAAAAACGCCCAGCCCAAAAGAAACAAAAATCCTTTAAAAATGGTTTATAAGAAGCACTGCAGTTCATTGTAAAGCCACATCTTCAAAGATGTGTGCATTCCTGCTGTGACACTCATAGAGAGAATCATCTGGAGATGATTTCGGAGTATAGGAAGACGCTGGGGTCCGTCCAGAGAATGCCAAGTAAAGAAGTTGAGACCCAGAAGCCATGCAGAATAAGAGATGAAAGCCGAGCCTACAGGAGGAAAGGAAGCACAAGCTGCTGGATCTGAGTAATGGGTGTCACCCGTGGGGCCACAGGCAGCGGCTCTGCCTTCACAGCCCAGCCCCAGAGGAGGAGCTAGGAAAAGCGCCACTAGTGAAGTGAACGTGCAATTTGAAGCCCAAGGACAGGGCCGGAAGCAGGGAAAGGGAGGAGAACTGGTATTAACGAGAACCCTACAGCCAGTTGTTAGTCTAGCATTTCATCTACCCCTCTCTGTTACAACAGCTCTGAGAAGTGATGGTGTCTTGCTCCAGGGATATGAAAGTGAAGCTCAGAGAGGCAAGCGAACCATGCCTAGTCACACTGATGCTTAAGGCCGGGCTCGAACCCACTTTTGCCTGATCTGAAGCCCTTTCTCATCCTACCCACCTTCTTAGTGACCCAGGATGCCAAAAAGGATCCTTCATTTCCAGTGAAATAAAGCCAGGCCCATGGTGAAGTTATTAGTGTAGTCTTACAGTTCGTCTCACTGGACCTGAAGATTCATTTCATTTTCTCATTAGGCAAACACAAAGCTGGTAGTGCCAGCAATTTGATATGCCCTTAGTGTGAGGGACTGAAGACCTGTGTGTTCTTAACAAGTCTAACCTGTTCTTAGTGTTTAACTAGCCAACTCCTGTCTGAGCGCTCTTTAAAAAGTAATTATACCCTTCTGGATATACCCATCTAAGTCCTGACAACTGTTCTTCTTAGATCCCCATCCTATGGAAGGAGCTGCGTTTACTGTGGTTATTGTTGTTATTTTAATGGAAGGAACATAACATAATCATCTTTATCAGCCTCTCTGAAAAAGTACAGAAATGACTTGGTTCTCTCGTGTGGGTATTTGTCTCCTATTGAAGATTTTGCATCATAATTTTTTCTAGCTCTGTTGTCTTTACTTGAAAGGGGATTTTACCTGGAATAAAGTTGTTTGCTTGTGTGTTATTGTTTACCTTCCAGACCTTAGATACTTGGAGGCAATAAAATCTACCTTGTCTTTTTCTGTTGTGGTGGTTTCTTTGGTCTATGTTGGTGGTTATTGTCATATGTTCTTATTTTTACGTTTTTTTCCCCATTTACAGATGGTGGCCCCCGGGAAACATTGATGCATTTTGCTGTGCGGCTGGGACTGTTGCGGTTGACATGGTTCCTGTTACAGAAGCCAGGTGGCCGTGGGGCTCTCAGCATCCACAACAAGGAAGGGGCAACGCCTGTAAGCCTGGCATTGGAGCGAGGTTATCATAAGCTTCACCAGCTTCTGACTGAGTAAGCGTTCATTCCCGTTTCCCTCCTGTCACTAGCCCCACCCCGTACTTCCTAGTAGTACAGCCCACTGGCTCTGTACCTCGCCTGCCCGCCTGCCACGGAGGTCCCTCTGTAAGCTTGCTCCTGCTAACTGCTTCATTGTTGAGACCAGTGTGAGTCACGTTACCATTTTTCCTTCTCTCGTCTGTTTTTCTCTTGTCTGTTTTCACTGTTTCTTATTGCCTGTGTTTTATAGAAATCTCAGAATGAAATCTTGTCTGTGGAGGCAGTGTAACGTTACTAGTGTATATAGTTCATGTGATTGAGTAGAGGAAGAAACAGTTTTGCTGTGTCACACTTTTTTTTTCCTGGTATGTCTTCAAGACATGAGGGGGTAATTAGAAATTAACAGTTAGTTGTTGTAATTGCATATAAACAACGGTAACAAGTTAAATTTTGGTTTGACTACAGTTCTGTGACTAAAGTTAGGAGCAGTGGTTTCTTGCGAGTAGCAGTTCAAAGCCATTGCATTGCTGTGGAAATATGCAGTAGGAAATCCTGTTTGTCTTTGAATTCAGTTCATGTTTTTTAAAGACTCCTCTGGAGGAAGACTAGTAGTCAAAACATTGAAAGGTTTTCCCCCCTTTATAAATAAACGAGTAAATAGAGTAGCCAGTGCTTTTTCACTGGAATATTTTCTTGCTTAATATATTTTATTAGTTTTATGATCATCATTTTTCTGTCATATTACATGAACCAAACTGTGTTGGTTCCCTGTTCTTTAGTATGAGGGATCCTTGTAAACTGAGGCAGTATTTCCAAATTCTCAGATATTTTGCTTTGCTTGAGTTAGATTTAATTTAGTTGCATTTCATGTCATTATTAGTTGTGTGTGTACAAGGTAGTCTGGAAGGACCAGGAAGAGGGCTTAGGATTTAAAGCAGCTTACAGTTGTATAAGCAGTTGTTTTCTTTCTTTCTTTTCTTCATCTGCCAAGCTTATAACTTTCCCCGTCAAGCCAGGCAGAAAGGGCTTTCAGACAGCCTTGCAGTAGGTGCTATGATACAGTAGTGGAAGGAGGGGCACCCTTCATCTTGGATGAGCTTTAGATACCTGAGTTCTCCTATGACTGTACCAGAATGTGGTCTGTTATGTTCCTTCATACTTGCCGTCTGGCTGGTGATTAGTTTCATTCTGTTATTTGCCTCATGGTTTCAGGGAGGGGGGCATTGTTCTAAAAATTAAAACACTTAACTCAGAATAACTGTTATGATTTTCAAATGCAGTTCCTCCAGATTTGATATTACAGCTGAGTGTTTGCTGGGAAGCCAAGTTTGTTATGGACTGCCATCCAAATGGGGAAATAAAATGATTGCAACAGCTTCATTATTAAATGTTTGGACCAGGATGTCACAAGACAGTTATTGCAGCATGACTTTAAGAAAGTTGGAATATATTTATTCTTGGAGAGTTTTTGCTTACTTCAAAATACAACCTCTGTTATTTACAGAAAAGTAAAAGTTACCAATGCTTCCTTTTAAAGGAAGAGTGGCGAGGGAAAAATCAGCCTGAGAAATGGAAGTAGAAGACTTTGGTAAGAGTGTGACCACCTTATTGCAGGTCTCTTTCCCTTAGCATGAATTCCTCTGGGTAGTCACTGTTTTGAAGCCAAGGAAACAAGCTGAGTCACAGCTAGCAATTAAAAAAGTAGGTGTAGATACCATTCTTGTAGTTCTCTTAGTCTTGGTTGAATACCAGCAGGCTTTGCTAGAATACAGCAATGATGGTAGGTCAGGAGAGATCACTGTTTTCTCTTTCTCTATTGTGGGGACACACACACTCTAAAATGTACTCTTTGGTTAGTTTTAATTATACAACTCGTTATCTGCCCATCACTACTGTCCATTTCTAGAACCTACCATGAATTCACCCAGAAACCCTGTACATATGTAGCACTAACTCTGTACCACTCTTTCCCCATTCCCTGGTAACCTCTGTTCTACTTCTCTTCTCCAAGAGTCTCCATTCTAGGTACCTCACATGAGCAGAACATAGAATGTCTGTGCTTCTGCATCTGGTTCCTTTTACATTGCACAATTCAGATTCAGCTGTGAGCCAGGCGTGGTGGGGCACACCTTTAATCCCAGCACTTGGGAGACAGAGGCCGGCAGATGTCTGTGAGTTCGAGGCCAGCCTGATCTACTTAGTAAGTTCTAGGACAGCCAGGGCTATGCAGAGAGACCTTGGCTCAAAAACAAAAATGATTTAGTTGTGTTATGTACTATTTATCAGAATAATAATTTTTTTAAGATTTCTAAAATTTAAATATTCTCATCATAAAAAAGTAGTAGATAAGGTGATGAATATGTTAAGCAGATTGATTTAAATAGTTTTTACACTTTATACATCTATTGAAATAGTCACATTATGCACCATAAATTTGCAGATTGGCTTTTTTATTTTTTATTTTGCCAGTTTTAAAAAGGTCCAAATGACATTTAAAGGTAAACATAACCTAAAAGTTGATCAACAGGTGAATAAACAAAACATGTAAACAAAATGTGTATGCATAGGATGGGTTATTATTTGTTAGAGAGGAAATGGGCAAATTAACTGATGTGTGGTAAGAAGGTAGTGAGCCTGAAATAGGTGATAGATCTCCTGACAGGTTGTTCATTGCTTTCTGTTGGTGGGATCCTTATGAAGAAAGAATCTGAGGACCATACTTGACAGGATGTGTAGAGAATACAGGTGAGCTCGTGGGTGTTACCGAGTAAAGGGTTTGTTTTAGAAGACTCATGAAAGTTCTTTTGAAGTTTAGGAATTACTGACTGCACATTGCTGTCTCTCCAGTGTATACGAAAATCTTTAGACATTGGATATGACTGTCTTTCCCTCACGTTTTAATTTTCTTCCACACAGACCTGGTTCACCCTGTCTCCTCCTCCCTCTCCATCATTCCTTTTGTGGTCCTGGGAATTGAGCCCAGGACCTTAGGAATGATCAGCATGTACCTTTTGCTAAGCTCAGGTCTCAGCTCTTTTGTGTATTTATGTAGCATGCTTACCTGGGGGAGGGCAGAGGCCAGCACATGGTGACTTCCTCTATTGCTCCACCTGAAAGGCTTTTGGTTTTGTGTCCTGAAACTAGAGCTTGGTTTGTTTTCATTTTGGTTTTTTTGTTGTTTTGGTGTGTGTGTGTGTGTGTGTGTGTGCGTGCGCACGCGCACACTTTTTGTTGTTGTTTTTCTTATTTATTTATTTTTATTTTTGTTCCTTGCTAGACTGGCTGGGCAGCATCCTGATCCTCCCGTCTCCACCCCCAGCACTAGGGTAGCAGACCTGAGCCCATCATGCCTGGCTTTTTCTGTGGGTGTTGGGAATAGGAACTCAGATCTCTTGCTTGCACTGTTAACAAGCACTTTACTGAAACATCTCTCAGCCAAGGCCTGCCTCTTTCAAAATCACCTTTTTAAAAATTAGGACCAGAATGGGGAAGGATTATGCACTTGAAAAAAAAAAAAAATCCAAACAGCTAAGTCGCTATTTACATCCTAGTCTGTGATGGTTAGTGTAATTGTCAACTTGACAGTCTCGGGGGATTATCTTGACTGCTTTATTGAGGTAGGATGAACTGTCTACTGTTGGTGGAACCATTCCCTGTTTGGGGTCCTGGGCTGTATAAGTGGAGGAACAGAGCTCTGTTTCCTGCTTGTGAATGCAGTATGACCAGCCATTTCATGTTTCTGCTTCCTTTACTTCCCTGCCAAGATGGACTGGAGCTTTTTATAAACCCTTAAGTTGCTATTTTCAGCCTATTTTTCCACAGCAACAGGAAAATGAATGGTAAAGGATTCTTCACAAATACATTCTAGATGAAAGTAAAGATGTAAACAGAAATGACCACCAAGACAGTACCATTCCAAACATAATTCCCTTACAATGAACAATTGATGAAGTAGGTGACATGATTTATAATGATTCATACAGGCCTAAGGGCATGCTATGACTATATGATATCTTTTTGTAGTTTGAAATCATTTCACATTTTAGTTCAGTTCTCGTAGCCCAACTCATTCTAAACAATTTTTATGTTCAATCAATTTTACACCTTTAAATTTTTTGAATTGTTTTTTAAAGATTATTTTATGTGCAATAATGTTTAGCTTCTATGTATCTATGTGCACTAACTACATGCCTACTTGATTTCCATGGAGTCAAGAAGATGGCATCAGATCCTCTGGAACTGGGGTTATGAATGATTCCGAGTCACCATGTGGGTCATGGGAACTGAACCTGGGCCCTCTGGAAGAGAAACACATGCTCTCAGTCTCGGAGCCATCTCTCCAGCCTTGAGTTTTACACCTTTCTGGGATAATTCATTTGCAAATAAGAAAACATATAGCCAAGTTTTTCATATCATGCATTCACATATGACCCCTCTTCTCCAATCTTCATATGCTATCCAGTTTCTTTATAATATTAGAGTGACTCATCTCAGGACCACATAGATGAGAGGTTCTGTGCTGAGGAGGTCACATCCTTGGACGTCTTCCCTTTCATCTCTGGGTTTGGCTTTAGAGTGAGGCCCTGGATCTAGAACATTGTGGCTCTACCTCACTAGCTTGCAGTCACCAGAGTCACTGTCAAGGACATTTGTGTCAATCATCATCTTTTTCCTCCTCCTCCTCTTTTACCTCTGTCGCTGTTCTGCTTCAGTCATGATGTGGTTTGAACCAGATGAAATTTGTGCAAATGCTTTGCTAAACTACATGGCGATCCATTTGAAAGTTGTAAAATTGTGTGTAACAGCATCAGTAATGTGAAGGCCACTAAACTGTACAACTCCAATTTGTTTGATTGGTCTGCTGGGAATTCTTTTTTGTAATATATATCATGGTTTTCTGGAAGTTAAAATTAGTAGAGAGGTGGAGGAAATTGCACAGCAGCCACTTTTGAGTGGGAAGCCGCCCTCCTTGAGGCAGTGTCCCAGGTTGGTTTTAAAAGGGCGTACGTGTCTTTAGAAGAAAAGAATTTCTTTTAAGATTGTCAGCTCTATAGAGTGTTGACATAAAGTGCTGAGATATTTCAATTGCCAGTAAGAGCCAGTCTACAAGTATTTATCTTCATCAGCTTTATCTGATTTTTAGTATTGGTTCAACAAATAGTTATTTGTTGAATGCCTGAATTTCACTAGAATCCATAGTTTGTACATTGCAGATATTATTTTAGCCTCACAGTGACCTTTCTGAAGAAAATGTTGTTTGTGATGTGTGGATGAGAACTGGATGCCCACAGAACTAAAACAACTGTTGAAGGATACATAGAAAGAGCTTTAACACAGACAGCAGTGGAAGTACAAGGCCAACATTCTTCTCTGTATAGAACTGTGACAGAGAGAGAAGACATTCAGGGAGACTACTGGGATGCAGGATGAGCAGTGCTTAACTGCAGAAGGGTCGGCTTCTTCCCATGTAGCCCTGGCCTCTGTATGCAGAACACAAGATCCTCATTGTAATAATGTTACAGTTAGAGGGTTCATTAGGATTTTTAAAGTATGATTGGTTACACTCATGCTGTTGTCTTCCTTTTTGAGTCTCATAAAAGCCTGATAATAAATACTATTATCTCTACTCTATAGTTGTGGAAGCTGAGGTGAAGGAAATGAAGTGCTTTGGCCACAGACACAGACCCGTAAAGTAACAACTAAACATAGCCTGAAGTCTCCTGATGACATTTGTAAAGGTGCAGGACACAGACCCAGAGCCTTATAAGTAGCAAGTACTCAGTCACAGACTAGCGTAGTAGGCAGTATTAGCCCTTCTCAGAGGGTTTGTGCTTATAAGTTTTTGGGTCCTACTTTAAAGACACTTAAACTTGAAACCTGAGTCCAGTCAGGCATTTTGAATAACTATGTGTACACATCTCACAATAGAATGAAGAACTATTGTGTAAGATGTTCTGTCAACACTGTGATTGCCTTTTGGGGGTCCTCTTAAGGACTTGATAAGTGGATCCCAATAGCTTATCTATTACAAAACAAGTTTGGAGCCTTTGCTTTTGCTTAAGAGGTGGTGGAATGATAGAATAGATGCGTAAACTTAGCTCTAAAATAATGGCCACAGAGAAGGATCTGGAACAGCCTGACTACCATCATTCTTGCTTGTTACTCAGAATGTGATCTGAGTCTTAGTGTTTTGTAAAGATGAAATTGTAGAACGGGTTGGAAGTTAGAGATGGGGAGGACACTGATATTTATCAAATGCAAGTAGCCACCTTGTCTTGTGCACAGTGCTGCTTTGGAGCTTTTAATGGCTTCTCATTTCAAATATCTCAGCAAATATGAGGTATAATCCCTGCAGTATCTTAAGTAGCTTGCCCAAGGCTATATTCACAAGCCTGACTTTGGGGGGCGGGGAAGCATACTTTTTAGTTGGCAGTGTGCTGGAAAATTGCAAAGTGTGTATCTTTTCTGAAAATGATGAGCTTTATTCAACAGTGATTCCAATTACTATATACTGTATTTGTACTAGACATTTTAAAGAAATACTTATCCTCTGTAACCCGTGGAGGGTGAGGACATTCTCTGCATTTTACAAAGAAACAGATAGCAAAATGGATAGTAGAGCAGGGATTTGTACAGCTCCAAAAGCTGAGTTTTAACATTGCTTTAAACGTTCTATAAAAGCTAAGTAGGTATTAGAAGTTAGTTGGGGCCAGGCAGTGGTGGCGCACGCCTTTAATCCCAACACTTGGGAGGCAGAGGCAGGCGGATCTCTGTGTGTTCAGTGAGTTCCAGGACAACCAGGAATGTTACACAGAGAAACTCTGTCTCAAAAAAACAAAAAGAAGGTTAGTTGCAATCATAAGGCCTTCCCTGGCATCTATTTAAATCTTTCCTCTCTGCTGTATGGTGTTAAGTGACTGGAGCAGGTGTTCATTCTCTATTGCCATGTAATGTTTAGGCTAAGAGTTTCTCATATTTGTGGAATAACAGAGCATCATCTATACTAGCATTCTCTGTGGCAACAGCCTGTGATTTGGCTTGGACTATGACGTTTAGTAGGTACAGATCAGAAAATGAAGGATCAGTTAGAACATCTACTTTATAAATTAGTGTAAATAATATGTGCTAATAAAATATGTATTAAAGAGAGAGTTGTGTTGAATAACCATTTTGAAAAAAAATATTTGGTCCAAATTGAGTATTATTAGCATGGAATGAAGTTGTGTGATTTAAAAATATATATAAAAAATATAAATATATATATAAAATCCTATTCATTTATTACAGTTTGGTAATTGCACTTTTGACAGCTTGTCCTTATGGTGGAAGGACTTCTTCATATTATCATGCATTAAATTGTCCTTCAGTTATTTAACTTGTATGTCCTTTTTCATGTCACATCAATAATACCTATAATTACTTGGATTAGAAACAATCAAGTCAGGAAAGTTTTTAATGGCATGTTTTCTTGAAAGCATTGTATTAACATTTTTAATTAAGCCAGTTGCACAACACCTTCACTGCCTGAATTGGCTGTCATTGTATAACAATTATTTTGACAAGGTTTTGTGTAAATGTTTTGTGTCTGCAGGCACAGAAAAGGATTTGTGTTCTTTAAATACTTTTATTAAAGTTTTGTTTTGATATTAGTGAAATTAATGAATTAGGTGCCTAACTTTTTTTCAGACACATTTTCCTCGTGTTTTATTTGTGGATTGAAGGTGATTTACCCTAGTTAGCATTTTTTTTATATAAAATTTGGAGATGGCAGTATTGCTTTTCTGCTTTTAATTTTCTCTATAAAACATGAATAACTTATAAACAGAACTTTCTATTAAAAGGCAAATGGCTTAAATAGGATGAGGTAGCTATAATTTAGAAATTTTTATAGTTTTTTATTTTTATCTTAATTTTATTTATGTAACTTACTTATTGTATTTGTATACGCATTGGTCTATGTTAGTGTACATGCCTGTATACTAACTTAGAGGCCTGACCCTGGTTCCTGGTATCCTTCTTTATTGCTCTCAACCCTACTTTTTGAGACAGTCTCTCAGTGAGCCAGGGATGCCCAGTTGGCTAGATTGGCTCACCAGTGAGGTTCTAGGATCCACCTGTTCAGACCCCTCAGCTCTGCAGTTACTGGCCTAGGCCCCCATCTCTGGCTTTTTATGTTGGTGCTGGGGAGCTGAACCCATTTGTTCATGCTTACATAACAATCACTTTACCCTTTAAGCCTTTTCCCCAGTATATGTAATCTTCTGAAATGTTAATAAATGCTGTTTTTAGAAGTTTATAAAGATCTAATGTTTGTAGTTCCTGCTTATACCTTTAAATTTTTATAAACATTTGGCTCAAGAAAGATAAAATGTTCTTCCTAAGTTATCTAATACTGGTACATTTTCTCCATACTGATACCCTAAAACTAGTTGTCTTGTCTATATGAAAATTAGTAAGTAGTTCTACAGTTAATGACAACAGTTTTTATAGTCACTAATTGTTGTAGCATTTTACTGTTACAGTAAATGTATGTTTTATGCTGTGGCCAGTAGAACTTCTGTATTAAAAAGCATATAAGAAGGTTTTACTTTACATTTTGGAGAATGCTTATTTCCTGTATCAGAAGAGCAGCTTCGCTGGTAGGATGATGTAACCTCTGCATTCATTTGATCCTTGACCACATAAACTTTCAGTAGACAGACAGACATTTGGTGTTCCAAGTGGCAAAACTGGACTTGAATTTAGTTTCATAAGTCTGTGATTCCTCTTGTATAAAATTGAGGAGGGGGATCTGTAAGTCATAAGTATTTTAGGGTTAAAAGTATGTTTGTAAAGTTAGAAACCTCACATGACTTTTATCTGAGGAATTAGGAAAGAAGGTTCCTTGGGAATATTTTAACTTTGAATATGATATTGCTTTTCTTAATCATCCACTTTCTTACTGTTTCTTGCTTATGCTTACCCTGAAACTGGGACACTGTCTCTTGAAACAGTAAAAGCCCCCCACCCCTTTGGATTTGGAAGGAGGATCATTAATAGTGGTAGGTGGTATGAGGGTCATTGCCTGACAGCCACTGTAAGAAGATCTCTGTGCTCACCTGTATTATTATGTCATCATCATCTGATAACACTCAGAAATCTCCTAATTTTGTCTTTTGGAATTCTACCAGTCCCTATGATATACCACAGTTTGCTTTGTAGTGTGAGGCATACAAACACTGGGCTAACTAACCTTTGGCGGTCCTGTTTCTCTGAGATGACACAGCCAAGGAGAGTCTTCCCAGAGCCAGTGCTTTTACCTTAACTTTTAGCTTCTAAACTGAACTAACAAACCTCTTTTATTTATACCTATCCAGTATTTCATTATAGTAATGAAAATGGGCCCATACATCCCACACCTCCACACCTCAAAAAACAGAGAAGAGGAAAGCCAGTAAAACTCCTGGTAAATCTGCATAGATGTGGGTATTTACCTGACAATACCTAGCCAAGACGATAGCTCCATTTTGAGCAGAATAACTCATTTCCCCTTGGTCTACTTGCTTCTCTTCTGGAACTTAGACTTTTCAGCTCCATTTCAGTGGAGTTGTGGTTGATTTTGTAAACGCCGTTGAGGTTTGGCAATGTTACAGTGATGTGGCTTCATGAAAAATATTGCAGTAGCTCTCAAATAAGGAACCAGATGTTGCAGTTCCTTGTCCAAAGTAGGCTCAGGGCAGAACACCCCATTTGCGAGGGCTGGCCTGAGTGTTTTTGTCTTTTCTTAAAGTGATAGTATGAGTCCAGAACCCAAATAGGATGGGCTTGAGATATTCATGGTGCTTGAGCAGACAAGTGTAAGTAACACTTTTCAAACTGATGTATTATTAGTCTTCACTAAAGTTTTTCACTAGGTTTTTGTTATAATTGAGCAAAAAGTACCTTTGGACTTCCCATGAATGACTAGTGTTGTAAGTCTAGAAGAGTGTTTTCTTTGTAGTTTGTTGAGACTTTTCATATATGTTAGCATTAAGCCTGATTTTTTTTTTGAAGTTGCAAGGTGAGCGGGTAGAGAGATAAATTATTGATTGTTGTGTACAGCTAGGTTATTCAGAATTAGTTGAAGTCTACTGTAGGCATATTGAGTTTTGTTGAACTGCATATGTAAACTCTTAGGTTTATTGCCAGTTATAGACTCTCAGTTTGGATGCTAAAACCTTATCTCTAGAGAATGACTTCTAATCTGTATTATTCTACAATTTAAAAATGTGTTGTGCATCTATGAAAACAAATACCTAATATGCCTGATTGACTTCTGTTACATATTATATCAAATTTTTGTGCAATTTGGATGTTGCTATAATTTGAAGCTACTACAGAGGTAGGTGATGTTGGAAAGTAAAAAAGAGGCACACGGTTTTAGAATTGAGTCTGTGTACAATTTCTGACCTTTTGATTTTATTAGCTGGGGCTTCTGGAGGCAAATTACCCCTCAAATCTAAATTTCCTTACATGCAAAATGCAAATGCAGTGATACTAGCCCCAGAGGTCTAAAGATTAAGGCTAATGATGTCTGGTTTCTTCCTAAGCAACTAATATTGTTTGTTAAAGTCATCCTTTGGATTTTCTTGTTTTGTATACCTTCTCAATGTTGTGTCACCACCACTAAGAATAAAGTCCTGGTTCCCATCAGGACTCACACTGCTCTCACACACAACTCTCAGACCTCATTTCATAAACAGTTTCCCCATTCCCATTGCTTTCTCTGCCCAGCTACACTGGCCCTGGCCTCACCAGCCAGCTCGTTACCACCTTGGGTTCTTTATGCATTCTCTGCTGGTTGCTTGAAATTATCTGTTTCATTAACTCTACTTGCTGAATCTTTATCATTAAAGTCAGTTTTCATTGTTGCCTCTGAGAGCTTTTCCTGATGACTTACATGAGGAATTCAAATTGTATCCCTCAGTAAGAGAAGCTGTGTTTCAGTAGGATCCTTGTAGCTCTTAATTCTTCATTAATATATAACTAGTATCTAGACTCATAATAAATACTGAATAAATATTTGTTTAATGTTGGAGAAAATATGTAATTTATTCCTTAAATGTCTAGAAATTAATATTTTGAGGTATCTCAAGGTTTGAATTTGAAAGCAGTACAAAGAAGAGACAGGCTTCAGGCATAGAGCATTTATATATAATAAAATGACATGCTCTTTGGTGTTCTTTTCAACAAGATTTTGGGGATTTATCCATAATGGAAAAGACCAGTAGGAACATCTGAAACAAATACTCATATTAATACATTTTCAAATACTGAGGAGTGGTAATAGCTTCCTGTGTTAACCCAGCCCCCTCCTATTTCATAAGATTTATATTTGCATTTTATGGCTCACATAGAGCAAGTCAACATTTTCTATGAATATATTCTGGAACATTGGTAAATACATTTTCTTTTAGGGCACATATGCTTCTGAAAACATTAAAAATTGCACATTCACAGCACCTCATTGTATCATTTTAAAATGTAATCTGAAACATTTGTGTTTAGCTTTACATATAATCTAATCTACAAAAGCTACCAAACTGAGCAAATACTTTGCTGGAAGTAAATAAATAGGCTGTGCTCTTGCACTGTAGCTCTGTGAAACCTTAGTTTATTTAAGTTTCATCTATATACAGAATATTGGTATTTTCACTTGGAAGATTAAATGTGGTTTTTGTTGTTATTGAGATTAGATAATCCTTTACAGTTGCATTTTGTTTATTGTGAGCTATAATTTGCTCCCAGCAATTCATATTTGGTTCAAGGGAGTCAATGATCTCAGTAAATTATAGAAGCCCATAGTAACATGGCTATTAAAGTTGATCTTTGGATGCTTTTGATATAATCATTATTATAATCACTAATAATAACCAGTTGTGAACTGGGCTTTTAAAATATCCTGAATCCTATTCAGGTAAATTTTTAGCTTTGCCCAACCTATGTAAAGCATCCCTTTGATGGAGTAATGAAACCTTTTCCTATCAGTCTCTAGCTGGTGTTGGTTTTTTTCTTTGTCTTGCTAGTAACCACTTCCCAGTATCTGTTTAAATTTCATTTCCCAAATAATTTATTTTTAGGGTTTTTACTTTATAATAAATCGGGAAGAAAAGGCTGTGGCTCTTTAATCATAGAGAAATTTTCTTCCTTTTCACTTAATCTGCTGTACAGTGTTGTTATTAGGGAGAATAATGTTCCATGTTGCTGCAAAAGTAGCAGATTAGGAGAGAGAAAAGTCACACTAGTAGCTGGGAATTGATACTGATACAGCAAATAGAGTGCTTTCCTCCTTTACAGTTAGGCGGGTAACAGTGGGTAGCTTGTGAACAACATGGGCATGACACCTTTGGAAGAATAGCCACGTGGGCATAACACTGTATACATAATAAATAAATAAATAAATAAATAAATAAATAAATAAATAAATAAATAAATAAATAAATAAATTTTTTTTTAAAGTCACACTAGCTTCTGACAAACGAATTGTTTCTTTATTGTGACCTAACTTATTGGTCTAATTGACGGATGAGGTGACCACATTTCAGTAATAAACTGAAAAACTTCAGTCAAAGCAGTGGGCTTTCTGACAGTGTGTTAGGTCCCTAGAAGTTTATTGGTTTGTTTATGGGTCTCTGTCCTGAACTTCAGTAACCTAGTCTATTGGCAAGGGAACCTCCTGACTGAAAGTTGAGTGTCCTATCAGACTAATAAGCAGAATTTTCTTTTTCAAGTGGAAAAAGTAGTTTACAGAATCATAACTTTATTGTAATTTAAAGTCACTGATTTAATTAACAAATTGCTTACAGAATTGTAGAGTCTTTACATGGATGTTTATTAATCAGGTAATTTTAATGTTCAGTACAGTGACGTTAACAAATTCATGTTTAGATTTGTCATTAAAAGTGAGGTTCAGTAGGACTAGAAGAGATTGTACATTCATTTCTCCATGAATAAACCATTTAAATTAGCAAACAGGTCTTCGCTTTTTGATTTTAAAGACCAGTCAGCCTGCTTTGTCTCTGTCTATGCCTGTAAATTGGACTTTATTGGTCTGTTTTTATATCATCCTTTTTAAATTGTTTTACCTATTTATATTTTTCTTCTCAAGCTTCCGGTCATTTTTATAAGTATTTTATAAGATATTACATAGTTTAATATCTGATATTTGTTAAGCAACTAATAAGTGTTAGCAGTAAGAGAAAATGGTAGTGTGTATCCTGTATGTCCCTGCTCCTCCTCTTTCCATCTCTCCTTTCTGGAAGGAAATAGAATTTTATTACTACTGTGTGTGTGTGTGTGTGTGTGTGTGTGTGTGTGTGTGTGTGTGTGTGTGTGTTTATTTGCTCATCTTTCTCTTTATATGTCTTTAATTTTTAAGTTAACTCGATAAGAAAGCTACTGTTCCCAATTCTTTTGATTTTAAAAGTATTTTCAAAATAAACTCTATATAACGATCTAGGTGTAATTAAACACGTTTAAATAAAGCATATTTTAGTGATTTCCCCAACCACTTCCCATTTCTCCCACTTTTCTGACCCCCCCCCCCCATCCACCATCCTTGCGGGCTTTCTTTTTTTTTTTCATAACACTTGATAAACCTCTCATATATAGAATCCAAGTCGTTCATCCTAGACCAGATACGATATAAATGAAATTTTACTCAAACATCAACACTTTGCATGTTCCTCTAACTGCCCTGTGGCTTAACCTCTAGGGAAGCCTCAGTTCAACACAGTTAAGTTTAAGGTGAACTGATACTGATACAGCAAATAGAGTGCTTTCCTCCTTTACAGTTAGTCTTCCTTGGTAGCTGCGCTTCACTGGAGTAGACGGTGCTCATTTCGGAACATCTGGGTTCTGAGACTTTGGGTTGCCCATTTCTGTTACATTTCATTAGAATGTCACCAGTGCTTGCTGGGCTGTTGAGGAATTTGGCAGATGGAGTTGAGAAAAAATAATTTTTTTTTTTAGATCATAGAATGTGTGTTGGAAAGTGTTCTACCTGGAGTGGACATTGTTTTGACTCAGCAAGAGAATTTTCCCCCAAAGACATTTTGCCTCATTCTGCCTTGGAATTGCCCTTTATAACTTCCTTCTGTGGCATTCTTACAAAAAAATCAGTCATTTCTACCAAAAGCACCATTCTATGCAATGGGAGAGTGCAGGCTTTGGAGCCAGCCTGGCTTGTATTCAGATGTACTATTCCCTTACTTATTGGTGATGCGCTGAGTAGGGAGGGGGTTAATTATTACTGACTTCAGCTGTATGCCAGATGTTTTTAGATAATTTATTAAACTTTGCAATTGCCACAACTTTATAAAGAAATTATTACCATTTTTAATGTCAAATTGTATGCTCAAAGAGGTAAACTTGTAGCCTGAGTTGTTCCTATAAAGTTTGATTCTTCCCCACAGGTTAATCAGTGCTAGTGTATATAGATTGTACCTTGAGTAAATGAATGAATACTTGAGCCTTAATTTCCTCACCCTAAATAGCTGTGTGTAAGGACTGGTATGAAGATTAAATAATACACTTGAAGTATTTATCAAGATCACTGCATCTTAGAAGTACCTAGTTTTTTTTTTTCCCTAGAAATAGTATTTCTCCCCTTCCCTAAATAAATAAAAATAGCCGGGCGGTGGTGGTGCACGCCTTTAATCCCAGCACTTGGGAGGCAGAGGCAGGTGGATCTCTGTGAGTTCGAGGCCAGCCTGGTCTACAGAGTGAGATCCAGGACAGGCGCAAAGCTTACATATACAGAGAAACCCTATCTCGAAAAACCAAAAATGAATGAAGAATGAATGAATGAATGAATGATGAATGAATGAATGAATAAATAAATAAATAAAAATCACAGAAAAATAAAAGAATTAATACCACCTTTGCATGCTTTAAATTGCTTGATAATTTAACTTTTTGTATTGATATTTTTAACCTATAGGAAAGATGGAACAATAATACAATGAACTTCTGTGTATTATTCATCTAAATTCTTCACTTGCTAACTTTTTGCTGTAGTTATTTTATCTTAGCATATCTACATATATAGAAATATTTTTATCAAACTCATTGACACTAAGTCACAGATATCTCTATACTTTTGTCTCACTTTAAGAATAAGAACATTCTCTCATTAAATAGTGCATTTATCAAAATTGTCATTTTATGATGGTGCATGGCTATAATCTCAGCATTGCATAAGCCAGAGCAGAAGGATTATGAGTTCTGGGCCAGCCTGGTGCTGTATTGTAATCCAAGAATAATGGGGAGGGGGGTTGTAAATTGCATTAATAGACACTGTATCTATTACAGTTTATTACCTTTTTTTTTTTTGTCAACAACCCAGTAGTCAACTTTACGTAATCTTCTCCCAGTGGGTTATTATGTCCTTTGGGTTTCTTATTCTACCTGTGGTTTTTAAACCATGACTACTTAATGCATTGGGTCATTTTTTCTTTGGGGTTTCTATCCATCCCCAGAATCAGTCTGAAACCATTTTAAACATCTTGAGGAAAGTAGAAGATATTTCTACTTTGTTTCTCAGAGGTAGAATACCAACAAATACCCGGGCACCTGTAATGTGCACTGGGGTTGTGTAGAACAGTAGAAACAGGATATTTAAAAGATACATGTACTTGTCCTCAGGTGAGGTTACAGATGAGTCATTAGACCACATGGTATTGCTGAGCTCTGAGGAGGGTTTTCTGGAGCCATGCTAGAAACCACACACAATTTGGGACTTGCAAGAATGTTTGAAAACAATATAAATCACCTTTGACAGGAAGATTAAAAGTTTGAAGTCTGTTTCAGGATCTGCTTAAATGTGACAATTTAAGACACTTAATACTGTCTAATATAATGAAATGATGTCTATACTGCATAAATGCAAGTTAGTAATAAAATACTTTGCTTTCATCATAGTGGTAGTTTTCTCACCATGATCTAAAAAGGGGAGGTAGAGGAAGTGGTAGAGATCTCTGTAGACCTTTCTGTACTATTTTAGTTCCTTCATCTACAGGTCTCCATTTCACTCATTTTTAAAAAGGTCTTAACCAGGGCATCTGAACTCACCAACTGAGAGAAACAGAATCTCCCTAGTGTATTTGTAGGTATGCTTTTGTGTTCTGCCAGACTTGGTTTAGTTACAATAAAATCTTTGTGTACAGTTTCCAATGTAGGCTTTAGGTAGTAACTAGACAGAAGTTACAGCTAAGGGACAACTTAATCACTAATGATAGGTACAGGAAAGGCTTCTACTCAAGACAGTGCTGAGGAGTTACGCTGCAAATGGGAAGTAGACTGAACAAAGAAAGTTACTTTAAAATGAAAAATGTTCTGACTCCGTATGAAGAAGGTCTGTGCTTTGAGAAAGGTAGAATGTATGGGCGGACCTCAGTGTAGCAGGAGTGGGCAGTAACAGGCAACACAAGCTTGCACCTTCCCTGTGTTAAGTCCTTCATGTTCACTTTATCCATTTCTTGAACTAATGTTTGAACTGTCATATCCCTGTGTACAGATTATAGAGCTAAGATCCAGAGACATTAAGACACTTTATGACATTATATAGCCAAGAAATTCAGTGCTTGGCTTTGAGTCCAGAAATCTCAACTCTGCATTGTATACATTGTATCTGATTAACAAGAAAGACAGTGTGGATTAGAGTAGCCAAGAAGTACTGCTGAAAACAGAAGAGGCTCCTTAACTTGAAGTGTGTGCCGAAATATATTCAGTGAGAATATGAAATTGTGTGATACACTGTATGCGGCATCCGTTTGTTTTAAACTCACAAATCCCTTCAGCATAAAACCAGTGTACCTGATGCATTGCAAGCAGACACGGACATGGGTGACTTTATAAGTAGAGGTAAAGTTACAAGTACTGTGACCTTTATAGAAGAAACCCACCTGCCTTGAGCAAACCCAGTGGATACACTAGCAAAACATTGATGAGAGAGAACTTGTTACTCCTTTTTGTGTTCACTGGTTTTAAAATGTTTTCAAGTAAACCTTCCCTCCTTATTACATCTGATGTTTCCTACATTTATCAGAAAGATAGTTTCATGTTTTTAGTCTTAGGCCAGAAGTTGTTCGTGTCTGTACTCAATCAGCTTTATTTGTATACCACATATATTCATAATGTGATTTAGCAATGTCGAGTTTTATTTTTATGATTTTTTTGTTTTGTTTGGTGCTGGGGATCAAGCCCAGGATCTTACAGAAAAATCAAGCCCAGGTATTCTACCACTGAGCCACATAACCAGCTGAATTTTGTAGAACCAGAGCTTCATTTAAAACAAGGTTTTCTAAGTGTGTTGAAGAGAATAGTATATATAACATTGTAGTTTTCCCCTGTGTAGTTGATTCAAGAATTTTGAAGGTGTCTCATCTACCTAGTGATTCAAAGGAGTATCTTAAGGGGTTGGGGTGACTGGTTCTTCCCTTCCTAATGGAACTGAAGTTTGTTAGCATATAGTGTAGTCTCTTTATAATCCAGTCTTAATAGGCCTTGCTACTATTGAAGATCAGGTTGAAGCCATCATCCTTGTAGTTCATTATTGATTAGTAGCATGATATTAACTATTTAAAGATTCCAGATTTCCCTGTCTTGATCAAAAGAACATCCTTAGGAAATTTTCCTAAATGATTTCTGCTCTCTTGCAAAGAAGAAAAGAGGATAGAGATACTTGTCATGTGCTTGAATCATTAGGGCTGCATAGACCCATTTTCTGCTCTGAAGGCTCAGAGGTCGATCAGAAATATTACATCATACTTAGAATGTGAAATCAGTGCCTGGTAGTAGAATTTGTGTGTTAACCGGAGATCGCTTACTTGCAGGGAAAATGCTGGTGAACCAGATTCCTGGAGCAGTTTATCCTATGAAATCCCTTACGGAGACTGTTCGGTGAGGCACCATCGAGAATTGGACGTCTATACATTGACTTCTGAATCTGAATCACATCGTGAATCCCATGGAGACAGTTGTACTGGACATATTTTTAAACTCATGAATATCCAACAGCAGCTAATGGTAAGGGAACGTTTTCATTTTTAGTTAGTTGTCTGCCTGTCCCCCTCCCCCAACGAGTCTTGATATAATTAGAATGTAAATTGATAAAAGCATTGTTAGTTTTCAGTGTTGGTGTGCTGGTTAGTATTTCATCACCTTGACACAAGCTAGAGTCATTTTGGAAGAGGGAACCTCAATTGAGAAACAGCCGCAAGGGCTTAGCCCCTGGGTGGATAGTCTAGGGACTTGTATAAGAAAGCTGAGCAAGCTGTGGGAAGCAAGTCAGTAAGCAGCATTCTCCATAGTGATCAGCTCCTGCCTCCGGGTTCCTGCTTGAGTTTCTGCCTTTATATCCTGCAATGATGGACTATACCTGAGAGCTGTAAAATCTAGTAAACCCTTCCCTTCCCAAGTTAGATTTGGTCATGGGGTTTATAACAGCTATAGAAAGCAAGCAAACTAGGATAGTTGCCACTTAAGATAAAGAACTAGCATTCAGATTGTAGCAGCAGAGGACTGAGATTTAATTTTCTTTCTTTCTTTCTTTCTTTCTTTCTTTCTTTCTTTCTTTCTTTCTTTCTTTCTTTCTTTCTTTCTCTTTCTTTCCTTCCTTCCTCCCTCCCTCCCTCCCTCCCTCCCTCCCTCCCTCCCTCCCTCCTAGAAGACTTTGTTTCCTTGGTATCCCTCCTCCCCTCTGGCTATTCCCATTTTTTCGCCTCCTCTTCCACAGGGTTCCTGAGCTCTGAGGGAAGGGATTTGATGGAGACATGCCACTTAGAGCTGAGCTGTTCCAGGGTCTCAAACTCTCAGCACTTTGTTCCGTCTTGGGTTTCTGTTTTTTTTTTTTTCCCATCTACTGCAGGAGGAAGCTTCTCTGATGATGGCTGAACATCTATCAGTAGAACAGAATGTTGTTCGGAGTCATTTTATTGCTGCATTCCTTGAGTAGAACAGTAGTATTGGGTTTTCCCCTAGGCCCATGGCCTATCTAGTCACAGGTTCTTGGCCACGTGAGCACTGTCCGGCATAGGTTCCATCTCATGAATGGGCCTAAATCCACTCAGATAGTAGTAACTCTCTCCCACAAGCTCTGGGCCACTGTTGTACCAGTGTATCTTGCAGGCAGGTCACCACTGTTGATTGAAGGGTTTGTAGCTGTATATGAACTCAAAGACACAGTGGTGGCATGTGTAGGGCCTGCACAGGTCTAAGCCAAATGGGATCCCAGCACCAGCAGGGAAAGTGGACACAAGCCCCCATCCCTAACCTGGAGCTACCTTCAGTTGATAACTGCTCATAAAGGAAAAAATTTTCCCAGTTGTCTCACTGGGTTTGCAGTCCCACTTAAGGAAGGCCCCATGCCCAGCAGTATGTGGTCAACACAAAACAAACTTAATTGTGGTGTGCAAATGTTTGTGTCCCTGCACCTCTATGTTTCCAGTGCTTTTCACTTTGGCTCTTTTTTTTTTCTGTTTGTTTGTTTGTTTGTTTGTTTTGTCCTATTCTGGTTTGTTTCTTTTTCTTCTATTTTATGTGTTTTGTTTTAGGTGCCCGTTTGTTTTCTAATGAAAGAGAGAATGAAAGTGTGTGGATTTGGGGAGCTGGGGGAGGGGAAACTGTGATTAGAATATACTGTTTGAAAAAAAAAACTTTTTAGTTTGTTTGTGCGTGTGCGTGTGTGCATGCACGCACCCTTTTTACTGGGCTTGTGTATGTTGATCGGAAGACAAGTGTATGAGTCGGTTCTCCTTTGGTTGTGGGTTTGGGGGATGAAATTAGGTTCTCAGGCTTGCATGGCAAGTGCATTACTCATTGAGCCGTCTTGCTGGCCCATACGGTTGGGATCTTTAAATTTGAAATTCTTCCCAAATTTCTGAAGTAATGAACAATAGTCATAGCCACCACAGATGTGCAGACGTGTAGCAAGTAGAACAAAATGTCATGAAAAGACATGTTTTTAATGTTTTAGAATGATAGGAGGCCAGAATTTCTACATTGTTGCTAAAGACCAAGAAGGAACTGACTCCTTAGGAAAAAAAAAAAAAAGCCTTTCACCACTGTTCAGGGAATGATGATAGAGCTGCCATGTTTAAATAAATAGTTGACAGTTTAAAAGGTCATCTGAAAACTAAGGGTTTTATAATCCACTCAAGCATTGAAGATAAAATGGTTGCCAGACATAAAATCATTACAGACTCCTTGGTAGCATTTATTGTGGGTAATATAGACGTCATATGGCTGCATCTCTCTGGACTGTAGCATCTGAGAAGCTAAGTTTAGGTAATTTTTCCACCCAGTTTATTTCAAAGCTGATTTGATTTGGAAACAGCCTGGTAATAATTTTATTTAAGGTCATCTAGGGTTAGCTCGATGCCAGGGGCGTCTTTGGGAGCAGGCATTATTTCTGAGACACGTGCATATGTCTATGCATCCTGTGCGTGCAGTGCTCTCAGAGGGCAGAAGAAGGCATTGTATCCCCTGGACCTGGAGTTCAGTGAGTTGTGAGCCATCATGTGAGTCCTGAGAGTAGAACCCAGGTCCTTTGGAAGAGCAGCCAGTATTCTGAGCCATCTCTCCAGACGCCTTCTGCCTTTCTGAATGATAATTGTTTCCAACCTGCCCTATTCCTTTGAAGAGACTGTTTTGAAATTACTTTTTTTGCTTTTGAACTCTCCTTTAACGGGTAGTCATCTAATTAAGGAAACCCAGCTTACACATTTCAACATTACTTTGACTATTCTTTAGGCAGCCCTGTCTACATGTTTCTCTGGTCTGCGATGTTCACCTTTCATCAAGGGTATTGATTTGCTGTCCTGACTTCTAGGCGAAGTGTTAGCCGGCTGATTTTGAATACTCTTAAGGAATATAGCATAGACACGTTTAGGGTAAAGTCTGGGCTTTGGCATGGTCTCATAGCACGGATAACACCTGTTACTCTTTCCTGCAAACTTTACAATAGCTTTAATGAGCAGGAACAATCTGAGGATATACTACTCAGTATATTTACAGATTAATAATGGGTGTACATAAAATTATTTCAATAGGCAAATAATAAATGGAGAACAGGTATTTTCAATAATTATGTACCAAATAGATAGTACTGTAACAGTTGCTGAATTTTGATATTATAAACTCATTAAAGGTTTGACTCTGCTTGGTGTCTGTTTTCCTGGGCCTTGTCTGCATATCCATGATATTTTTATATTTATTTTTAAGATTATTTTTAACTGTGGGGGAGCAGGGGTACATGTCGGGGAGTATATGCAAATAAGTGCAGGTGCACTGGAAGCCAGAGGAGGCTTTTGAATTCCCTGGAGCTGTAGTTAGAAGTGGTTGCAAGCTGCTTGATGTAGGTAGGTCTAGTGCTGGAACTAGAAATCTCAGGCCCTCTGCAAGAGCAGTATGCACCCTTCAGCACTGAGCAATCTCCCCAGTCCCCTTTCTGCTTGCTTTATAACTTTCTATTAACTGTAAATTTTATTTAGCTTTTCAACATTCTCTCTCTCTCTCTCTCTCTCTCTCTCTCTCTCTCTCTCTCTCTCTCTCTCTCTCACACACACACACACACACACACACACACACACACACACACACAGACAATAGTAGAAGATAAATTAGATAGTCTTCATAGTTTATGTAACAGTGTTGTGTTCTTTCTATGAACTAATTGTTTTAGCCATTTCTTTCATATTTGCTGTATGTATATAATAATATAAAAAGCCCATAAGCTATGCATGATAATGTGAACCTATAATCCCAGTGGTCAGGAGGCAGAAACAGGATTAAACAATTTTGTAGCCAGCCTGTCTACATAGTAAGTTTCTCCTACATAGTGAGGCCTTATCTCAGAAAACAAATAAAAAAACAAAACTAAATTACCCAAAAATTTTAAGGTGGCAAAAACTGTTTTTGATACGATTTTTAATACCATGCAGCTCATAGGACCCGTGACTGTAGTTGATAGTGTATGTTCTCTTTTCCTTAAGATTTAGTATGGATACCACAAAAACCACTTTTTATCAAACTGATGCATATTATCCCTAATTCTGAACCTACTTAGTTCATGCATGTTGAGTTGAACATGGTTTTTTTTTTTTTTTTTTGGTTTTTTTGTTTTTTTTTTTTGTTTTTCGAGACAGGGTTTCTCTGTGTAGCTTTGCGCCTTTCCTGGAACTCACTTGGTAGCCCAGGCTGGCCTCGAACTCACAGAGATCCGCCTGCCTCTGCCTCCCGAGTGCTGGGATTAAAGGCGTGCGCCACCACCGCCCGGCTTGAGTTGAACATGTTTTGAGGATATGGTTATGTGACTGAGTATTGTGATTGAAAAGAGTTTTAAAACTGGTTAGGTTTTGGATTTGCATTAATATTTGAGGCAGATGGAAGTAGACTCTATGCCTAAAGATCCTCACTGACTGTTATTTGAAGATGCTTTTTAAAAACAAGGCTTTTGAGGCCTAATTTTTAATCTTATTTTTTAATATGGAAATCCGTGGCTGAGTAGAATCTAAATAAACTTACATCCCAGTTGACACACAGATGTGGTCAGAGGTTGGTGCCTCCTGCGTTAACTGAGAAGGCCTGGAAAGACAGTTCTGTCCAACAGGACTTAGCTTGCAGGTGCCAGTGGCACCTTTTTCCCGTGGTCGATTTTGTTTTCTCGTTCCCCCTCCCCTTTCTTTTCATGGTCATTTTTTAAAAAAGTGTCTTTGGTTTCCTCCTAGAAAACAAACTTGAAGCAGATGGACAATCTTGTGCCTTTAATGGTGACAGCACAAGGTTCTTCCAGTGTGCCCAGTGCACCAGAGACAGATGGCCAGCTCCTTCCCGGTGCACCAGAGCCTTCTGACCACCAGCAGCCCTCTTCTGAAGAAACTAAGAGCACTCTGTGCTGCCGAGGGAGTCCCGTGAGGAGGGCTGAAAGGCCCTGTGATTTGTCAAGCGCGGCTGAGGAGGGAAATGTAGCCTGTTCTCCTAAGAATAAAGATGTGGTGGGGAGGAAAGGGGAAGAGGAGGAGCCAGCATCTGCTGTGGACTCCAGCTCTGCGTCTCATCAAGACAACTGCCTTCAGAGCATACCCGACTGTGGCTTAAAGGCCACAGAAGGCCTTCCATCCTGTGGAAACAGGAATGAAGTAACTGGAACAAAACACTCTGGGGCGGCCACAGGTCAGCAGCCCCCGAGCAGCGGGGGCAGTGTGCTTCAGGAAGTCATGGTCACAGAGCCAGGGAGATGCCAGCATTCTTCTGGAAGGGAGCTACTAGACAGTTCTTCAGCAGATGCTGGTGCCCCAGAGGATGCAGGGGAACTAGAGCCTAGCTCACTGAACCCAAGTGCTGCCATCCAGAAGAATAAGCATCAGGTAGGGGAAGGCACAGAGGGAGGATTTGAGAAGTCTGATGTCAGCACGGCTGAGGCGTCCGGTGTTCAAGCTTTCCACGAACCTGTGGAGAAAGCCAATATTACAAACCATGTCTTTGCCTCCAGCACCCTGGGTGCCAACGTGGCTGCTGAGTCTTTGCCTGCCTTGAGTCCTGGAGAAAGCCTCGCTGAGAAAACTGGAAAGGAAACTCGGGAGGGAAGTTGTGAGCAGAGAACTGATGCTCTAGGTGTCCAGAGCTCTCTGCTGTTTCCAGCTGCTGCAGAAGACAAGATTTCAGGTGCACCAGCACCTGATACTCCCTTAGCAGGCCTGTGTGAGACACCATCACCCTTGCCTTTAACCCTTTCTGGGCCCAAACCAGATGGGATGCCAAACCAGAAATCAGAATCTAATTCATGGCATACTCCAAGCCAAACCAGCCAGGCGCTGCCCTGTTCTCCAACTGCGGCTGGTACATCTTGTGCTGAGTCTTCATGTCAGCAGAACACAGTGACTTCTAGTGGTGAGTCGGTTGTAAAACACTGCCGTGGTGAAGTTAGTCTGCCCGATAGCACAATACAGCCAAACACGCAGGATCCATGCACCGCCCTCAGCCCAGAAGACCCACAAGTGGACACAGTCACTTCTGACACTGTAGAAACTACCCAGGAATCTGTGGGGGTGTGTCCTCCCTGTGTTTTACATGCAGAGAGCCAGGGAGAAGATTTAAAACAAGATCCACCTTTAGCAAATATGCTGGAGGATGTTTCACCTTCGCCTTCAGTTGTCCCCCAAACCGAGAAAGAACAAGTGCCAGACCGGGTACCGCCACCAGGCAGCAGTTTCTCTCTGGCAAGCAGTCCAGAGAGTGAATCAGTAACCAAAGATGACGCACTTTCTCCTGTCCCCTCCCAGAAAGAAAAGGGAACAGCAACTCCTCGGCTCCATAGAGCTATAGCTTGTAGAGATGGCCCAGATGGAGATTCGAATGATCCTGGTAAGCTAGGAGACGGGGCCATTGGGCCCTCTGCTGTAGAGCTTCAGCCCAGCATGGGGAATACCAGCCCCGTAAGCCTTGGTGGAGATCATGAGGGCCCCGGGCCAACAGCGACACCCGAAGTTCTGAGCGACTCTTCGCTACAAGGTGTGGATAAAGCTGCTTTGGTCTCTGACTCTCTTCTGCCTGAAGAAGGTGGCAGTCTGGTGGTTCCAGAGAGCTCAGCAGCTCTGGGGCAAGACGACAAGGAAAAGGCAGTGAGGTGTTCCTCCGTTAAAGAAGACACGCATTCTTCAGAAATGTCAAGGGAAAACCAGCGAACACCACCTCCTGGGCAAGAGATAGCAAGGCCGTGTGAAAACCCTCTGGCAGCCGTTTGTGCTGGGGAGAAAGCAGTGCAGCCCAGTACCTCACCAGGCACACCCTCTGCCGGTCTGAAAACAGAAACTAAGCACAACAAGGAAGTGGCCCCACAGGTCTCCCCGCAGACTGAAGGTGGGGCTAGAAAGAGCCTGGTGCCACCTACAGCAAGTCTGGCTGTGGATTCCAAGCAGACAGCCTCAGATACAGGGCAGAGCAGTTCATCTCCGTTGCCAACTCAGCTTCCAGATGCATCTGAGGCCCTTCATTGTAATCAGCCTTCTGCTCTGGATGCTGGTGTGGATACTCAGTTCCAAGAGAAAGCCCATGCTTGTGAGGTAAGCAGAAATGTGATGGAAGATGTTACAGTGCCTAATACTTTATCAGCTCCTGCTAAGCCCAGAAGTGAGGCTAGAGCACACCCCGTCAAAGACAGTCCAGTTTCCGAGTTGTTTCACCAAGAGAAGAAAATGACTCCACGTCTGCCAGAAGCTTTACTGGACAAAGGTGTCACTGGCTCACAGGAAGTCATAACCCCAGAGATAGCACCACTTGATTGCAGGAGAGAAAAACTGGAGGGAACAGACCTCAGCTGTGCCACGAGTGACTCTAAGGAAGCCCCAAACGATGAAGAAACAACACAGCCTCTTGCCAGGGACCTCCCCCCAGGGACAGGACCCTCAGCTCTCAATGACAGTGTCCTCCCAGCTGACATGAAGCAAGTCACACAGACCTCAGTCCAGGGAGAGGAAAGGAACGCCACCTCTCTACCTGGAACCCAAGCTGCCCATGTACCTGTGGGGGCAGACCCCATAGAGGAGACCGCCACTTGGATAGTGGAGGCTGTCATCGAGCGAGTCAAGGCCTCCAGCACGCTGTTGACTAAAGGAACACTCAGTGACCCGTCGCTGTCCATCCCAGAGACTGGGCAGCTGCAGGACGTTTGCACAGAGAGTGCATGTGCTTCCCTGCCTGGGGAGACCCTGCCAGTGGACAATGCTCAGGCAGAAACCGCCGGGAGCTGTGTTGTGGAAACAGAGGAACCAGAGAAAATGGTTCCACCTGTCGACAGGCCTGAGCCAGCACCAGGTAAGCTAAGCGGTTCATAAAATTAACAGCTTCTGAAGCATGTTTCTGTTATGTACCGGTAAGAGTGTGGATGTCGTTGCTGTTTTAAGGTCTTGCTTGCTCAGTAGTGTGAGTTGCCAAGTTAATAGTCAGTACTGTCAGGAAACACGTGTCATCTTGAGTTGGACAGATTTTACTTCCTGTATTATAGACGCAAAGCTTGGGGTTTTTTTTTTTTTAGCTTACACTGGAGCCGTGACAGTGTCTAAATCCGGAAGACAGTACCTGGATCTGAGATGGTG
Source organism: Peromyscus maniculatus bairdii (assembly GCF_049852395.1). Lineage (NCBI taxonomy): Eukaryota > Metazoa > Chordata > Mammalia > Rodentia > Cricetidae > Peromyscus > Peromyscus maniculatus. Next base: position 86,935,512 of record NC_134852.1, read on the forward strand.
TCAATCAGACAATTTAGTTCTTTTCTTTAGAACCACGGAACACAGTGCTGAAATGAATGTGCTTTGTCTACAAATTGGAAACTCTCCCAAGTCATTGTCTGGATGTAACGTAAGGGAATTTAAAGTCAGGCTGCCTTCCCAAACAGCTGTTTTCGAGAAGCACTCTTTTAAATGAACGTCTAAAATGGTGATATTAGGTCACTGGTGAAGTCAGGGATTTGTACTCCCTCCTTTTCCTGCCCGGGGAACAGACTCCAGGTTTGCCGCCTCGCCTTCGGGCAGAGTCTGGGAATGCAGGGTCCTGCACCGCACAGGGGTAGGATACAGGATTTCCGCCCAAGCCCAGCCTGCTGTGCTGCTGTCAGCCGGGCAGACCTTGTGTCTGCTTATCTTGGTGAAGCAGCTGCGCTGGGCAGATTGCTCAACACAGGCGGCCTGTTCCATCGGTGGGTAACCATGTCGGGAGAGAGCAGAGAGAAACGACCAGTGCTCAGTGGGATGAACCCGCTGAACAGAGCTTCTTACGGTTTTTGAGACTGAAGCTGAAACTGGAGTCGGAATGGCTGTCCATCTTGTCTTCTAAAGTCCCTGAAGGTCAGTTGGATGCAGACATTTATACACCACCTGCTACCAGCTGTACCATGCCTCTCTGATGCTTTTTTGTTAGATTTTTTTTTTAACTGTTGGCAATGCTTTTAAGTATAATACATGTTAGAATTGTGTGCGTGGGGTGGGGGGTGGAGGTGGAGAGAAATGAACAAACAAAAGTAAAGAAATTCTTTGGGAAGATGGGATTTAAACACAATGCCTATGCCCTGATGAAGGGCTTTTTGGCCGCTTCAAAGCCCAACTTCCAGCAGTGGTTTTAGGATTTAAGGAAGCTGAGGTGGGACTGTGGGTTTTTTAATTCAGTACTGTTTTAGGTTGACATCTATCTCAACATTGAAATGAGGTCTCTAATACTTAAGACAAGGCACCAGGACACATCTATTTTGGGGGCCTTGGCAGGTTGTCATTTCAAAAGCCTGGGAGTGGCTGTAAGATGATGCCTGACTGTTTTCCTTTCTTTGGGTGCTCTGTCCTTGGCCACCCTGGGTGGGATTAGTTCTCCTTCTTGTTCTGTGATCACAATTTGACCCTAGCAACTGTGAACTATGAAGTTTGTGTCTGTATCGCTGGATCAGAAAAGGTAATAAAAGGAAAAGGGGAAAAAAAAAAAACCCGGCAGAATCTTAGACTTTTGTTTTTAAGTATATACAACTGTAATAAAAATACTAAGAAATGGTGCGAAGTTCTGAAGAAAGAAGTTTTGAAAGTTAGTAAGTTCGGGGTTGGGTATCTTGTGTAGATGGGTTACTTGTTTTGTTACCAAAAGGACTCATAACAGGGTTGGTGCTCAGCCTCTAACTTCAAAAAAAAGTAGCCAGTGGTGAAAAATTGGTGCTTTCTTCACGAAATAGCCAGGGTTGAGGAAAGTCCCTGGTTACGTTGCCTTAGAAAAAAAAAGCACCTGAGTGTGATCTCATAGCCAAGGGTATTTTTTGTGAAGGTTGGGTTTATTCATGGATTGTTTTATGGGTTAAGTTTAGTTGTTGATTGGGAAGGATCCTGTAAAAGAAGGGAATGTGACCCTGGCCTCACCGAAAGCATTGATTGATCACCGAGTCTAGAAGGTTGTTGATGCTTGACCAAACCAAGCTAATTTTACAGTCTTCAGTGATGAGTTTACGGTTGTCGCTGGTCCATATTTCCCATTGATTGCACATAGGAAAGGTGAGGTGATGCTAAAAATCACATTCCTCGGTAAAATAAAAACCACATCCCCCTTCACACACACAGTTTGTCTCTCTCTCTCTCTCTCTCTCTCTCTCTCTCTCTCTCTCTCTCTCTCTCTCTCTCTCTGTCTTTCTCTTAGAAAAGGTTTTCTTCGAGGGTTTTTTGTAAAGGGGATTACTTCAAATTTTTTTTCTTAATGAAACTTGGTTTATGAAAGCTAACAGATTTTAGTTCTCTGGACAAGCAAACTTGGTTACCTATTTTAAATTGCTAGTAAGATTGTATAATTATAAAAGAAAAGACAGTAGGAAGAATTATGAATGTTCTTTTGTTAGGAATGTAACTTTCCCAATCAGAAATCTTCTAGAGGGTCACGCATGCTGTTACTGTGAATGTATCTTAATGTGATTTATTCTTTGAGGAGAGCAACCTCACTCTTTTAGATGGGGATTGCTTTTATTGCCAGAGTAGTAGCATTGGGAGATTATTAACAACCACGTGGAAATGAGGCAGAATTTCCATTTATATTTGGAAAATGAAGGTAAATTTTGACTATTCAATCAGTATTTCCTCTTTAAAGAAATGTCAGAAGTCTAAATTTGCCTTGAACATCATTATCATCACTTCCTGCTTTTGCTTGACCGTGTGGTGGCCCAGTAAGAGAAACTATTGCTGTTGGGTCTGTTGAGAACATGGTCAGTATAGGGACAGACTATTTAATACTGAAACAACAACAGAAAAATTAAAAAAGCTTTTTTTTCAGAGGGAAAAGAGTGTCTAATTCTTTACTACATTTTGCTTTTGGAAGAAATAATAGTTTAAAAAAATAATGTACTGAAATTATCCTGTCTTACTGACTAAATTGGCAGTAATAGACCAGGGTCTGTAATGTATTTTTTAAATGATTCTCATCCCAGAAGCTCATTCTCATTTTCAGTGGCTTTTATCTTACATTTTATCTGTACAAATATATTTTGCTATAATGGTGTCTACAATGTACTGCCTTATTTCAGATACTAGTCTGTACCCTTTAGTTTATGAGTTTACCGACACATGAGTTTTCATAGCTTTTCATGAAAAGTCATTAATAAAATGGACACTTAGTCGACATTGAGTTGAAACTCCTTTAGCTCTAGATTCATTTAAAAACTAGGAACCAGTCACAGAACCATGTGATAAGTAGAAGCTCAGTGTGGGGCCATAAACGGCACCAGCTCCTGCCATTTAACGGAAAACCAAACAAAACAGATGAAACCTGGAGTTTGTTGTGTAAATACTAAAGCACATAGGAACCTTTTTTTTTTTTTAAATCAAATGCACTCTCTCTGAATAACCCATATTCTCTTCAGAAATGCCAGACACTAAAACTGAAGATGAAGTGGATTTTCTGAGTAAAACCAGAGCTCCTTCTGAGGAGGAGGCTGTAGGAAATGGAACTACCACACCCAAGACGAAGCAAGGCCCTGGGACCCAGGCGGTAAGTGGCATCTGCAGGCCTGTGTGGACAGAGTGTTTCAGCTTGCTCTGCTTTTGTGATCTCTAGCCTCAGTTTTTGCAATAGGATGGCATATATCTGTGTTTCTTATCCTTCCTTTCTTGTCTGCTTTTGAACTGAAGGGTATGTTCTTCTTAAACTTGTGTTGGTGCCATCAAAGCTCTGGAATTGTCTCTCCTACACGAGTCCTTTGGAGAGGACAGTGAAAACATTTTTCCTGTGAGCACAAGGCTTTGAAACTGTCGGCACATTTACGGTGACACAGCAAGAATGTACACCAAAGGGCATCTGTGCGCCTCATTAAACATGACTTGTTCTTTAATGTCCTCATGGTGAAGGGCACCATAAAGTGTCTAAGATATGAAGAATGTCAGTGTTAGCCAAGAAAAAAGTTGAGTAAATATGTCCTTAGCAGCTTCATGAGGATTCATACATTGCAAATCCACCATTCAAAGAAAATATGCTTGGTAGCTCTTTTTATTTGTAGAGTAGTATACCCACCACTGCCCATATTTTATTTTTCGAGATTTATTCACGTCTATGTTTGTTTTGCTCACAAGTATGTCTGTGTACCATGTGTGTGCAGTGCCCAGAGACCCCAGAAGAGGGCTTCAGAAGGGCAGTCAGTGCTTTTAACCACTGGGCCTTCTATCCAGCCTGACTGTTTATGTTCTTGTGACATCATCATCTCAAAAACCTCGTACTCACTGGCAGCCTGCCCTGCCTTTCTCCCTTCCACTTACCTGCTGGTAGTCAGGAATCTAATTTCTCTTTCTATGCATTTGACTTTCATGAACTTCATATAAATGGAATTATAGAGCATGTGCTCATGCGCCAGCTCCAGTGACTTAGCATAGTATTTTGACGTTTCATTCATGTTGCATCATTGATTATTACCAGGTAGTATTTCATTGTAAAAATGTACCATTGTAAATAAGGTATGTATTTTGGAATGCTTTATGTTTGGGCTGTTAGAAATCATATGGCTTCTGTGGACATACATATTATGTAGACATGTTTTTGTGTACCTACCAGTGAAATTGTTGGGCCATATAATCATTCCAAATTTAATATTCAGAATTTTAAAAAATGATTATTTTAATTATTGGGAGAGGGATATGTGAGCATGAGTGCAGGTACCTCTGGAGGCCAGAAGAGTGTGTAGGATCCCTTGGAGCTAGAGTGATCTGGGTGCTGTAAATGGGACTTGGTTCCTCTGGAAGAGCAGCATATGCTTCTAACCACCGAGCATCTCTTCAGCTCCTTCAGTGGGTTTTAAAAAACATTTTCTTCTGATTAAAGTTAATAACTTGCAGATCAAGGAAACTTGCTGAGAAAACCTTGTATTCTGTACTTTGAATTTTGTGCTAGCCAAAGATGGGCTTTTAGAATGCTGACCAACAAGTTAATGTGCTCATGTACACTGCCCTTAGAAAGCCAGTGTGCCTTGGCTAGACCTGACAGTGTATTATTTTTGCCTTTCAAAGGCCAGAGTGGCATTTTCATTAAAATTACCACAGTAGGTAAACAGAACTGTACCATCCCAAAGTGCTTGACGTTATGAGATGATAACAAAGCCTCATTTTATTGGAGTACAGTCGTAAGAAGGTGCTGGCCGTCCCAACCCACCCCTTGTTGCAGATAATGTTCATGCCCGGATGTTTACTTGTATAGCAAGCATTTTTCAGATAAATGTTGCATTTGCCCCCCCAGGGAAGAAACGAGAATATAAGATTTGTGGGTGCATGTATCTTTGTTCCAGAAGCCCCTCAGAAGGGGAAGGAGCAAACTCAAGTCCTTGAACTTAGTGCCTCTAGTTTGGTTTGATTTGTTCTTTCCCAGTTCTTCTCTTGTTTCTTCCTGTAGTTTTAGGAGTTGAAAGAAAGAATACACTTCTGGTTGCTCAGCATACCTCATTGCCTGAAAAGGAGTAGAGCCTAAAAGAATCATGTGACTAGCATCAGAAGCAGGTGGAATCTGGGGCTAGTCTTTAATTTAGGATGGAGGGAATCTCTTACCTTGTATTTTGTGTCCATTTCTACCTGGTGCAGAAAACATATACCAATACAATTTTCAGTTCGTGAAAATTTTTCAGGTGTAAAGGAAGTTTTTGTGTTAGCAGCATTATTAAAATGATTGAAATCTGACCACCACTCCCCTCTCCCCTTGGTGTTGTGCCCAGACTTGCTCTCTCTGCTGTGAACTGAAAGGAAAACCCATGGACACAGACATCAACATTTTCTGTGTCTTACTTTCTTTTCCAATTTAACTCTTCTCTTTTTATCCATTAACTATATTTTCACTGTGTCAGAAGAGAACAGAGGTCTGTAGAAAAGTTAGCTTGTCGCCTTTGCTGTCACAGCTGGAAAGCAACAGTAGATGGAATGTTTCTGTGCTTTAGTGAACCCTTGTTTTAGACACTGAATTTTGAATTCCATATGATGTTCACAGCATCAAATATTTTTGTTTTAAATTTTTCCAGGGCTTAAAAAATAGAAAATATACTCAGACTTTTTTTCAGGGACTATACAAAACCAATAGTAGGCTACTGGCAAATAGTGTGTAAACTTCTGGCAAAAAGAGTACTGTGTACCAGTGAAAGTTGAGCAGGCAAGCAAGTGGATTTGTCTTTCCATTCCGTTCTGTCTTCTTGATTTTCCTTTTAAAAAATGTTAAGTTGGGCATGGAACTATACCCATGTAATCCTGGTACTTGGGAAGCTGAGGCAGGGGAATTGCCATGAATTCAAGGCGAACCTGGGCTCTGTATATCAAGACTTGGTTTTAAAACAACAACAACAAAAATTGTTCTCTTGTATAACCTCTAATTACTACACTGTAAATTGGGTAAGAGAGCTCAGTTCTGTCTGAGCTAGATGTTTTGGCTTAGCCTCTGTTTAATTCAATTTTCTCATCTCTGTTCATCATCTTAGCCTTAACGTTCTAGTGTCTCTGTTTAGGAAAGGGTTGACTGAGTTTGTGATTGTAGTTGGGGGTGGAGTGGCATTTGTTTAATGTTATTTAATCCAAACTTTCTGACACATACCCAGGCTTTGTTTTGACCTTGGGAATAGGCCAGTCATTGCTTCATTGAATTATTGCTTCATTGACTCGTTCTATTCCAAGTAGAAAACAGAACAAATGCGTTTGTCTGATGACCTGCAAGACTAGAATGATAGGGAATTTGTGGCAGTTTACTAATAAGTATAAATACAGAATCCATTTGAAGAAAAGCCTGTGGTTGATTTCCTGTTTTCTTAGTCCAGGTGATCTGATGCTTAGTGTGCCAACCAAGCTGTTCATATTTCTTACTCCTTAAGACTACTTAGCATGTGCTAGAAGTCCAACTTTAGAGAATAAGTGCTTTAAAATCATGGTACATACAGGAATTAGGCAATATTAAATTTGATGTTCCATGGTAGTCTCAGGAAAAACTTGAATGTTAAATGCCACAAAGTTCTGCAAATCTGTAGGTTGACAATTGTTCACAATCCAGGAGGCAAAGTTGTGAATGTACTTATAAGGGTCCCTCACATATAGCACTTATGATTGTGATTTGTTGAGTATTGCCAAAGTCTTATTAGCAGTTAGAACTCAGTACTAAACATTGATTCCTCTTACATATTGCATACATGTCTAATTTCAGGGGTCTCTAGATTGTCTTCTGGGGCCTTTTCACCCTTGGGGGTGGAGAGGGATGCTCAGAAATGTCTGCCATACAAGTACAGCCCCAGTTGAACATTACTCTTATTACTTAATAACTTCAGATTCTGATGTCCTATCATTGAAATGAGGAGTAGACAAGGATTCAGGCTCTGTTTCTACCTACTCAACTTCCATAATAAAAGCTTTGGGAATAGCATCATACAATAATTTAAGTTGGGAGATGTGAAAATTGATTTATTTCTGAGACCTTGAAAATTTGAACAGACCGTACAGATTATGGAACATCTTCACTTTATAGAAATGATTTGGAGTAATTAAATACCTTGTTTCACCATTGGTTAAACTGTCATCTGGGTTGTAACCCAAGTTTGTGCTGTTGAATGTTTCTGTTATACTGTTGTTCTTTCCTAAAGAGTCGCCCTAAGGGTATTCACTTGGTTTAGGATGAGTTTTCCTCTTTAAGACAAGTGTCCCTAAATGGTTCTTTTTTATATGCTTCGATTCTAACCTATTACATTAACTCTTTATGCTTTCTGTTACAAAAGGAGAAATTTCTCTTTCTGTTTAGGGTCAAAGTTGATTTATTTGGTTTTTTAATATCTTATATTCTTATTTAATTTATTTAGCTGGCTAAGTAACATCAAGATAGTATTTATCCTAATATTTTTCTAGACTTGAATTTTTTTTCCCTCCATAAAGAATGGCATGAAAAGGTATTGTGCTGAATGCCAAATGGGAAGTAGAAGAGATGATACTGTGTTTGTACTTGGAGAAACGGAGCTTGGGGACCATTTACCTTGAGAGTATGAGCCACTGGAGTGACGGAAGCATTTCAGATTCCTCTTCCCTCTCCCTTTGCTGAAATCTAAAATCTCCTTGTATAACAGTCATCTTTTATTTGTAAGATATGGCCCAGTTCATTCAGAAAGGGCTTGCTTGACTGCAGTATCTGTTCATTGAGGGCTCTTTGGAATAATTCCTTTCCCAAACGCTCATTGCATAAGCTTATTAACCATGTGGAACAGTTAATCCAGAAAGCTAGTGTATCTTGTCAGGATGCCCATGGGCCTAGCAGCCAGACACTCTAGAGCAAATACATCCAAGGACAACTATAAAATCCCATATGTTGAGGATTAGGTTACTGGGAAAGTATACTTTTGTTGAACATGTTTCCCAAATCAAGAAAGCATTTTCAGTCAGAACTCCTTTTTTTATAGTTAACTCACCTAGATATAAGATTAACTGAATTTCTATTCTTAGTTATTTTTACAGTATCAGCTTTAGTGTTCAAACTATGATCACTACAGTCTTGGTCTTGGATTGCCTCCTATTAACATCCTCTAGAGCTCCCTGTTCTTTTATCATTTTTAATGGGAACACAGTGTTTTCTCTCTCATCTTGAGGGGTAAGCTTTTGTTTCCACATGTCCAGGAGTTGAATCAAAAACATCTCTGCTTCTTGTTGGCTCTTCACAGCCTTCATGCTCAGTTGCAAGAGGAACGTAGCATAGTTGCTGGACTACTTGATGACTTAACTAGAAGGCTAATAACACTTTCAAGATGTCTTTCCACCATACCTCTCTACTAAGTTTTCAGTTTTTAAAAAGGACCTTTAAAGAATATGTCTGCCATCATATTTACATATATGTTTGTGGTCTTTTTGTCCCCCAGAAAAAAGCAAATTGGCTTCTTTCTGAGTTGCCAATAAATTTTCCCTACACACATTTGACATTTAAGAAAACCCAATTCCCTCCCCCTTAATTATTCCTTTTGGGTACAATGTTATAGCCAGCATCAGCCGCAGGGAAGCTTACCCCTGAGTTTTGGGTCAACTTTCTCTAAGTCCTAAACTGGAGAATTTCCAGGAAAAATTTTCAATCACTGTTTCTGTAGATTTTCAGTATAGTTGTGGAAAAGACAGGCCACTAGAAGATCTCAGACTGGAAAACCACAATGGTAAAAACTCTGGCTTTTGTGTAGAATTATCCAGAAATAACATGTATAATGATAGGACTTAATGATCTGGCTATACATTTTCAAATGTGTATATGACCTCGACTGATTTAATTTCCCAGTCTTCATTTTCTTATGTATACTGGTCTCTGGTAATCTCTAATATTTATTCTAGCTCTTAAGTTTTGATCAGCATATGCTTCCAACAAAATTGGGATAAGTTCACAAGTGTTGGGATATGTCTTGTGCATTGAACCAAAGGACAGTCGTGGATTTATAAAGATCAGACTATGGTTAACAACCAGATATTTAACTGGTCACTTTTTCCTTAAATGTTTTCCAAGTTTTTTGCTTTGGGGTCTTTAGTTATGTGACAGTCCAATGTTTTGTTTAGATTTTGAAACAGGGATTCACTCTGTACCCATGGCTGGCCTAGAACTTGGTATACAAGTGGGTCTGACCTGGAACTCAGAGGTCCAGGTGTTTTCAAGGAGTTTATGTTCATCCTCACATTGCCTCCTCTTGAGACAAAAGAAGATATAAATCTTACCACTCTCTTTGTCCATGTCACTCAACCTCAATTTCCCTTTGTTCATCCTTCTTTCATTAAAGTTGACAAGGAAGACTAGTAGTTAATCTTAAAGAAAAGTGAATGGGTCCCAGTAAACTAAGGGTTTAGTCCCAGTTCTGTTTAGTTGAGTGACTTTGCTTATTTATGGAGAGGCTTGGTTTCCTCATGTACATTTGGGGTTTTGATGCCTACTCAGTTATTTGCACTGACTTGGGTCAGCATACTTCTAGCATATAACATCGGTTATAAGCTGTAGATGATTTGTTGCCTCATTTTCAGTTAGCCCAAGCATCACACCTACTGTTAAGACCGTGAATAGTGGATGTTAAAAAACCTCTTGGAAAGAAACTACCAAATTTTGCCAGGCTATGGTAGTGATTTTTGAATGGTCGTTGGGTTTTTGTGTCACTTCAGGCTTATTCTGAAGGTGCCCAGTAATTTGTCCAGTGCTTGGTTCAATTTCTGTTCCCTGAGTTCTGTGTTTGGCCTGGAGTGTGCTGACATGAAAACAGCCCCTCTCCATGATCAGGCTCACACTGTAGCAGAAATAGAGAATTACTAAGCCAACAAAGAAGACCAAGTTTGAGTGCTGAAATAGAGTTCTGGGGTTATTTATTAAAAACCAACCTTTCAACACTAAATTCTTCCCTCTAAGAACATTCACTTTTAAAGACTGATGTTTAATTTTGTGTGATATGTGCTAGAAATACAGGTTTGGGTGTAAACATTGTTTTTGCTGGGAATTTGGAAGAGTGATCATGAGGCAATCTTAGGAAAACTGCTTCCAATCCTAAGTTCCTTATTAAAGTTATTGATGTAACATAATTTAGAACTGCTTTGTTTTGCTTCTTAGATGAGAAGGTTTCTCTATTAGAAAAATTGAAAAATAATATTATTTAATATGCAGAAAAATATATACTGTTCCTCAGAGTACATATAACAACCTACAATTTGGGCAGTTATAGACTTCTCATATTTGGTATAATATATTTGAAGAAGATGCCTAATGGTGGCTTCCTTGTTGACCATTGAAAGGTTAAATGTTTGTGTGTGGATGGAATTGTTTTAGGAGTATTTATTTCAAATCAATTTAGTCTCTGAGGCTTCCTGTGGGTTGATTCCATTTATTTTTTTTTATTTTTTTAATTTATTTTATTTTATTATATTTTACAATACCATTCAGTTCTACATATCAGCCACGGGTTCCCCTATTCTCCCCCCTCCCACCCCCTCCCCTTACCCCCAGCCCACCCCCCATTCCCACCTCCAGGGCAAATCCTCCCCCAAGGACTGCGATCAACCTGGTAGACTCAGTCCAGGCAGGTCCAGTCCCTTCCACCCAGACTGAGCCAAGTGTCCCTGCATAAGCTCCAGGTTTCAAACAGCCAACTCATGCAATGAGCACAGGACTTGGTCCCTCTGCCTAGTTGCCTCCCAAACTGATCAAGCCAAACAACTGTCACACCTATTCAGAGGGCCTAATCCAGCTGGGGGCCCCTCAGCCTTTGGTTCATAGTTCATGTGTTTCCATTCATTTGGCTATTTTTTTTTTCAATAATTGAGTAAAACCAAAATTTATTATAAGCCACAGTCGTCCTAGGGACCTCCATGCTATATATATAGCCTCCATGGTTCTATGGGTTGTGGTCTGATTATTCTTTATTTTATATCTAGAATCCACTTATGAGTGAGTACATACCATGACTGTCTTTCTGGGTTTGGGTTACCTCACTCAGGATGATTTTTTTCTAGTTCCATCCATTTGCCTGCAAATTTCATGCTTTCATTGTGTTTTTCTGCTGAGTAGTACTCCATTGTGTATATGTACCACATTTTTTTCATCCATTCTTCCGTTGATAGGCATCTAGGTTGTTTCCAGGTTCTGGCTATTACAAATAGTGCTGCTATGAACATAGCTGAGCATGTATCTTTATGGTATGAATCAGCATTCCTTGGGTATATGCCCAAGAGTGGGATGGCTGGGTCCATTTATTTTTTATTAAGACGGGCTTTCTTTTTTAGTCAACATGTTATATCAGATACATCAGCATTTTAAAAGGTTAGTTATTGCTTCTGCCTTTAGTGTTCATATAATCTAGTCAAAGCAAAAAAAAAAAAAACATATGCAGATAGTCACAGTATGTGAAACATGTAATGTCAGATACCATTAATGCAATGGTGAATCCCAAACAGATGTGTTTGTCCGAGGTGTAATGGTTTTTCCTGGGTAGTATACACATAGTGCAAGTGA